>NC_041387.1:393941632-394014829 GCF_002162155.2 Triticum dicoccoides | reverse complement strand
ACGGTGTCATAACAATATGATCCACAACAAGCGGCGATGACTATCATTGTGCTTGTTGTAAACTTTCCAAACCAAACAAAGAAGTTTGATATGTCGAAAAATGATGTATTTTCATTATAATTTCATTCAATTTATTATCTCAATTGGTACTACTTTACAATAGTAGCCAAATGTGCACAATTTTTTGATTTCCCTTTATGTGATTAGAAACTTCATGGGAATAGGTAATTTAGAGTTTGATAGAGAAAAAGGATTGTGTTAATGGCAATGAGCGAGTCTATCCCTAGATGATAGGTTCCAGGGTTCACCCGTTTGAGTCTCGAAGGGCATATACAAATGAGAAAAATAATATCAAAACATCAAAGTTGATCCCCTCATCCTCAGATATAAAATATTTATTTAATCATCATCTTTATTATGAGATCTGCTACTTTCGGGATCCCTAGAGGGAGTGACAGGATTGACTCTAACGCTTCTGTACTTGATGGAGTTGGACGTAATTTCATCCAATATAATATGGACTCTTAAGGAGACATCGCGACAAAAAATGCTTACCATTGACTAGCCCGAAAGCTGACTGTACAGATCGGTTTCAGGTCCATCAATGAGTTAAGGTCAATGGATACCAAATGTTACCATTCACAGGGAAACTCCTCATGTTAGTTGTGACAAATTTTGGAAAAAAGATCACAATGTTGTTTCTAAGTGTTTGTCTTGCGGAGGCCACATCACCCCTCTCAAGCATTTTCGTCGACTGGGGAGGCTTGTTATGGTCGAAGGAAAAGTAGTAGTGAGGGGCATATAGGTACTCGTTAAATCCTCCAACACCGAAGTGTCTTCATCTCCTTGGAATATGCAGTGGCGACCGTTGCTGACTCTCCTCAATCATAAGGAAAAAATCAAGATATTTGATTAATCCAGGAGAAATGGAAGCAAACAACCCTAGCTAAAGAATCGCAAGTGGCAGGGTAGATCATATTAGGTCTACTAAGGAGATTATCCACCACAACTCCTCCTCCTCCTCCTCATCCCCGTGATCCATAGCACTGCCACATAGTATTGCCTCAGGTGATGTTTCTTTCCACGTGATGTTCTCTATATTATCCGTCATGACAAACTCAAACTTGAATCGAGGGTTGGCACAGCTGGACAACCAACAATGAACCATGTGACCTGGGCCTCTGTTCGGTAGATTTTAAGTCATGGTGGAATCGTGAACATCCCCCACTACTCGATCTTCATCTAGCCTGCAAGCCCCAAGACACTCTTCCTTGTCTTTGTGTTCCATATGATGTGTATCGTGTATGCCCTCTTGAACCCTGCAATGTTTACACACTCTTTGCCACTGTTGGGTCACCTTTATAATCATGGGAAGAGTGTGAGTGGAGGGAGACAAGAGTGGATGCATGATGGTGGATCGTGAGGGGAGCATTCAGGAGGGTTGATTAGGACACAAGGTAAAACTGCTGAGAAACTGGATAGTCAAAATTGATTAAATAAATCTCAACAATGAACTCTCGGTTCAAATGGCCATAGACTTGCATATATGTCCTACATATAGTAGTACCTTCTAATGAGTCTAAAATTGTGACCAACTGTGTACATATGACCTGATTACAAACCATATCAAGGAAAAGCATCAGGCAACCCCAAAATGTTATCCCTTCAACACACAATCTTCCTAATGTAACAAAGGCATGTATACTAGAGGTAAATATGTTGTGTATTATTGAATTGTGTTGGGAACTGGCCATATGTAAACGATTAGTCGATCATTTAGAATTAGAAAAAAGAAAGTTGTGCTTATATAAGGCCCATGTAGCTTCTTGAGGTGGTTCATAATGGACGAGTGCCTCAGATAGGTTCAACATGCGAGAGTCTGTCAGTAGGCTCACCTCAACCAAGACGAGTCTTTTTTATAGACCAGTCTCAGAAACCCTATCTTTATGATGTGGTCATTTCTCAATGTCTGGTATGGGTATTTGTGGGAAAATATATATTCTTTTGAAATGAATATTTGAGGGAGACCCCAACCATACAATCAAACATGGGCTAAAATTGGAGTTTATCAGGATACAAACTCATGTGAAGAAATGTGGAAATTTTTAAAGTTTGGCGGGCTGGGGTGGTGGTGAGGGATTCCCCAACTATTTTTGTATTTCAAAAGGGGTAGGCCCCAAAGTGGTTTTACAGGAGGGGGAAATGGGGAACATAGATAGGTTTACAATGGCCTCTCACGAAAGTAGCTTGGCCATTGGTTGACCTCGTCCGGTCTAGCAAGCACACGAAGGCGCCTGGTAACCCACAATTATAGGGGATCGCAACAATTTTCGAGGGTACAATATTCAACCCAAATTTATAGATTCAACACAAGGGGAGCCAAAGAATATTTGCAAGTATTAGCAACTGAGTTGTCAATTCAACCACACCTGGAGATTAATTATCTACAGCAAAGTGACCAGTAACAAAGTAGTATAATAGTTTTGACAGTAGTAGCAACAACAATAGTAACAGTAACAGTGATAGCAATAATTTTGTAGCAAGTGTAATAGTGACAGTAGCAGTAGTAACTTAGGAGAAACAATATAAGATAAATTTGTAGGAATTGGATCGGTGAATTCGTTGGATGATATTCATCATATAAAAGTCATAACCTAGGGTGATATGACACCAGCTCCAGTTCATAAATATAATGTAGGCATGTATTCCGTAAATTGTCATACATGCTTATGGAAAGAACTTGCATGACACCTTTTGTCCTACCCTCTCATGGCAGCGGGGTCCAATTGGAAACTAAGGGATATTAAGGCCTCCTTTTAATAGAGAACTTGAACAAAGCATTAACACATAGTGAATACATGAACTCCTCAAACTAGGGTCATCACCGGAAAGTATCCCGACTTCTGTCACTCTGGGGTTTGCGGATCATAACACATATTAGGTGACTATAACTTGCAAGATCGGATCTAGAACATAGATATAATGGTGATAACATAAACGGTTCAGATCTGAAATCATGGCACCCGGGCCCAAAGTGACAAGCATTAAGCATGGCAAAGTCATAGAAACATCAATCTCAGAACATAATGGATACTAGGGATCAAGCCCTAACAAAACTAACTCGATTACATGATGAATCTCATCCAACTCCTCACCAACCAGCGAGCCTACGAAGGAATTACTCACTCCCGGTGGGGAGCATAATGGAATTGGCGATGGAGAAGGGTTGGTGATGACGAAGATCGAAGATCCCCCTCTCCGGAGCACCAAACGGACTCTAGATCTGGCCTCTCGATAAAGAACAAGAGGTGGCGGTGGCTCCATCTCGTGAAACATGATAATTCTTTGTCCCTGATTTTTTTCTCCAAAAATGTGATTTTATAGTATGAGGGTTGAGGTCTGCTGGGCCACCAAGTGGGGACAACCCACCTGGGTGCGCTTGGGGGGGGGGAGGGGGCGCCCTGGTGGGTTGTGCCCATCCAGGTGCCCCCCTCCGGTGGTTCTTGGCTCCAGAAATTATCTTTTATTGTATAAAAATTCCTCACAAAATTTTGTTCCAATCCGAGAACTTTTATTTCTGCACAAAAGCAACACCATGGTCGTTCTGCTGAAAACAGCGTCAGTCCGGGTTAGTTTCATTCAAATCATGCAAATTAGAGTCCAAAACAAGAGGAAAAGCGTTAGGAAAAGTAGATACGACGGAGACGTATCAACTCCCCCAAGCTTAAACCTTTGCTTGTCCTCAAGCAATTCAGTTGATAAACTGAAAGTGAAAAAGAAAAAACTTTTACGAACTCTTTTTCTCTTGTTTACATAAATAAGCTTAACTAGCACCCAAGTTTTCAGCAAAGATTATGGCTAACCATCTTGACAATAACTCTTAAAAATTATATTAACTCATATCGATGGCATAATCAACTAGCGAGCAATAATAAGACATCTCAAATGACAACACTTTGTCAAAACAACCATGATATAATATGACAATAGTGGTATCTCGCTAGCCCTTTCTGAGACCGCAAAACATAAATGCAGAGCACCTCCAAAGTTCAAGCAACGACTAAACATTGTAATTCATGGTAGAGAAGATCCAGTCATGATACACCCAACATTAGCTACACACAATGCATGAGGATGACAATAGTGCTCCCAGGTTCTGGCGCTTATTTGAGAAGGTGATGACACAATATAAAAGTAAATAGATAGTCCCTTCGCAGAGGGAAGCAGTGATTTGCAGAGGTGCCAGAGCTCAAGTTTTTAAAACAGAGGTAAATGAAATTTTGAGAAATGCACCCTTCTTGCTTACTTCGCGACCATTAGTTATTTGTATCTTTCGTTGAGGGAGTCCTGGATAAGGGGGTATCCAGACAGCCGGACTATACAATTTGGCCAGACTGTTGGACTGTGAAGATACAAGACTCAAGACTTCGTCCCGTGTCCGGATGGGACTCTCCTTTGCGTGGAAGACAAGCTTGGTGATCCGTATGTTAGATCTCCTTCTTTGTAACCGACTCTGTATAACCCTAGCCCCCTCCAGTGTCTATATAAACCGGAGGGTTTAGTCCGTAGGACAGGAACAATCATAATCATAGGCTAGCTTCTAGGGTTTAGCCTCTACGAGCTCGTGGTAGATCAACTCTTGTAATACTCATATCATCAAGATCAATCAAGCAGGAAGTAGGGTATTACCTCCATCGAGAGGGCCCGAACCTGGGTAAAACATCGTGTCCCCTGCCTCCTGTTACCATTAGCCTTAGACGCACAGTTCGGGACCCCCTACCCGAGATCCGCCGTTTTGACACCGACATTGGTGCTTTCATTAAGAGTTCCTCTGTGTCATCACAGCAAGGCTCGATGGCTCCTTCAATTATCAACAACAACGCGGTCCGGGGGGATACTTTTCTCCCCGGACAAATCTTCGTGTTCGACGGCTTCACACTGTGGGCCAATTCGCTTGGCCATCTGGAGCAGATCGACAACTGCGCCCCTGGCCATCAGGTCAGGTTCGGAAGCTTGAACTACACGGCCGATATCCATGAAAACTTGATCTTCGACGGATTCGGTCCTACGCCAGGAGCACCGAACAGTCACGACGAGCACGGCTTAGATCTGCTGTCAGACAATATTCGGGATATCACACCTGCAATGGCCCCGGACCTAAATCCAGGGCAGATAGCGTCGTCCAAGGACGGGTGGATGGACCCCGCCCCGGAGGCCGCATACTCATTGGCTGTAAAGCTGAACACAGACTCGACCCCCAATAAGGTCTGTGTCACTGACCCCCGGACTTGTGTCCGACTGTAGGTTCCAGACCGTACTCACCCAGGTGCATCGAATCTGATTGGGCTCCGGTAACGGAGTTCACCGCTGCGGATATCTTTCAGCACCCACCCTTTGGCGACGTGCTAAACTCTTTAAGGTCTCTCTCTTTGTCAGAGGACTCTTGGCCGAACTATGTCCGGCTCGATGGGGATTCGGACGATGAAGAAAATCTCCGCCCACCCACCACCCACTTAATAGACACTGTCGATGACGTAACAGACATGCTTGACTTCGACTCCGACGACACCGACGGTATGAACGTCGGCGCAGGGGACGATTTGGAACCACCGCCCACGGGGCGCTGGACTGCCACCTCATCATATGATATATACATGGTGGACACGCCTAAGGTGGACAACGGCGACAAAAAGGACACAACGGAGGATAAAACCCCCGGACAAAGGCCAAAACGACGGCGCAGACGCCGCTCTAAGTCCAACCATAGCAAAAATAGAGCTAACAGCGCTAGAAAAATCGACACCCCAGTCAACTCCAAAAGCAACAACGACCATATGGACCCAGCGATGGAGCAGGATGAGCCAGGTCACGCCGAACACAGCCCGAAGCAGACGCCCGATCACAACGATCCTGAGGGCCGAACTCATCAACCTGCCTCGGGAGAAGAGCACAGTCCGGACGACGATGCATTCATCATCCCGGACAAACGTTTGGAACGAGATAACCTCCACAGAAGGCTTCTGGCCACTGCGAGAAGCCTAAAGAAGCAGAAGCAAAGGCTTAAGGCCGCGCAAGAAACACTCAACCACAGATGGAATAACGTGCTAGACACTGAAGAAAAATATGGCGACGAACGCCACACTAAGAGCTGAAACAAGAAAGAAAGTCCGGACAACACGACAGTCAACGCCAGATTCAGGGGCTCTCAACCCGGTCAACAAAAGAAGCCATTTAAAGGCAGCAAAGAGGGACCATCCGGCCTGAACAAAGTCCTGGCCAGATTATGCCAAATTCATGGCACCCCCGAAAAACCTGTGAACCACACTCACAGAGAATGTTGGGTCTTTAAGCAGGCCGGCAAGTTAAATGCCGAACACAAGGGAAGGGAAACACCAAGTGAAGACGAGGATGAGCCTCGCCAGCCGAACACTGGGGGACAGAAAAAATTCCCACCAGAGGTAAAAACAGTAAACATGATCTACGCGACTCACATACCAAAGAGAAGGTGCAAACGCGTGCTCAGAGACGCACACTCTGTAGAGCCCGTCGCCCCCAAACTCAACCCCTGGCCGGCCTGCCCGATCACCTTCGATCAGAGGGACCACCCGACTAGTATCCGGCACGGAGGATCGGCTGCCTTGGTGCTCGACCCAATAATCGATGGATACCATCTCACTTGTGTCCTCATGGACGGTGGCAGCAGTCTCAATCTAATATATCAGGACACTGTCCGCAAGATGGGGATAGACCCATCCAGAATCAACCAAAGTAACACCAACTTTAAAGGGGCGATACCAGGCGTTGAGGCCCGCTGCAGGGGCTCCCTCGTATTAGAGGTGACATTCGGTTCTCCAGACAACTTCAGAAGCGAAGAATTACTCTTCACCATCGCTCCCCTCCGAAGTGGTTACCATGCATTGCTCGACAGAACGGCCTTCGCTCGCTTCAACGCAGTACTAATGTCACATCCCTAGTCCTGGTATGCAGTAGGCTAGCCCTTCATGTGTGCATCATGTTTAACTTCTCAAATGAACTCGAAATGGGGGATGTTCAAACCCTAGCACCAGATCAAACCAACTAGGTTCAAATAAAAATATTCTCAATGAACCCAAAATGCTCTTCAAAAAAGTTCATTATTTTTGGGTTGGTCTAGAACCTCTCCCAAAATGGTGCACATTTTTCTAGGCCATTCTGGATTTCTGAATTAAATCTATAGTATTTGCATTTGGGCATTTAAATGCTATTAAATATTTTAAATGCTCAAATAATCATAAACTAAAATGTTTACTGTTGGATATATTCCAAATAGTAGTCATGATTAGTTTCATGATTTTTGGAAATGCCCTGACATTTTTAATAAAGCCCTGAAGTTACAGAAATAATAGAAAACATGAATTAATAAAAAGAAAGGAACTTACCTCGCAAGGCCCACCTGGCCTGGCATTGTAGCAGCCCAGCTGGGCAAAGCCAGCCCAGCCCACCTGTCCCCTCCCCTGTCGTCTTCCTCGTGACAGAAGGACGCCGGGCGTGTGCCCCGTGCGCGGCGCCACGCGCCCCGGCCACCTCCTGCTTGCCGCTCCCCCTCGATGCTCTGGACGCCCTGGACGTCGACACGCACCCCCGACCCCTCTCACTCTTCCCCGAGGCCCCCCGCCCCTCTGCTCCCTCTCTCTCGCCTGAAACCGAGCGCAGCCGTCGCCGCCGACTAGAACCACCGCAGCCACACGCCCTCCCTCGCCTCGCCGACGTGTCCATGGCCTCCGCCTCGACGCCCTCGTCCTCCCCGTCGACTCACTCGACACCGGACGCCTCAAAACGCCGTCACCGACCTCTTCTTCATCGACGGCCACCACGGATCCCCATCGTCGACTCGTTGCCGTTCGGCCTTCCCTGAGCCCGCTTTGACGTCTGCTGCAACCGCCGTGAGCCACTGAACCTTTTCCCCCTCTCCGTTCTCGCTCTCGTGCGCCGTAGCCGCCGCACCTTGCTCGCCCGCACGCGCCGCCGCCTGTGACCGTCGCCGACGAGCCTCCGGCCACCTAGCGGTCCGGCCGTCGTGCTCAACTCCCTTCCCGCGCTATGTAGAGCACATAGGTGCCCCGCACGAGCCTCCCTGGCCACCATAGCGTTGACCCCGAGCTCACCCGAGCTCCGGCGACCGCCAGGGTCGACACCGGCGACAACTCCGGCCACCCCAGGCCCAACTGCCACCACCACTCGATGCGCGAGTTCACCAGTAGTCCGTAGCGCATCTCCACCGTCGATTTGGTCGACGGAGGACCAAATCCGAAGCCCGCCGCCGCATCTGGCCTCGCCGGCGGCTAAACGCCGGCGGGTTGACCACTTTGACCACCGGTGGTTTAGCCCCGGTTGACCAGGGGATTTGACCTCCCCTGGGTCCATGACATGCGGGCCCCGCCCGACTAATTAATCCAGTTAAGTTTAAACTTAATTAGAATGACCCAGGTTAGTACTAACTAAACTAGATTAGTTTAGCTAACCACTAGCACGCGGGCCCCACCAGTAAGATTTGACCTGGACCGGCTCCGTTGACCTGCTGATGTCATACTGACGTCAGGCTGACGCAGTAAATCATTTGCTGGATTTATTCTTTTAGGAAATTCCAGAAAATAGTTAAAACTTCAAAAATTCATATTAATTCAACTGTAACTCAGAATGAAATAATTTATATATGAAAAATGATCAGAAAAATCCAATCTATCCATCTGTACTATTTTCATGCATGTTAGAACAACTTATAGCTACTGTTTAGGACAAATCATATAAATGGCATTTGATTATCCACATATAGAGTTTGAATTTGAATCCTGGATTCAAACCAACTCCATTTAACTTGCTGCTAATTGCATTAGCTCAAACCACAGCATATTGCCATGTCATGATCATGCATCATATTGTGCATTGCATTGATTGTGTTTCTTCTTTGTTTGTCGGTGCTTGTCCCCTCTCGGTAGACGATGTTCCGACGTTGTGATCGTTGACACTGATGAAGACTCAATGCTATCTTCAGAAGTGACAGGCAAGCAAAACCCCCTTGTTCATTCCGATACAATCCCACTCTCTCGCTCCTGCTCTCTTTTACTGCATTAGGACAACAACGATTCAACTGTTACATGTTGCGGTAGTTGAACCCCTTTCCTCTGCATGACCTGTCATTGCCACAGTAAATAGATGAAACCCACTAGCATGAGTAGGAGTTGTTTGAGCCCTGATGTGCCTACTCATTCATGCTTGTTTGTCATGCCTGCTATTGCTTAGAGTTGTGTCAGGTCTGATTCATCGGGGATGAATTGGAATGTGATGAACATGTCCTACTGTTCAGAGCTAAGTGTGTGAACATGATTTGGTAAAGGTAGCGGTGAGAGGCCATGTAGGAGTACATGGTGGGTTGTCTCATTGCAGCCGTCCTCAGGAACTGAGTCCTGTGTTTGTGATCCATGAACAACTACTACCACACATTGGGATCCTTAATTGACTCTCTTGACTTATTAATCAACTTGATCTCTGTCCAGGAGTTGCAACTAGTTTCTGGTGTTTGTAGGTAGTGTTAGTAGTCTACCAAGTGGCACCCGGTACAGGTGGGCTTGGGACAGACTAGGCACAGTGGCCCGGTGTACCAAGTGGCACCCGGATGGTGGGCTTGGGAACCCTGCACACATCGTTTGGGGCCGTGAGCGACACCCCGGCCGGATCTCCTTGCGGATGGAACCCAAATAGGCGATAAACCTGGACGAGAGACTTGTGTGGTTAGTCAGGTCGTGGCCGACACCCTCGCTGGGCTTCCGCTTGAAGGTTGCCGAGTACATGTCGTGTAAACGGCGGTAAGTGGTGAGAGCGTGTGTGAAGAAGTACACCCCTGCAGGGTTAATATGATCTATTCGAATAGCCGCGTCCGCGGTAAAGGACTTCTGGGTTGCCTGTACAGTTCATAGACAAGTGAAAGTGGATACTCTAAAATACGCAAGATAAGCGTGAGTGCTATGGATGGCGTTCTCGTAGGGAGACGGGAACGGATCCATAGTGGTGTATTGATATGGTGAATATGTGGACTCGTGTGCGCTACCCCAAAAGAGTTACTTGCAGTCGTAGTTCAGGATAGCCACCGAGTCAAAGCTGGCTTGCTGGAGTTAAACCCCACCACCCCCTTTGTTGATAATGATGCATATGTAGTTAGTTTTGATGTAAGTCTTGCTGGGTACATTTGTACTCACGTTTGCCTATTTTACATTTTTGCAGAGAGACTTCAGTCTCACTAGTAGTACCGCGTGGACTTCGACGTTTAGCTTGTTACCTCAGCTACGATCTTGTGCCCTCGGCAGGATCTGGTAGATAGTCAGGCTTCTCAGCCTTTTTCATTTGTAGATGTCTATGTTGGGGAACGTTGCAGAAAATTAAAATTTTTCCTACGGTTTCACCAAGATCCATCTATGAGTTCATCTAAGCAACGAGTCTAGGGAGAGAGTTTGCATCTACATACCACTTGTAGATCGCGTGCGGAAGCTTGCAAGGTGATGATGTAGTCGTACTCGACGTGATCCAAATCACCGATGACCAGCGCCAAACGGACGGCACCTCCGCGTTCAACACACGTACGGGACGGGAGACGTCTCCTCCTTCTTGATCCAGCAAGGGGGAAGGAGAGGTTGATGAAGATCCAGCAGCACGACGGCGTGGTGGTGGATGCAGGGCGTCACAGCAGCAGGGCTTCGCCGAGACTACGAGGGAGAGACGTAACGGGGGGAGGAGGAGGCGCCAGGGGCTGGTGTGTTGAGTCCCTCCTCTCCCCACTATATATAGGGGTGCCAGGGGGGGCGCCGGCCCTAGTAGATGAGATCTACTAGGGGGGGCGGCGGCCTAGGGGAGGTTTTCCTCCCCCCCAAGGCACCTAGGGGTGCCTTCCACCACTAGGACTCCTCCTAGGGGGAAACCCTAGGCGCATGGGCCTATAGGGGCTGGTGCCCTTGGCCCATGATGGCCAAGGCGCACCCCCTACAGCCCATGTGGCCCCCTGGGACAGGTGGCCCCACCCGGTGGACCCCCGGGACCCTTCCGGTGGTCCCGGTACAATACCGATAACCCCGAAACTTGTCCCGATGCCCGAAATAGCACTTCCTATATATAATTCTTTACCTCCGGACCATTCCGGAACTCCTCGTGACGTCCGGGATCTCATCCGGGACTCCGAACAACATTCGGGTTTCTGCATATACATATCTTCATAACCCTAGCGTCACCGAACCTTAAGTGTGTAGACCCTACGGGTTCGGGAGACATGCAGACATGACCGAGACGCTCTCAGTCAATAACCATCAGCGGGATCTGGATACCCATGATGGATCCCACATGCTCCTCGATGTTGTCATCGGATGAACCACTATGTCGAGGATTCGATCAAAACCCTGTATGCAATTCCCTTTGTCAATCGGTACGTTACTTGCCCGAGACTCGATCGTCGGTATCCCAATACCTTGTTCAGTCTCGTTACCGGCAAGTCACTTTACTCGTACCGTAATGCATGATCCCGTGTCCAACACCTTGGTCACATTGAGCTCAATATGATGATGCATTACCGAGTGGGCCCAGAGATACCTCTCCGTCATACGGAGTGACAAATCCCAATCTCGATCCGTGTCAACCCAACAGCTACTTTCGGAGATACCTGTAATGCACCTTTATAGTCACCCAGTTACGTTGTGACGTTTGGTACACCCAAGGCACTCTTACGGTATCCGGGAGTTACACGATCTCACAGTCGAAGGAAGAGATACTTGACACTTGCAAAGCTCTAGCAAAACGAACTACACGATCTTTTATGCTATGCTTAGGATTGGGTCTTGTCCATCACATCATTCTCCTAATGATGTGATCCCGTTATCAACGACATCCAATGTCCATAGTCAGGAAACCATGACTATCTGTTGATCACAACGAGCTGGTCAACTAGAGGCTTACCAGGGACATTGTGTGGTCTAAGTATTCACACGTGTATTACGATTTCCGGATAATACAGTTATAGCATGAATAAAAGACAATCATCATGAACAATGAAATATAATAATACTTTTATTATTGCCTCTAGGGCATATTTCCAACAGTCTCCCACTTGCACTAGAGTCACTAATCTAGTTACATTGTGATGAATCGAACACCCATAGAGTTCTGGTGTTGATCATGTTTTGCACGCGAGAGAGGTTTAGTCAGCGGATCTGCGACATTCAGATCCGTGTGCACTTTGCAAATCTCTATGTCTCCATCTTGAACATTTTCACGGATGGAGTTGAAACGACGCTTGATGTGCCTGGTCTTCTTGTGAAACCTGGGCTCCTTTGTGAGGGCAATAGCTCCAGTGTTGTCACAGAAGAGTTTGATCGGCCCCGACGCATTGGGTATGACTCCTAGGTCGGTGATGAACTCCTTCACCCAAATCGCTTCATGTGCTGCCTCCGAGGCTGCCATGTACTCCGCTTCACACGTAGATCCCGCCACGACGCTCTGCTTGCAGCTGCACCAGCTTACTGCTCCACCATTCAACATATATACGTATCCGGTTTGTGACTTAGAGTCATCCAGATCTGAGTCGAAGCTAGCGTCGACGTAACCCTTTACGACGAGCTCTTCGTCTCCTCCATAAACGAGAAACATGTCCTTTGTCCTTTTCAGGTACTTCAGGATATTCTTGACCGCTGTCCAGTGTTCCTTGCCGGGATTACTTTGGTATCTTGCTACCAAACTTACGGCAAGGTTTACATCGGGTCTGGTACACAGCATGGCATACATAATAGATCCTATGGCTGAAGCATAGGGGATGACACTCATCTCTTCTTTATCTTTTGCCGTGGTCGGTGACTGAGCTGAGCTCAGTCTCATACCTTGTAACATAGGCAAGAACCCCTTCTTGGACTGATCCATTCTGAATCTCTTCAAAATCTTATCAAGGTATGTGCTTTGTGAAAGACCTATGAGGCGTCTCGATCTATCTCTATAGATCTTGATGCCCAATATATAAGCAGCTTCTCCAAGGTCCTTCATTGAAAAACACTTATTCAAGTAGGCCTTAATGCTGTCCAGAAATTCTATATTATTTCCCATCAGGAGTATGTCATCTACATATAATATGAGAAATGCTACAGAGCTCCCACTCACTTTCTTGTAAACGCAGGCTTCTCCATAAGTCTGCATAAACCCAAACGCTTTGATCATCTCATCAAAGCGAATGTTCCAACTCCGAGATGCTTGCACCAGTCCATAAATGGATCGCTGGAGCTTGCATACTTTGTTAGCGTTCCGAGGATCGACAAAACCTTCCGGCTGCATCATATACAGTTCTTCCTTAAGATGCCCGTTAAGGAATGCTGTTTTGACGTCCATCTGCCATATCTCATAATCATAGTATGCGGCAATTGCTAACATGATTCGGACGGACTTTAGCTTCGCTACGGGAGAGAATGTCTCGTCGTAGTCAATCCCTTGAACCTGTCGATAACCCTTAGCGACAAGTCGAGCTTTATAGATGGTAACATTACCATCCGCGTCCGTCTTCTTCTTAAAGATCCCTTTGTTTTCTATCGCTCGCCGATCATCGGGCAAGTCTGTCAAAGTCCATACTTTGTTTTCATACATGGATTCTATTTCGGATTTCATGGCTTCAAGCCATTTGTTGGAATCCGGGCCCGCCATTGCTTCTTCATAGTTCGAAGGTTCATTGTTGTCTAACAACATGATTTCCAGGACAGGGTTGCCGTACCACTCTGGTGCGGAACGTGTCCTTGTGGACCTACGAAGTTCAGCAGTAACTTGATCCGAAGTACTTTGATCATTATCATGGTTTTCCTCTTCAGTTGGTGTGGGCATCACAGGAACGGTTTCCTGTGCTGCGTCACTATCCCGCTCAAGAGGTAGTACTTCATCGAGTTCTACTTTCCTCCCACTTACTTCTTTTGAGAGAAACTCTTTTTCCAGAAAGCATCCGTTCTTGGCAACAAAGATCTTGCCTTCGGATCTTAAGTAGAAGGTATACCCTATAGTTTCCTTAGGGTATCCTATGAATACGCATTTTTCCGACTTGGGTTCGAGCTTTTCAGGTTGAAGTTTCTTGACATAAGCTTCGCATCCCCAAACTTTTAGAAACGACAGCTTAGGTTTCTTTCCAAACCATAATTCATACGGTGTCGTCTCAACGGATTTAGACGGTGCCCTATTTAAAGTGAATGTAGCTGTCTCTAGAGCGTATCCCCAAAATGATAGCGGTAAATCGGTAAGAGACATCATAGACCGCACCATATCCAATAGAGTGCGATTACGACGTTCGGATACACCGTTTCGCTGAGGTGTTCCAGGCGGCGTGAGTTGTGAAACGATTCCACATTTCTTTAAGTGTGTACCAAATTCGTGACTTAAGTATTCTCCTCCACGATCTGATCGCAAGAATTTTATCTTTCGGTCACGTTGATTCTCCACCTCATTCTGAAATTCCTTGAACTTTTCAAAGGTCTCAGACTTGTGTTTCATTAAGTAGACATACCCATATCTACTCAAGTCATCTGTGAGGGTAAGAACATAACGATATCCTCCGCGAGCCTCAACGCTCATTGGACCGCACACATCGGTATGTATGATTTCCAACAAGTTGGTTGCTCGCTCCATTGTTCCGGAGAACGGAGTCTTGGTCATTTTGCCTAAGAGGCATGGTTCGCACGTGTCAAACGATTCATAATCAAGAGACTCTAAAAGTCCATCGGCATGGAGCTTCTTCATGCGCTTGACACCAATGTGACCAAGGCGGCAGTGCCACAAGTATGTGGGACTATCGTTATCAACTTTAAATCTTTTGGCATCTACACTATGAACATGTGTAATATTACGCCGAGATTCATTAAGAATAAACCATTGACCATCGGAGCATGACCATAAAACATATCTCTCATATAAATCGAACAACCATTATTCTCAGACTTAAATGAGTAGCCATCTCGTATTAAACGAGATCCAGATACAATGTTCATGCTCAAACTTGGCACTAAATAACAATTATTAAGGTTCAAAACTAATCCCGTAGGTAAATGTAGAGGCAGCGTGCCGACGGCGATCACATCGACTCTGGAACCATTCCCGACGCGCATCGTCACCTTGTCCTTCGCCAGTCTCCGTTTATTCCGCAGCTCCTGCTGTGAGTTACAAATATGAGCAATGGCACCGGTATCAAATACCCAGGAGTTACTACGAGTACTGGTAAGGTACACATCAATCACATGTATATCAAATATACCTTTGGTGTTGCCGGCCTTCTTATCCGCTAAGTATTTGGGGCAGTTCCGCTTCCAGTGACCCTTCCCCTTGCAATAAAAGCACTCAGTCTCAGGCTTGGGTCCATTCTTTGACTTCTTCCCGGTAACTGGCTTACCAGGCGCGGCAACATCTTTGCCGTCCTTCTTGAAGTTCTTCTTACCCTTGCCCTTCTTGAACTTAGTGGTCTTATTGACCATCAACACTTGATGTTCTTTCTTGATTTCAGCCTCTGCTGACTTCAACATCGAGAACACTTCAGGAATGGTCTTTTCCATTCCCTGCATGTTGTAGTTCATCACAAAGCTCTTGTAGCTTGGTGGGAGCGACTAGAGGATTCTGTCAATGACCGCCTCATCTGGGAGGTTAATGTTCGGCTGGGTCATACGGTTGTGCAACCCAGACATCTTCAGGATGTGCTCACTGACAGAACTGTTCTCCTCCATCTTACAACTGTAGAACTTGTCGGAGACATCTTATCTCTCGACCCGGGCATGAGCTTGAAAAACTAGTTTCAGCTCTTCGAACATCTCATATGCTCCGTGATGCTCAAAACGCTTTTGGAGCCCCGGTTCTAAGCTGTAAAGCATGCCGCACTGAAGGAGGGAGTAATCATCAGCGCGAGATTGCTAAGCATTCATAATGTCTTGGTTCTCTGGGACGGGAGCGTCACCTAGCGGTCCTTCTAGGACATATTGTTTCCTGGCAGCTATGAGGATGATCCTCAGGTTCCGGACCCAGTCCGTATAGTTGCTGCCATCATCTTTCAGCTTGGTTTTCTCTAGGAACGCGTTGAAGTTCATGTTGACATTAGCGTTGGCCATTGATCTACAAGACATATTTGCAAAGGTTTTAGACTAAGTTCATGATAATAAAGTTCTAATCAAATTATGAACTCCCACTTAGATTAGACATCCCTTTAGTCATCTAAGTGTTACACGATCCGAGTCGACTAGTCCGTGTCCGATCATCACGTGAGACGGACTAGTCATCGTCGGTGAACATTTTCATGTTGATCGTATCTTCCATACGACTCGTGTTCGACCTTTCGGTCTCCATGTTCCGAGGCCATGTCTGCACATGCTAGGCTCGTCAAGTTAACCCTAAGTGTTTTCGCTGTGTAAAACTGTCTTACACCCGTTGTATGTGAACGTAAGAATCCATCACACCCGATCATCACGTGGTGCTTAGAAACGACAAACTGTAGCAACGGTGCACAGTTAGGGGAGAACACTTATTGAAATTTTATAAGGGATCATCTTATTTACTACCGTCGTCCTAAGTAAACAAGATGCATAATACATAATAAACATCACATGCAATTATATAGTTGTGACATGATATGGCCAATATCATATAGCTCCATTGATCTTCATCTTCGGGGCTCCATGATCATCTTGTCACCGGCTTGACACCATGATCTCCATCATCATGATCTCCATCATCGTGTCTTCATGAAGTTGTCACGCCAACGACTACTTCTACTTCTATGACTAACGTTTAGCAATAAAGTAAAGTAGTTTACATGGCGTTATTCAATGACACGCGGGTCATACAAAAAATAATGACAACTCCTATGGCTCCTGCCGGTTGTCATACTCATCGACATGCAAGTCGTGAATCCTATTACAAAGAACATGATCTCATACATCACAATTCATCATTCATCACAACTTCTGGCCATATCACATCACATGATCAATCGCTGCAAAAACAAGTTAGACGTCCTCTAATTGTTGTTGCATCTTTTACGTGGCTGCAATTGGGTTCTAGCAAGAATGTTTTCTTACCTACGAATCACCACAACGTGATTTTGTCAACTTCTATTTACCCTTCATAAGGGCCCTGTT
Organism: Triticum dicoccoides; assembly: GCF_002162155.2. Lineage (NCBI taxonomy): Eukaryota > Viridiplantae > Streptophyta > Magnoliopsida > Poales > Poaceae > Triticum > Triticum dicoccoides. The sequence continues at coordinate 393,997,676 of NC_041387.1, read as the reverse complement.
CATCGATTCCGCTCCAACTAAGGTGGGAGAGACAGACACCCGCCAGCCACCTTACGCAACTTGTGCATGTCAGTCGGTGGAACCGGTCTCACGTAAGAGTACGTGTAAGGTTGGTCCGGGCCGCTTCATCCCACAATACCGTTGAGCAAGAAAAGACTAGTAGAGGCAAGTAAGATGACAAAATCCACGCCCACAACAAAGTTGTGTTCTACTCGTGCAAAGAGAACTACGCATAGACCTAGCTCATGATGCCACTGTTGGGGAACGTTGCAGAAAATTAAAATTTTTCCTACGGTTTCACCAAGATCCATCTATGAGTTCATCTAAGCAACGAGTGTAGGGAGAGAGTTTGCATCTACATACCACTTGTAGATCGCGTGCGGAAGCTTGCAAGGTGATGATGTAGTCGTACTCGACGTGATCCAAATCACCGATGACCAGCGCCAAACGGACGACACCTCCGCGTTCAACACACGTACGGGACGGGAGACGTCTCCTCCTTCTTGATCCAGCAAGGGGGAAGGAGAGGTTGATGAAGATCCAACAGCACGACGGCGTGGTGGTGGATGCAGGGCGTCACAGCAGCAGGGCTTCGCCGAGACTACGAGGGAGAGACGTAACGGGGGGAGGAGGAGGCGCCAGGGGCTGGTGTGTTGAGTCCCTCCTCTCCCCACTATATATAGGGGTGCCAGGGGGGGCGCCGGCCCTAGTAGATGAGATCTACTAGGGGGCGGCGGCCTAGGGGAGGTTTCCCTCCCCCCCAAGGCACCTAGAGGTGCCTTCCACCACTAGGACTCCTCCTAGGGGGAAACCCTAGGCGCATGGGCCTATAGGGGCTGGTGCCCTTGGCCCATGATGGCCAAGGCGCACCCCCTACAGCCCATGTGGCCCCCCGGGACAGGTGGCCCCACCCGGTGGACCCCCGGGACCCTTCCGGTGGTCCCGGTACAATACCGATAACCCCGAAACTTGTCCCGATGCCCGAAATAGCACTTCCTATATATAATTCTTTACCTCCGGACCATTCCGGAACTCCTCGTGACGTCCGGGATCTCATCCGGGACTCCGAACAACATTCGGGTTTCTGCATATACATATCTTCATAACCCTAGCGTCACCGAACCTTAAGTGTGTAGACCCTACGGGTTCGGGAGACATGCAGACATGACCGAGACGCTCTCAGTCAATAACCATCAGCGGGATCTGGATACCCATGATGGATCCCACATGCTCCTCGATGTTGTCATCGGATGAACCACTATGTCGAGGATTCGATCAAAACCCTGTATGCAATTCCCTTTGTCAATCGGTACGTTACTTGCCCGAGACTCGATCGTCGGTATCCCAATACCTTGTTCAGTCTCGTTACCGGCAAGTCACTTTACTCGTACCGTAATGCATGATCCCGTGTCCAACACCTTGGTCACATTGAGCTCAATATGATGATGCATTACCGAGTGGGCCCAGAGATACCTCTCCGTCATACGGAGTGACAAATCCCAGTCTCGATCCGTGTCAACCCAACAGCTACTTTCGGAGATACCTGTAATGCACCTTTATAGTCACCCAGTTACGTTGTGACGTTTGGTACACCCAAGGCACTCTTACGGTATCCGGGAGTTACACGATCTCACGGTCGAAGGAAGAGATACTTGACACTTGCAAAGCTCTAGCAAAACGAACTACACGATCTTTTATGCTATGCTTAGGATTGGGTCTTGTCCATCACATCATTCTCCTAATGATGTGATCCCGTTATCAACGACATCCAATGTCCATAGTCAGGAAACCATGACTATCTGTTGATCACAACGAGCTGGTCAACTAGAGGCTTACCAGGGACATTGTGTGGTCTAAGTATTCACACGTGTATTACGATTTCCGGATAATACAGTTATAGCATGAATAAAAGACAATCATCATGAACAATGAAATATAATAATACTTTTATTATTGCCTCTAGGGCATATTTCCAACAGTCTATACTCAGACATGTTAAGCTTCCGCTTGTGCTTTGACTTGTATGCTCTGAATGTTGGGTCGTGAGACCCATGTTTGTAATATCTCGCTCCTCGGAGCCTATTGAATAAAATACTTGAGTCGTAGAGTATTGTTGTGATTCCATGTTGTATTTCCACATATCGAGTATATTGTGTGTATGTTATTGAAATGCTTGGTATGTGTGGGATCTGACTATCTAGTTGTTTATCCTTGGTAGCCTCTCTTACCGGGAAATGTCTCCTAGTGCTTCCACTGAGCCCTGGTAGCTTGCTACTGCTCCGAAACACTTAGGTTGGCCGGCATGTGTCCTTCTTCGTTCCTGTGTCTGTCCCTTCGGGGAAATGTCACGCGGTGTCTACCGAAGTCCTGTTAGCCTGCTACAGCCCGGTTTACCAGAGTCCTGCTAGCCTAGTTGCTACAGCCCGGATTCACTCGCTGATGACCGACACGTTCGTTGTTGGGTCATGTATGCCTGTCCGTGTAAGTTAGTGCCACTTTGGGTTCATGACTAGCCATGTCAGCCCGGGTTCTTTGTCATATGGATGCTAGCGGCAATATCATATACGTGAGCCAAAAGGCGCAAACGGTCCCGGACCAGGTAAGGTGGCACCCGTGGGAATACCGTGTGTGAGGCCGCAAAGTGATATGATGTGTTACATGCTAGACCGGTGTGACTTAGGATCGGGGTCCTGACAACTAATACGTCTCCAACATATCTACTTTTCCAAACACTTTTGCCCTTGTTTTGGACTCTAACTTGCATGATTTGAATAAAACTAACCCGGACTGACGCTGTTTTCAGCAGAACTAACATGATGTTGTTTTATGTGTAGAAAGAAAAAGTTTTCGGAATGTCCTGAAAATCCACGGAGGGACTTTTTGGAAAATATAAAAAATACTGGCGAAAGAATCAAGACCAGGAGGCCCACACCCTGTTCATGAGGGTGGGGGGAGCGCCCCCTCCCCCTGGGCGCGCCCCCTGTCTCGTGGGCCCCCTGGACCTCCACCGACCCCAACTCCAACTCCATATATTCACGTTCGGGGAGAAAAAAATCAGAGAGAAAGTTTCATCACGTTTTACGGTACAGAGCCGCCGCCAAACCCTAATATCTCTCGGGAGGGCTGATCTGGAGTCCGTTCGGGGCTCCGGAGAGGGGATTCGTCGCCGTTGTCATCATCAACCATCCTCCATCACCAATTTCATGATGCTCACCGCCGTGTGTGAGTAATTCCATCGTAGGCTTGCTGGACAGTGATGGGTTGGATGAGATTTACCATGTAATCAAGTTAGTTTTGTTAGGGTTTGATCCCTAGTATCCACTATGTTCTGAGATTGATGTTGCTATGACTTTGCTATGCTTAATGCTTGTCACTAGGGCCCGTGTGCCATGATTTCAGATATGAACCTATTATGTTTTCATGAATATATGTGTGTTTTTGATCCTATCTTGCAAGTCTATAGTCACCTATTATGTGTTATGATCCGACAACCCCAAAGTGACAATAATCGGGATACTTCTCGGTGATGACCATAATTTGAGGAGTCCATGTATTCACTATGTGCTAATGCTTTGTTCCGGTTCTCTATTAAAAGGAGGCCTTAATATCCCTTAGTTTCCGCTAGGACCCCGCTGCCACAGGAGGGTCGGCCAAAAGATGTCATGCAAGTTCTTTTCCATAAGCACGTATGACTATTTATGGAATACATGCCTACATTACATTGATGAATTGGAGCTAGTTCTGTGCCACCCTATGTTATTGCTATTACATGAGGAATCGCATCCGACATAATTATCCATCACTGATCCATTGCCTACGAGCTTTTTTGACATCTTGTGTTTCGCTTATTTACTTTTCCGCTGCTACTGTTACAATCACTACAAAACCCAAAAATATTACTTTTGCTACCGTTACCTTTATTATTATACTACTTTGCTACTAAATACTTTGCTGCAGATACTAAGTTATCCAGGTGTGGTTGAATTGACAACTCAACTGCTAATACTCAAGAATACTCTTTGGCTCCCCTTGTGTCGTAAATTTGGGTTGAATACTTTACCCTTGAAAGCTGTTGCGATCCCCTACACTTGTGGGTTATGAAGACTAATTTCTGGCGCCGTTGCCGGGGACCATAGCTCTATTCTCTAAGTCACTTGGGATTTATATCTGTTGATCACTATGAAGAACTTGAAAGACGACAAAACTATGATTTTTCCCTCAACTACGAGGGGAGGTGATACGTCTCCAACTTATCTATAATTTTTGATTGTTCCATGCTATCATACTACCCCTTTTGGATGTTTATGGGCTTTATTTTACACATTTATATCATTTTTGGGACTAATCTACTAACCGGAGGCCCACCCCATATTGCTGTTTTTTTTGCCTATTTCAGTATTTCGAAGAAAAGGAATAACAGACGGAGTCCAAACGGAATGAAACCTTCAGGAGCATGGTTTTTGGAACGAACATGATCCAGAGGACTTGGAGTGCAAGTCAAGAAGCAGCCGAGGCGGCCACGAGAGGGTAGGGCGCCCCCCTATAGGGCACGCCCCCTATCTCGTGGGCCCCTTGGGCGGCCACCGACGTATTTCTTCCTCCTATATAAGCCTACGTACCCCGAAAACATCCAGGGAGCCAACGAAACACAATTTCCACCGTCGTAACCTTCTATATCCACGAGATCCCATCTTGGAGCCTTTGCTGGCGCTCCATCGGAGGGGGAATCAACCACGGAGGGCTTCTACATCAACATCGTAGCCCCTCCGATGAGTTGTGAGTAGTTTACCACAGACCTTCGGGTCCATAGTAATTAGCTAGATGACTTCTTCTCTCTTTTTGGATCTCAATACAATGTTCTCCCCCTCTCTTGTGGAGATCTATTCGATGTAAACTCTTTTTGCAGTGTGTTTATCGAGATCCAATGAATTGTGGGTTTATGATCAAGTTTATCTATGAGAAATATTTGAATCTCCTCTGAATTATTTTCTGTATGATTGAGTTATCTTTGCAAGTCTCTTCAAATTATCAGTTTGGTTTGTCCTACTAGATTGATCTTTCTTGCCATGGGAGAAGTGCTTAGCTTTGGGTCCAATCTTGCGGTGTCCTTACCCAGTGACAGAAAGGGTTGCAAGGCACGTAAAAAGATGGGGTTTATATCATATTGCATGAGTTTATCCCTCTACATCATGTCATCTTGCTTAAGGCGTTACTCTGTTCTTATGAACTTAATACTCTAGATGCAGGCAGGAGTTGGTCGATGTGTGGAGTAATAGTAGTAGATGCAGGCAGGACTCGGTCTACTTGTTGCGGACATGATGCCTATATACATGATCATGCCTAGATAATCTCATAATTATTCGCTTTTCTATCAATTGCTCGACAGTAATTTGTTCACCCACCGTAATACTTATGCTATCTTGAGAGAAGCCTCTAGTGAAACCTATGGCCCCGGGTCTATCTCTTATCATATTTGCTTCCAATCTACTTTTATTTGCATCTTTACTTTTTGCATCTATATTATAAAATACCAAAAATATATTTATCTTATCATACTATCTCTATTAGATTTCACTTTCGCAAGTGGCTGTGAAGGGATTGACAACCCCATTATTGCGTTGGTTGCGAGTTCTTTGTTTGTTTGTGTAGGTGCGTGGGACTTTTGAGGAGCCTGCTACTGGATTGATACCTTGGTTCTCACAAATTGAGGGAAATACTTATGCTACTATTGCTGCATCACCCTTTTCTCTTCAAGGAAAACCAACGCTGAAAGATCGAGGATGTCGCCTAGAGGGGGGGGGGGGTGAATAGGCGCTTTAAAATAATTACGGTTTAGGCTTGAACAAATGTGGAATAAACCTAGCGGTTAATTTGTCAAGCACAAAACCTAAAACAACCAGGCTCACCTATGTGCACCAACAAATTATGCTAAGCAAGATAAGCAACTATGTGATAGCAAGATATATGACAAAGAACAATATGGCTATCACAAAGTAAAGTGCATAAGTAAAAGGCTCGGTTAAGAGATAACCGAGGCACACGAAGACGACAATGTATCCCGAAGTTCACACCCTTGCGGATGCTAATCTCTGTTTGGCACAGTGTGGAGGCACAATGCTCCCCAAGAAGCCACTAGGGCCACCGTAATCTCCTCACGCCCTCGCACAATGCAAGATGCCGTGATTCCACTAAGGGACCCTTGAGGGCGGTCACCGAACCCGTACAAATGACGACCCTTGGGGGCGGTCACCGAACCAGTACACTTTGGCAACCCTTGGGGGCGGTCACTGGTACCCATCAAATTGCTCGGGGCGATCTCCACAACCTAATTGGAGACCCCGACGCTTGCCCGGAGCTTTACACCACAATGATTGAGCTCCGAACAACACCAACCGTCTAGGGCGCCAAGGCACCCAAGAGGAACAAGCTCTAGGGTGTCCAAAACACCCAAGAGTAACAAGCTCAAGGGTACCAAGCACCCAAGAGTAATAAGCTTCTCAACTTGTAACTTCCACGTATCACGTGGAGAACTCAAATCGATGCACCAAATGCAATGGCAAGGGCACACAGAGTGCCCAAGTCCTTCTCTCTCAAATCCTACCGAAGCAACTAATGCTAGGGAGGAAGATGAGAGGAATAACAAGAAGGAGAACACCAAGAACTCCAAGATCTAGATCCAAGGGGTTCCCCTCACATAGAGGAGAAAGTGATTGGTGGAAATGTGGATCTAGATCTCCTCTCTCTTTTCCCTCAAAAACTAGCAAGAATACATGAAGGGATTGAGAGTTAGCAAGCTCGAAGAAGGTCAACAATGGGGAAAGAACACGGGATTAAAGGATAAGGTTCATTGGGGAAGAAGACCCCCTTTTATAGGTGGGAAAAAATCCAACCGTTATGCTCACAGCCCGCACAGAGCGGTACTACCGCTCCAAGGAGCAGTACTACAGCTAGGGCGGTAGTACCCCTTTGAAACACAACAGTGAGGAGGCAAAAAGGCCAGGGGTAGCGGTACTACTACTAAGGGTAGCAGTACTACTGCTTGCGAGCGTTACTAAAAAATTACATCCGGGCCCCACCGCAGGACTTGGGACGAGTTTTTGGTCCGGAGCGGTACTACCGCTGTAGGAGCCGCGGTAGTACCGCTCTGGAGCGGTAGTAAAAAATTACATCCGCTCCAATTCGCGGTAGTACCGCTGCAGCCTTTTCAGAACACCAAAACTGCCACAACTTTTGCAAACGGACTCCGAATTCGATGAAACCAAGTTTGTTGGAAAGCTAGCGACAAGGGCTAACATAATCTTGAAAGAAATATCAATAAGAAGCAAATTAGAAAAGTCCCATAAGAAAATGGTGAGAACCCTTCCTCGGATAAGACCGGTAAAACCTCCAACACCGAAAACATCATAGAAGACACATGCGAACTCCGTTTTCGATGAACTCAAGCTTGTCATCAAGATGACCATAAGATCTAAGACTCACAAAGAGAACCAAAGAAGAACCAAGAAACATGATGCAAGGATGCAATGGTTTGAGCTCTCTACTAATGATACGATCAAGCTACCAACTTGAGAGCCCCCCTTGATAGTACGACAAACGATCCTATAACCCGGTCTCCCAACTACCACCATGAGACCGGTAAAATAGAAAACCTATCAAGGGAAAACCTTTGCCTTGCACATGGTCCACTTCAGCTAGATGATGACGATCTTGACTCCCTCAAGTTGGACCACCTTTCTTGATTGCGTTGGCTCGATGAAGACTAAATGATTGCTCCCCCATAGTCCACTGTGGGTGAGCCACTCTTCGGCACATCTTCACAAGTCCATTGACACCACAATGGATGGCAAGATTCAAGCACTTGATCTCTTCGTGATGCTCCACTTGAACTTGCACATGGCAATCTTGATGACGATCACCACTTGATGCCATCCTTTCCATGGGTTGTATGATATCTTCCTCTTGACGCAAGCCCATGGACACGTACCTAACCCCACATAGAACTCTCACATAGACCATGGGTTAGTACACAAAGTGCAATAGACAATGCTTACCATACCATGGGATCACTTGACCTCTCTCGGTACATTTTCTACGCTTTGTGAGTTGATCAACTTGATTCACTCTTGACTTAGTCTTGATCAACCTTGAATCTTTCCAACTCTCTTCATTTGGATGATGTCTTGAAGGTAAACATGAATGATCACACAATCTTCTTCTTCAAGACATGCTTGCAATAAGCTCAACACTCACATGACCAATCTTTGGATAATTCCTTAATAGCACCTTGGTCAACTCATAAACTCCTTGAAACCAACACATGGACTTCAAGAAAAGCCTATGGACAAATCCTTAAAATATAACTCAAGACAACCATTAGTCCATAGAGATTGTCATCAATTACTAAAACCAAACATGGGGGCACCGCATGTTCTTTCAAACGCAAGCTCAAGACGTAGCAGGAGGTAAGGAACTGCCATCTAGCTCTGCACTAGATTCTCCTTCTGTTTTGAGTAAGCCTGCGACACCTAAACCTGCTACTGCTATGAATTCTGATATGTCGCATGTTATTGATGATGCCACTTCTGCTATGCATGATACTTATGATGAAACTACTTCTGTGCGTGATACTACTTTTCCATTAGGTGAATTTCTTGATGAACAACTTGCTAGAGTTAGGGGGAATGAAATTATTGAAGATGCTATTATTGATGATAGTGATGATGAAAGTTCTCAAAATGATTATGAATTGCCTGTTGTTCCTGAGAGTTATGTTATGAATGAAGAAGCTGCTAGAGCTATCTTTGCTTGCAATGATAGATATGATCTTAAGAAATTATTAGCTAAATGGAAGTAGTAGTCTCTTAATGCTAGAATGAAACCTGACCCTGCTTTTGCTACTTCACCTATCTGTGTTACTGATAAGGATTATGAATTCTCTGTTGATCCTGAGATTATTACTTTAGTTGAATCTGATCCTTTTTATGGCCTTGAATCTGAAACTATTGTGGCACATCTTACCAAGTTGAATGATATAGCCACCCTGTTCACTCATGATGATTAATCTTGCTATTATTATATCCTTAAGATATTTCCGTTCTCGTTAAAGGGTGATGCTAAGACTTGGTACAATTCTCTTGCTCCTAGTTGTGTGCGTAGTCCCCAGGATATGATTTATTACTTCTCTGCTAAATATTTTCCTGCTCATAAGAAACAAGCTACCTTGCGGGAAATATATAATTTTGTGCAAATCAAAGAAGAGAGTCTCCCACAAGCTTGGGGGAGGCTTCTCCGATTACTTAATGCTTTGACTGATCATCCTCTTAAGAAAAATGAAATACTTGATATCTTTTATAATGGACTAACCGATGCTTCCAAGGACTACTTGGATAGTTGTGCTGGTTGTGTTTTCAGGGAAAGAACAGTCGACGAAGCTGAATTACTATTGAATAATATGTTAACTAATGAAAATAATTGGACTCTTCCTGAGCCAGTTCCTGAGGCAATTCCTGAACCAATTAAGCCAACTCCTGAGCCTATTCCTAAACCCACTCCGAAGAAGAGAGGTGTTTTATTTCTTAGTCCTGAATATATGCAAGAGGCAAAGAAATAATTGAAATAAAAAGGTATTAAAGCTGAATATGTTAAGAATTTACCCCCTATTGAAGAAATACATGGTCTTAATATACCGCCTATTGAAGAACCACATTGTCTTGATAACCCGACATAGGTAGTAAAGGTAAACTCTCTCTATAGATATGATAAAGTTGAAATCCCCTCTACTAAATTTCATAGCCCTTGCTTAGATGACTTTGATGACTTTATGGCTAGATAAGAAAGTTTTAATGCTTATGTTGGTAGAGAGTTAAAGAATAATGCTTTCGAGATAGGACGCGTGAGCGATAATATGGCTAGAGTCAAAGGTGAACTAAAACTCGTTAGCGAATATGCTTCTATGGTTGCTACTCAAGATGAGCAAGTACTTAAAGCTCAAAATGATTTGCTTGATGAATTAAATAATAAAAATGACTTTACTGTTAGAGTGGCTACTAGAACTGGTAGAATGACTCAGGAACCTTTGTATCCTGAAGGCCACCCTAAGAGAATCGAGCAAGATTCTCAGAGAAATAATTTAGAGGCACCTAGTTCTTCCAAAAAGAAGAAAAAGAAAAACGATAGAACTTTGCATGCTTCTAGTGAACCTACTATAGACACACCTGAGAATCCCAATGATATTTCTATTTCTGATGTTGAAACTCAATCAGGTGATGAACATGAACCTAGCGATAATGTTAATGATAATGTTCATGTTGATGATCAACCTAGCAAAAACAATGAAGTAGAGGTTGAACCTGCTGTTGATCTTGATAACCCACAATCAAAGAATCAACGTTATGATAAGAGAGATTTTGTTGCTAGGAAGCACGGTAGAGAAAGAGAACCATGGGTTCAGAAACCCATGCCCTTTCCTCCTAAACCATCCAAGACAAAGGATGATGAGGATTTTGAGCGTTTTGCTGAAATGATTAGACCTATCTTCTTACGTATGCGCTTAACTGATATGCTCAAAGTAAATCCTTATGCTAAATATATGAAGGATATCATTACAAACAAAAGAAAGATACCGGAAGCTGAAATTTCCACCATGCTTGCTAATTACACTTTTAAGGATGGAATACCAAAGAAACTTGGATATCCGGGTGTACCAACTATATCATGCTCCATTAAAAGAAATTATGTTAGAACTGCTTTATGTGATCTTGGAGCCGGTGTTAGTGTTATGCCTCTCTCTTTATATTGTAGACTTGAATTGAATAAGTTGACACCTACTGAAATATCTTTGCAAATGGCTGATAAATCAACTGCAATACCTGTCGGTATTTGTGAGGATGTGCCTGTTGTGGTTGCAAATGTCACTATCTTAACGGACTTTGTTATTCTTGATATTCCCGAGGACGATAGTATGTCTATTATCCTTGGTAGACCCTTTTTGAATACTGCAGGGGCTGTTATTGATTGCAACAAAGGCAATGTCACTTTTCATGTTAATGGTAATGTGCATACGGTACACTTTCCAAGGAAACAATCTCAAGTTCATCGCATCAATTCTATTGGAAAAGTTCCAACTATCATTATTGGAGGTTTTGAATTTCCTCTCCCTACTGTCAAGAAAAAGTATGATATTCTTATTGTTGGGGATTTTCATATCCCCGTTGAGGTAACTTAGTGTTATTCAAAATTTCTCCGGTTCCGTGTTATTCGGAACGAGTTTGTTAACAAGACTTGATCAACCTTGTTAGTGGATTCATTTTGATGATCATGAGATGGATGAAACTAGAAGGCACAACCTTCTGTACCTTTTTTTTACTTTCTGTTTTTTAGAATAAATAATCAAAAATAGTATTATCTGTCTGTTTTCTGAATTATCCATGCATTAAAAAATATCCCGAAAATAAAAGTGCTCCAAATGCCCTGCAAATTTAGTATGATTTTTTATGGAATATTTGAGGATTTTAGGCACTGAAATCACTGCAGGAGGGGCAAGCACTAGGCCACGAGAGTGGAGGGCGCGCCCACCCCCCCTGGGCGTGCCCCTGTCTCGTGGGCCCCTGGTGGCCCCCCTCCACTTATGCCAGCATCCACACACTTCATCTTCTACCCAAAAAAAATCCCCATCCAGCTCAAACACGAGTTCTAGCTCTTTTTGCTGCGATTTTCGATCTCCTTGCTCAAAGCTCCATTCACAAAACTGCTTTGGGAGATTGTTGCTTGGTATGTGACTCCTCCATTGGTCCAATTAGTTTTTGTTCTAGTGCTTTATTCATTGCAAATTTTTGCTGCATAGGTGACCATGTTCTTGAGCTTGCATATTGAATTTATGAGGTCCCAAGCAATTATAATGCATGATATAGGCTCTACCAATCTTGTCTTGTTTTATTCACTTTTATTTTGAAGTTACTAAAATTTCAGAAATTTTCAGAAAATGTTAAGGAAACTTTTGAGGGGCTCTTCTAGCCAAGGCTCTCAGGAAAAACAAGCCAAAGAGAAGGAAAAAAGACAAGTATAATCTTCCTCGCTTAGCGGAAGTACGGTCGTGTGAATGACCATGCAATGATTTCTTGAAAGAAGCTGGAATTCATGAAGATTTTTACTCTTTGATCGAGAACGCAGGCCTCACAGGTTTCCTCCACGACCGGATCGATTAGTACCTCTTACTCACCATAACTTTTGTGCAAATTTTTTATTATTATCCTAAGAAGTCACCGCCTGCAGTATCATTTCATTTATATGATGAATTTAGAGAAATGTCTCTACGTAATTTTTGCGCGGTGTGTAGGATACTCTATGAGGGAGAATTAGAGGAACCCCATCGTAAAGATGTGGATGGCTTTGTTAACACTATCGCTGTAGAGGAGCCAAAGAAGGGTTCTGAGGCGAAAATCTCTAGCATACACTTTCCTGATTTACGCTACTTTGCCATATTTGCTAGTAGATGCTTGATTGGTCGTGGAAATAGTGGAAACTTTAGTGTTCCTGATATTATCATTCTTCAACATGCCTTGCTTGGAGATAATAGTTTTAGTATGGGTGCCGTCATTGCTAAACGGCTAGGCCTGAATCATACAAAAGGCCCCATATTTGGAGGTATCTATGCTTCACGTCTTGCTAGACATTTTCAGATACCTATTAGGCACCATGAGAAAGAGGAGACAAAATTGCCTCCTCACAATATCTCTATTACAAGAGCATGGTAGCACACATGTTTATTGTTGACAACAAAGAGAAGATGCTCTTGTATAACCTTAGATTTAATAAGAAACACAATGAGACTATTATTTTGCCCGCGCCTCTGTTGTTTGATTTGGCTGTAGATAATTTTCTTGTTACACCAGAAACAGTGTACACTCATCGAGCCCAAGCATCCACTCCGGAACCTGAACCTGAGCCGGAACCTGCACTGGACCCTTATCGTGCATCATCTTTCCAGTGGGATACGGAGATGACCAGCCAGTGGTATCCTGATTACACCTCCCGGTACACCGGGGAGAGTAGCAGCGGTCCTTGGTATTAGACCAACTTAGGCCAAAATCCTAAGCTTGGGGGAGTACGTATTTCTCACCGACTTTACATTCATGTTCACACACTAGTCGTCGGTGCTCATACTCTTTCATTGTATTATCCATGTTAGTTTAATTTTCTTTTTCACCTTTTTCTTGTGAGTTTGATAAACCTTAAGAAAAACCAAAAAAATTTAGTTAGTTTAATTCCCTTGCCAGTAGTAGAAATTAAAATGAAAACCCAAAAAGATTTCTCGTTCTTCTTCTTACTTATTGGGAGCTTTCCCGTGTAAATAGTTTTATTTTCTTTTCTTTTCTTTGGGGGTCGAGAAGACCATATTGAAAATGTTTAGTGGCTCTCATATGCATGATTGTTTATTTAACTTAGAGCCCATATTACCTGTCTTCTCTCTTGAGTTGAATGCTTGCAGATTCCAGCTTAGTCCAATGCACGCACACTATTATTATTATACACACCGTTCGGTCGTGCAAGTGAAAGGGAATAATGACGAAATATGATGGACTTATTGAGATGAGAAAAGCTGGTATGAACTCGACCTCTCTTCTTTTTGTAAATATGATGAGTTCATCATTTCTGATTCAGCTTATTATGAAGTAAACATATTTGCAATGACATTTAGAGATTATTGTTGCTTGTGCCATGCTTGATTAGCTATGAGTTATAATGGTTTACCTTGCGTGCCAACATGCTATTAGAATGGTTATGATGTGGTATGATGGGATGGTATCCTCCTTTGAATGAATTGAGTGACTCGACTTGGCACATGTTCACGCATGTAGTTGAAACAAATCAACACAACCTTCATGATATTTATGTTCATGGTGGATTATATCTTACTCATGCTTGTATTCAGTGCGAATTAATTTTAATGCATGTTCATGACTGTTGTCGCTCTCTCAGTTGGTCGCTTCCCAGTCTTTTGCTAGCCTTCACCTGTACTAAGCGGGAATACTGCTTGTGCATCCAAAATCCTTAAACCCCAAAGTTGTTCCATATGAGTCCACCATACCTTCCTATATGCGGTATTTACCTGTCGTTCCAAGTAAATTTGTATGTGCCAAACTCCAAACCTTCAAATAAAATTCTATTTTGTATGCTCAAGCAGCTCATGTTCCAACTAGGGCTGCCTATATCTTCCATGCTAGGTGGGTTATTCTCAAGAGTAGTGGACTCCGCTCCTCATTCACGAGAAAGGGCCGGTAACCGGGATGCCCAGTCCCATGATCCAAAAAGATCAAAGCAAATCAAAATAACTAAACAAAACTCCACCAGGGCTGTTGTTAGTTGGAGGCACTCGTTGATTCGAGCAAGCCATGGATTGATGCTTGTTGGTGGTTGGGGGAGTATAAACCTTTACCATTCTGTTTGGGAACTGCCTATAATGCATGTAGTATGGAAGATACATCCATCTCATAGTTGTTGCGTTGACAGTGAAAGTATTCCGCTCAAAATGTTATTCAGTCTCTATTTTAAAATCAAGCTCTGGCACCTCTACAAATCCCTGCTTCCCTCTGCGAAGGGCCTATCTATTTACTTTTATGTTGAGTCATCACCCTTCTTATTAAAAAGCACCCGCTGGAGAGCACACAGTCATTTGCATTCATTACTATTGATTTATATTGGGTATGACTTGACTAGATCTCTTTTACCATGAATTACAATGTTTAGTCAGTCCTTGATCTTTAAAGGTGCTCTGCATTTATGTTTTGTGGTCTCAGAAAGGGCTAGCGAGATGCCATTTTGTTATATCATGTTATGATTGTTTTGAGAAAGTGTTGTCATCCGAGTTTTATTATTATGGCTCGCTAGCTGATTATGCTATTGATATGAGTAATTGTGAGACCTGGGTGTTATTATGAGTATGGTTAGTTCATAATATCTGCTGAAACCTGAATGATGGCTTTGCATGTTTACAACAACAAGAGCAAACAGAGTTTGTAAAAGTTTTTTCTTTATCACTTTCAGTTTATCAACTGAATTGCTTGAGGACAAGCAAAGGTTTGAGCTTGGGGGAGTTGATACGTCTCCAACGTATCTACTTTTCCAAACACTTTTGCCCTTGTTTTGGACTCTACCTTGCATGATTTGAATGAAACTAACCTGGACTGACGTTGTTTTCAGCAGAACTGCCATGATGTTGTTTTATGTGTAGAAAGCAAAAGTTCTCGGAATGTCCTGAAAATCCACGGAGGGACTTTTTGGAAAATATAAAAATACTGGTGAAAGAATAAAGACCAGGGGGCCCACACCTTGTCCACGAGGGTGGGGGGCGCGCCCCCTCCCCCTGGGTGCATCCCCCTGTCTCGTGGGCCCCCTCGACCTCCACCGACCTCAACTCCAACTCCATATATTCACGTTCGGGGAGAAAAAAATCAGAGAGAAAGTTTCATCGCATTTTACGATACTGAGACACCGCCAAGCCCTAATCTCTCTCGGGAGGGCTGATCTGGAGTCCGTTCGGGGCTCCGGAGAGGGGGATTCGTCGCTGTCGTCATCATTAACCATCCTCCATCACCAATTTCATGATGCTCACCGCCGTGCGTGAGTACTTCCATCATAGGCTTGCTGGACGGTGATGGGTTGGATGAGATTTACCATGTAATCAAGTTAGTTTTGTTAGGGTTTGGTCCCTAGTATCCACTATATTCTGAGATTGATGTTGCTATGACTTTGCTATGTTTAATGCTTGTCACTAGGGCCCGAGTGCCATGATTTCAGATCTGAACCTATTATGTTTTCATGAATATATGTGTGTTCTTGATCCTATCTTGCAAGTCTATAGTCACCTATTATGTGTTATGATCCGACAACCCCGAAGTGACAATAATCGGGATACTTCTCGGTGATGACCATAGTTTGAGGAGTCCATGTATTCACTATGTGCTAATGCTTTGTTCTGGTTCTCTATTAAAAGGATGCCTTAATATCCCTTAGTTTCCGCTAGGACCCCGCTTCCACGGGAGGGTAGGACAAAAGATGTCATGCAAGTTCTTTTCCATAAGCACGTATGACTATTTACGGAATACATGCCTACATTACATTGATGAATTGGAACTAGTTCTGTGTCACCCTATGTTATAGCTATTACATGAGGAATCGCACCCGACATAATTATCCATCACTGATCCACTGCCTACGATCTTTTCACATCTTGTGTTTCGCTTATTTACTTTTCCGTTGCTACTGTTACAATCACTACAAAACCCAAAAAATTTACTTTTGCTACCGTTACCTTTATTATCATACTACTTTGCTACTAAATACTTCTCTACAGATACTAAGTTATCCAGGTGTGGTTGAATTGACAACTCAACTGCTAATACTCAAGAATACTCTTTGGCTCCCCTTGTGTCGAATCAATAAATTTGGGTTGAATACATTACCCTCGAAAGCTGTTGCGATCCCCTACACTTGTGGGTTATCAAGTACCGCACTACGCCTACCTTAAACTCAAGATGCCCGGTCCATGTGGCGTCATCACCGTTAGCGGAAATACAGAGTGTTCCTTACGGTCGGAAGAGTATGCGGCAGCTCTAGAAGCCGGACACTAAGCGACCTCTCCTATCAGAACGCATGATCGGTCGTTAAGACCACGGACACGGTTAGACGAGTCCGACGCACCACCGTCGGTAGCAGCCCAGATAAACCTGAGCTGGGTGCTATACACGAAATCCCATAGAGGGCATCAGGGGCTGCAAACATGCAATAAAGCCCACCTTTTGGCTTGACCTTATTAACAGGCCAATGTCTTACACTTCTACTACCCATTTATAATAACCAAATCTTCGCACGCTTACGCCATATTCTTTTACATGAGTTTTCCTTTTTACAGACACCATTCATGCAACACCCTACTAGGACACGGCACAACAGAGACAAAGGCGCAGACGTGCAGCAGGGCCCTGCTCAAAGGTTTCTCTTTAGGTTAAGCCCCTGTGTAAACCTTTTTATTGTCTCTTGTTGCTTGACATCCCATGGGTACTCAATACACCCACAGGGGATACTGGCATTATTGGCATTTCACCACGACAAACTAACGCACATACCTGGAAATACAGGGTTCATAATCAAGGGCGCTACTCAGCCCAGTATATGTTATACAGTCCGAATACCTTCGGGAGTGTTCGGCGTCGCGAGTTTGGCCTTATATGCATCAGCTCCGAATCATGTCTTTGGTCAAATGTTGGGTTTGCCCGGCTCCTGGGTTTGCTGCATTACGTTCCGCTTCTATCGGCTAAGGCGGCCAAAGAAGAACTACTGCGATTATGCCCTGGTTATTCCGGATGAGCACCTTAGTAGAGAAAGCCGAAAACTGACTGTCATGATATAGCAAGAGACTGGTCAACCACTCGAGGACTCATCGGAATCTTTAGGATTCCTCCGCATTAACAAAGGGCCGTTACCCGGTCATGTACACACGCGCCCGTATCCGGATGCACGCGAAGGTACCAGGGGCTACATAGTAGCCCCACCGTCAAACTCCTATGGCTAAGTGAAAGTGTTAAAGCTTTATAGTCTGGTTGCCTAGTTCGACATGCGATCACCTCATTAATGGACCAAGACGTTGGATCAAGTGTGATTACGCACATTTTTATGAACACCCCCGCATTGTATGCGTGGGGGCTGAAGCCAACAGCTGCTAACTTTCAGGTTATATATACATCAGACGGCCGCACAGGAGGCACAATAACACTTTCAGGCGAAAGTATAAACATAGCCTCTATAATTACAATACAGTTGTTTTTACAATGGAACGATCCGTCACTCGAACATGACACTCTTCAAGCACTGAGCCTCTATTAAACGAGCACCTTCTGTTACCTACTCGAAATAGTGCTCGGCTGGATCCTGGCTTCCCGCCGGATTCAGAGTTGCAATGATGGTGGCCTCCATATCTGCCCAATATGTTTTGACACGGGCAAGAGCCATCCGCGCACCTTCTATGCACGCCGACCTCCTCATGGCAACGATTCGTGATACATCGCCAAGGAATTGTTGCACTAAACCAAAATAACCGTTCGGCTTCGGTCCCTTCGGCCATAGATGGTCTATTACAGACCTCATTGCAAGACCGGACAACCTATGGAGCTCGGCCATAGCGGCCATCCTTTCACTTAATGGCAACGGGCACATTGGAGCACTGAATTGCGACCTGAAGAACCTTTCTACTTCACTATCTTTTTGATCATCGAAAAACTTGGTCGCATTAGCCGTACTTTTCGCCAGATCCGCGTACGCATCTGCAGCGCTCCAGCTCCGATCTAGAGGAGCGTACTTTGGATCTAAGAACTTCATCCGCAACAAATAGGGGCTTCCCGCCGTGATTTCTCCGGCCTGTCGAAGCTCCTCCCGCTCATCCCTAATTTTGGAACGCGTCTCCTTCGCCGCATCAAGGGCCTTCTTCAGGCCAGCCGACTTTGCCCGATTCTCCTTTTCAAGGAGCTCATACCGGCCGGCGGCATCTCTTAGCTCCACAGACATCTCGGCTATTTTCTCTTCGCTTCAGCGATGAGCAGCCTGTTCGGCTCTCAAATCTTTGTCCGCCTTTAGGGCAGCTACATTGCTAGTATAGGCTTGTTCCTTGGCTAGGGCAAGCTCCGCCCTCAGGTCCTCCACGGCAGCAGCTCTACCTGCAGCCGAAGCATATCAAATTAACATTATGCTCCTCTTAGTATTTCCTGTAACAAATAAGGAAAATAGAGCACATACTCTATGACTCATTAAGCCCGCTCGTTCACAAGCGTGATGTCGGCATCCACAACCTCAATCTGTCACCTTAGTTCGGCGAATTCAGCGGTCCGGTCTACCGCCGGACCCTTAGCCACCTGCGCATGAACGCAGTGTGATCATTAATTAAGAGTGTGATCCTCCGTTTTCCGCCTAGGGCCGGCAACCAGAGTCTTAGGGGCTACTATCTGTACGGAGCACACCTAGCGCGTGCGGTACAACCAAAAAATTATGTATTTCATTACGTACCTCAAAGCCTTTGAGCAGACTCATAAAAGCTTCATTCAACCCGCTTGTGGTGGATGAAATCTTCTCAAGCACCATGCCCATTAATGAACGGCGATCCTCCGAGAGAGAAGCTTGCTCCAGAAGGCCCGTCAGCGTGTCCGGCCGGTCGCCGGACTGTGTCGGACCCTTCTTATTGCCCCCCGTGGGAGCCAAACGCTCCGGGCTCAGGGCGGCCGAAGTATTAACTTCTGTCCTCGGCGAATCTGGACTCCTCCGTGACGACACCTCGGGGTCGCCCGCCCCATGAGGCGGAGAGGCAGGTGGGGTTTCACTCTCCATCATCTCCGGAAGAAGATCCCCCGAAGATGAACTATGTCGAGAAGAGCTACTAGCCGGACTGCAAAGAATGGATCCTGGTTATTGTTCTCGGAGGAGGAAGAAGTAGCTTTGTATTTACGATTAACTTACAACTCAGCGGAGGTCTGGCCCGTTTGCAGGCATGGCACGGTGAGGACGCCCTTCGGGGCAGGGACCCCTGGTGAAGTTTTCTTCCCTTGTCTAGGCACCTCCATCTCCAAGTCTTCGGAGGCGGTCCTCTTCTTCCCGTGGGGGGAGGAGACCTTAGATTCCCCTCCCCAACTATCCTCCTTCATGAAAATAGCAATTTAAGCTCTGCTTCTCTGTTCTTCCCTTCGTCTTTCCCCGAGGGCACTTGACTTAGCACACGGCTAAGCATCCTGGCTATTGCAGGACTAGGCGAGCCTTCAGGAAGTGATGCCAGACACCCGATTCTCTCCGCCTTGCTGAGCCAATCCTGGCCGCGGATGGTTTTCAGAATAATGTTGTGATAAATATAAACGAAGTGTTCGGTTTCTAGGTTACTTACTTGGGTATTTGGGCAGTTGCAGCTCAGGCCCGCATCCTCGGTGGTGTCCGGACACTTTACTTGTGGTCCGAAGAATAACCTACACATCCCTTCGAGTGTCATGACAAAGAAGTGCTGAATAGTTCGCGGACTTTCCGGGTTGAACTCCCACATCCGGAGAGGCCGACGTTTGCACGGCGAGATCCGTTGGACTAGCATTACCTGAATTACGCTGACAAGACTGATGTCCCTCTCAACAAGCTCTCGAATGCAGCTCTGCAATGTCGGCACGTCATTAGCAGGCCCCCAATCCAGCCCCATGTTGGCCCACAACGTTAGTTGAGGCGGAGGGCCCGAGCGGAAGTCAGGGGCAGCCACCCACTTTGTGCCTCTGGGAGCGGTGACATAGAACCACCTCCGCTGCCATAGATCGGACACCTCCGGGAAGAATCCCTCTAGCCATGGGTCATCGGCGTTTCTTCTTATTGCAGCGCCTCCGCACTCCGCGTGTCGCCCCTCAATCACTTTCGGCTTTACATTGAAGGTCTTGAGCCATAAGCCGAAGTGCAGAGTGATGTGGAGGAAGGCTTCGCACACGACGATAAACGACGAGATGTGAAGGATGGAGTCCGGAGCTAGATCATGAAAATCTAGCCCGTAATAGAACATCAGCCCTCTCACAAAGGGATCGAGGGTGAAGCCTAAGCCACGGAGGAAGTGAGAAACAAATACGACGCTCTCATCGGGCTCGGGAGTAGGGATGACCTGCCCTGGAGCAGGAAGCATGTGCTTGATGTCAGCGGTCAGATATCTGACCTCCCTAAGCTTCGCAATGTCCTCCTCTATGACAGAGGAGGCCATCCACCGGCCTTGAAGGTTGGATCCGGACATGATTGAAGATCCGAAGTGCCTAAGCTTGGGCTTCGGGTGTTGGAACTCGAGATGCGGAAAGGTGCAAGCATGGTAGGAAAGAGGGACAGGCCTCGGTCCCTCTACAAAGGGGGTGAATATCAAGCGTCCTCAGCATAACCGCTTGGAACTTGCCTAAAAACACAGAGTCATACCAACAGGCGTAGTGGGGTTGCCCGCGCCCGTATTGATGGGAATCCCGCAATAAGGGGAACACGATCTCTACTTCGACAAGGCGTGCCAATAAAACCGCCTTGTAGTGCGTGTCATGGAAGGCTGAGAAAAACCGGTTCGTATTGAGCCAGGCCGTGGCGTAATGGCACGCCTTGAAAAATTGTCAGCAGATTAGATTTGTAAAGTGTTATGCTCTCTACGGTGGTGTGCGGAAATTATCTTACAGAGCCGGACACGATCCTTAATCTACTTTGGAGTATTTGGAGATGGAACCCGCCTTGCAATGTCGAAGACAATCTCTACGCGCCGGACTCATCGCCATTGAAGCCTGGTTCAGGGGCTACTGAGGGAGTCCTGGATAAGGGGGTATCCGGACAGCCGGACTATACACTTTGGCCAAACTGTTGGACCGTGAAGATACAAGACTCAAGACTTCGTCCCGTGTCCGGATGTGACTCTCCTTTGCATGGAAGACAAGCTTGGCGATCCGGATGTTAGATCTCCTTCTTTGTAACTGACTCTGTACAACCCTAGCCCCCTCCGGTGTCTATATAAACCGGAGGGTTTAGTCCGTAGGACAGGAACAATCATAATCATAGGCTAGCTTCTAGGGTTTAGCCTCTACGATCTCGTGGTAGATCAACTCTTGTAATACTCATATCATCAAGATCAATCAAGCAGGAAGTAGGGTATTACCTCCATCGAGAGGGCCCGAACCTGGGTAAAACATCGTGTCCCCTGCCTCCTGTTACCATTAGCCTTAGACACACAGTTCGGGAGCCCCTACCCAAGATCCGCCGGTTTTGACACTGACATCCATGCTAAACACATTAGTGGCGGTTCTCAAGCGATAAAAGTAAAAGTTTACTCCCCCTCCACGAACAATCACACTCCATGGCTGGTCCGAAGCAACGGATACCTTCCATACCAACAACAATCCTAGGGGAGTTTTGTTTAATTATTTGCAATTTGAATTCGGGACTGGGAATCCCTATTACCGCCCCTCTCGTGCAAGGACGAGTGAATCAACACTCATCATGAGAATAACCCGCTTAGCCTGGAAGATACTAACTAGCTCCTGTCGCTCTATGAACAATCCAGGCACACAAAAACGGATATTTATGTGAAGTTTTTAGAGGTGGCACATGCAAATTTACTTAGGACGGCCAAGTAATACCGCATATAAGTAGGTATGGTGGACTCATCTGGAATAACTTGGGTTTCAAAATTTTGATGCACAAGCAACAATTCCGCTTAGTACAGGCAAAGGCTAGCAATTAGGTTGAGAAGCGGCCAGCTAGAGAGCGAAAACGGTCATGAACATGCATTATGCGTAAGTAACATTGAATACTAGCATGAGTAGGATATGATCACCATGAACATAAATATCATAGAGGCTATGTTGGTTTCGATTAAACTACATGCATGAACATGTGCCAAGTCAAGCCACTCGAACATTCAAAGGAGGATACCATTTCATCATACTACATCACAATCATTTTAACGCAATGTTGACATCCAAGATAAATCATTATCCACTCCTAGCTACTTAAGCATGGCATGAGAAACTATAATCTCTAAGTGTCATTGCAAACATGTTTAATCATAATAGGATGAATCATGGATACTAGGTTAAACATATTTACAAAAATAGAACAAGTTGAGTTCATATCCGTTTCTCTCTGCCACGACCACTTCATCAAATATCGTCATTATTGCCTTTCACTTGCATGGCCAAATGATATGAAAATGATAATAGTGCAAGAGTGCCATGGACTAAGCTGGAATATCCAAACACTTTATTCTAGAGGAGAAGACAAAGCAATTTGAGCTCTTTGTTAGATCAACAATAATGCATATGAGAGCCACTCAACATTTTCATCGTGGTCTTCTCTTCGGTATGGCTCAGTAAAAATGGAAAAAGAAATTCGGAGAAACACAGTGAAATATTTTTGGAGTTTTTAGTTTTTCTAGAAGAAAGCAAACTAAAGAAAGGAGGAAAAACAAAAACGAGAAAAAAAATTTACACGGGAAAGCTCCCAATAAGTAAAATAAGAACAAAAAATCTTTTGGAGTTTTCTTTTAATACTACAACTAATAAAACTAGAAAGAAAAACCGAAAAGAAGCAAGAGATTTTTTTGGATTTTCTCAAAGTTTTTCAAACACACAAGAAGAAAGCGAGAAAATAAATCTAACATGGATAATACAATGAAAAAGTGTGGACACCGACAACTGGAATGAAATGTGTAAACATGAATGTCATGTCGGTGGGAATATGTACTCCCCCAAGCTTAGGCTTTTGTCCTAACTTGGTAATCACCACTCGAAGAAACCATCAGGTCCCATGTCAAAGTGTTGGGGAGCGAGCACCAGAGGGTCCCACTCCTGAGGCTTCTCCCCTGCTGCCGCCTGGTTGTTCCGGTAGGCGACAATGTCCTTAGGCATGATCCTGTATCTGCCCCTGGCAATAGAGTCAAACAAAGCAGGTGCAGGCAATGGAATAATATCACAAGTGTTCTCACAAAAAACCAGGTTATATGGAATATCAATAATAGTGTTCTCCCTATCAATAAATTGATGGTGTGCCATAGCCTGACGATCTAAGTAAACCTTGGGCAAGGGATAGTCATGATGGCGTATCTGAACATTGAAGTGACTCGCTAAGCGAGTAACATAAATACCACCATGTATTTTACCCTTGGATCTATTAATGTGGAGACGATGTGCCACAATAACTACCAAGCTATAAGTGTTGTCATCGTAAAGTGCACAATGTAAGACATTGAAGTCTGGGGCACTGAGTGCACCTACCTTTTCTCTAGCAAGCAAACACTTCGCAATAAATAGAGCAAAATAATGCATGACAGGAAAGTGTAAGCAAGTGGCGATGAAAACCGACACGCCTATCTCATCCCTTACCGTCAGAGTGCGGTAAAAACCATCAAACTCTGCGGGCCTAGGCTCTCTCAATTCCTCGTCAGAAGGGATCAAGCATATGTCACAAAATTTAGTAAGTGGTATGTGACGGGTTTTAGCATATAAATTAAACTGCACCTTAGGAGGATTATTCCTACTTATGAAATGAAAACTTTGCACAAAGGAATTTGTGAGGAGATGATATTGTTCACACTCAGCTGCGATGAAATTAGCGAGGCCGACATTAGCAGCATATTGTGCAAACTCTTGACGGATTCCGGCTCTGTCCATGAATGGGGTGTGCGGCCATTCGCACGGTCGTACCTCCACCATCCTCAGGGTGCGGAGGTCATTATCCAACGACTCCCCAATGACTCCCTTAGAGTTCTTATTGGAAGCAAACTTCCTAAAGATACTCATCATTTTCCTAAGAACAAAATTCTGAAATTTTTAGTCCAATTTTTTTATTATCATCAACAAAGATTCAACCAAAGTAATTAACTTTGGGTCAACAGAGAATTCATAATCCTTATCATCAACAAAGATAGGTGAAGTAGCAAACTTAGGATCACACTTAATTCTAGCATTCAAAGATTTCTCTTTCAGTTTGCATAATAATTTCTTAAGATCATCCCTATCATTGCAAGCAAGAAAGTCGCTACTTGTCTCCTCATCCATAACATAACCTTCCGGTACCTTTGGCAATTCACATCTAGGAGAACTAGGTCTAATAGGTGTTTCAAGATTTTCAGTTTCAAGCTCTTCATCAGTTTCTACAATTTCATCAGTTTTAGCATTCTCAAAAGCTTTAGTTCTAGCAAGTTGTTCATCAAGAAATTCACCTAGTGGCACATTATCATCAAGCAAGGTACTAGCATCATCATGAGTATCATTCATAGCAGAAGTAGCATCATCAATAACTTGCGACATATAAGGATTAATAGCATCTGGTGGTGTTGCAAGTCTACTCATAACATAAGGTGAATCAAGTGCAGAGCTAGATGGTAGTTCCTTACCTCCCCTCGTCTTGGAGGAAAAAAATCTTAGTCTTAGCATCCTTTAGATTCTTCATGGTGATAATTTGATAATAATCCCAAGTGACTCAACAAATATAGCTACGCTCCCCGGAAATGGCGCTAGAAAAAGGTCTTGATAACCCACAAGTATAGGGGATCGCAACCGTTTTCGAGGGTAGAGTATTCAACCCAAATTTATAGATTCGACACAAGGGGAGCCAAAGAGTATTTGCAAGTATTAGCAGCTGATTTTTGATACATCTCCAATGTATCTACTTTTTCAAACTCTTTTGCCCTTGTTTTGGACTCTAATTTGCATGATTTGACATTTTGAATGGAACTAACCCGGACTGACGCTGTTTTCAGCAGAACTCCCATGGTGTTATTTTTGTGCAGAAATAAAAGTTCTCAGAATGACATGAAACTTCATGGAGATAACTTTTGGAATAAATAAAATATATTGGCGAAAGAATCAGCCGAAGGGGACCCACACCCTATCCACAAGGGCGGGGGCGTGCCCTACCTCCTGGGCGCGCCTCCTGTCTTGTGGGCCCCCTGGACCTCCATCGACCTCAACTCCAACTCCATATATTCACGTTCGGGCAGAAAAACATAAGAGAGAAGGATTCATCAAGTTTTACAATATGGAGCGCCGCCAAGCCCTGTTCATCCCCGGGAGGGCAGATCTGGAGCCAGGGCTCCAGAGAGGGGAATCCGTCGCCATCATCATCATCAACCATCCTCCATCACTAATTTCATGATGCTCACCACCGTGCGTGCGTAATCCCATCGTAGGCTTGCTGGACGGTGATGGGTTGGATGAGATTTACCATGTAATCCAGATAGTTTTGTTAGGGTTTGATCCCTAGTATCCATTATGTTCTAAGACTGATGTTGCTATAACTTTGCCATGCTTAATGCTTGTCACTAGGGATCGAGTGCTATGATTTCAGATCTGAACCTATTATGTTTTCATGAATATATGTGAGTTCTTGATCCTATCTTGCAAGTTATAGTCACCTACTATGTGTTATGATCCGGCAAACCCCGGAGTGACAATAGTCGGGACACTTCCCGGTGATGACCATAGTTTGAGGAGTTCATGTATTCACTAAGTGCTAATGCTTTGTCGCGGTACTCTATTAAAAGGAGGCATTAACACCCCTTAGTTTCCAATAGGACCTCGCTGCCACGGGAGGATAGGACAAAAGATGTCATGCAAGTTCTTTTCCATAATCTCGCATTACTATATTCAGAATAATTGCCTACATTATATTGATGAATTGGAGCTAGTTCTGTGTCACTCTATGTTATAACAGTTGCATGATGAATGCCATTCGACATAATTATCCATCATTTATCCATTGCCTACGAGCTCATTTCATATTCATCTTTGCTAAGTTACTTTTCCGTTGCCACTGTTATGATAACAACAAAACTGCCACTATTACTACCATACTACTTTGCTACTAAATACTTTGCTGGAGATATTATGTCTTTCAGGTGTGGTTGAATTGACAATTCAGCTGCTAATACTCAGGAATATTCTTTCGCTCCCCTTGTGTCGAATCAATAAATTTGGGTTGAATACTCTACCCTCAAAAACTGTTGCGATCCCCTATACTTGTGGGTTATCATGACCTTTTTCTGGCGCCGTTGCCGGTGAGCATAGCTCTATTCTCTGAGTCACTTGGGATTTATATCTGTTGATAACTATGAGGAATTTGAAAGATCAAAGAACCAAGTTTTTTCCCTCAACTACGAGGGGAGGTAAGGAACTGCCATCTAGCTCCGCACTTGATTCACCTTCTGTTCTGAGTAAACTGCGACACCTACACCTGCTATTGATTCTGATATGTCGCATGTTATTGATGATGCCACTTCTGCTATGCATGATGCTTATGATGATACTACTTCTATGCTTTATAATACTGTGCCACTAGGTGAATTACTAGATGAACAACTTGCTAGGATTAGAGAGAATGAAATTGCTGAAACTGATGATATGATTGAATCTGATGATGATGATTCTCCCCCTAGATATGAATTGCCTTTTGTACCTGAGGGTTATATTCTGGATGAAGAAACTGCTAGAGACCTTTTTGCTTGCAATGATAGATATGATCTTAAGAAACTGTTAGCTAAGCCGAAAGAAAAGTCTTTGAATGCTAGAATGCAATATGATCTTGCGTTTGCTACTTCACATATCTGTGTTACTGATAAGGATTACAAATTCTCTATTGATCTTGAGTTAATTAGGTTGGTTGAATATGATCCTTTCCATGGTTATGAAACTGAAACTGTTGTGGCACATCTTACTAAATTGAATGATATAGCCACCCTATTTACTCATGAGAAAATTTTTTGCTATTACTTTATTCTTAAATTGTTTCCTTTCTTGTTAAAGTGTGTTGCTAAGTTATGGTTTAATTCTCTTGCTCCTGGTTGTGTGCGCAGTCCCAGGATTCTGCAAAATATTTTCTTGTTCATAAGAAACAAGCTGCCTTAAGGGAAGTATTTAACTTTGTGAAAATTGAAGAAGAGAGTCTCCCACAAGCTTGGGGGAGGCTTCTCCAATTACTTAATGCTTTATCTGATCATCCTCTCAAGAAAAATGAAATACTTGATATCTTTTATAATGGACTAACCGATGCTTCCAGAGACCACCTGGATAGTTGTGCTGGTTGTGTTTTCAGGGAAAGAACTGTTGAGCAAGCTTAATTGCTATTGAATAATATATTGAGTAATGATAATGATTGGATACTTCCTGAACCAACTCCTAAGCTAACTCTGAAGAAAAGGGATATTCTATTTCTCAGTCCTAAACATATGCAAGAGGAAAAGAAATCTATGAAAGAAAAAGGTATTAAAGCTGAAGATGTTAAGAATTTACCACCTATTGAAGAAATACACTGTCTTTATAACCCGAGACAGGTAGTAAAGGTAAATTCTCTCTATAGATTTGATGAAGGAGATATCCCTCATAATAAGTCTGCTAGTCAATTCTTGGATGAGTTTGATAATTTTATTGTTAAACAAGAAAACTTCATTGCTTATGTTTGTAGACAATTGAAACATAATGCTTATATGGCTGAACACTTGAGTGATTATATGTCTAGAGTTAAAAGTGATCTTAAGCTTATTATTAAACATGCTTCCATGGTTACGACTCAAGTAGAACAAGTACTTAAAGCACAAAATGATTTGCTCAATGAGTTGAATAGTAAGAATAATGATAATGCTGTTAGAGTTATGACTAGAGGTGGTAAAATGACTCGGGAACCTCTGTATCCTAAGGGCCATCCTAAGAGAGTTGAGCAAGATTCTCAAAGAATTAATAATGATACACCTAGTCCTTCTAATAAAAAGAAAAAGAACACTTATAGGACTTTGCATGCTTCCCGTGAACCTGTTATAGACACACATGAGAATCCCAATGATATTTCTATTTCTGATGCTAAGACACAATCAGGTGATGAGCATGAACCTAGTGATAACGTTAACGATGATTTTCATGTTGATGCTCAACCTAATAATGATAATGATGTAGATATTGAACCTGCTGTTGATCTCGATAACCCACAATCAAAGAATCAACGTTATGACAAGAGGGACTTAGTTGCTATGAAGCACGATAAAGAAAGAGAACCATTGGTTCATAAACCCATGCCTTTTCCTCCTAAGCCATCCAAGAAAAGGACCATGAGGATTTTGAGCGCTTTGCTGAAATGATTAGACCTATCTTTTTGCGTATGTGTTTGACCGATATGCTTAAAATGCCTCCTTATGCTAAGTATATGATGTCACTAATAAAAGAAAGATACCGGAAGCTGAAATTTCCACCATGCTTGCTAATTATACTTTTAAGGGTGGAATACCAAAGAAACTAGGAGATCCAGGAGTACCAACTATACCATGCTCCATTAAAATAAACTATGTTAAAACTGCTTTATGTGATCTTGGAGCCAGTGTTAGTGTTATGCCTTTCTCTTTATATCGTAGACTTGATTTGAATAAGTTGACACCTGCTGAAATCTCTTAGCAAATGGCTGATAAATCAACTGCTATACCCATCGGTATTTGTGAGGATGTGCCTGTTGTGGTTGCAAACATTACTATCTTAACGGACTTTGTTATTCTTGATATTCCCGAGGACGACAGTATGTCGATCATCCTGGGTAGGCCCTTTTTGAACATTGCAGGGGCTGTTATTGATTGCAACAAACACAATGTCACTTTTCATGTTAATGGTAATGAGCATACGGTACACTTTCCGAAGAAACAACCTCAAGTTCATAGTATCAATTCTATTGGAAAATTTCAACTATTACTATTGGAGGTTTTGAGTTCCCTCTTCCCACTGTCAAAAAGAAATATGATATTCTTATTGTTGGGGACATGCATATCCCCGTTGAGGTAACCTAGTGCTATTCGAAAATTCTCCGGTTTCATGTTATTCGAAAGAGGTTTGTTAACAAGACTTGATCAACCTTGTTAGTGGATTCCTTTTGATGAGCATGAGATGGATGAATTAAGGAAGCACAACTTTCTGTACCCTCCTTTTACTTTCTGTTATTTAGATTAAACAAAGAAAAAATAGTATTTTATGTCTGCTTTTTGAATTATCCATGCAATAAAAAATACCCCAAAAATAAAAGTTCTTCAAATGCGCTGAAAATTTAGTATGATTTTTTATAGAATATTTGAGAATTTCTGGCACCGAGAACACACCAGGGGGATGCACCAGCTGGCCACAACGGTGGAGGGCATGCCCCCTTGTCTTGTGGGCCCCACGTGGCTCCCCTCCACTCATTACAGCACCCATCCACTTCGTCTTCCTCCCGAAAAAATCACCCCGTAGCTCAAACTCGTGTTCTTGCTCATTTTGCTGCCATTTTCGATCTCCTTTCTCAAAGCTCCATTCATAAAACTGCTTTGGGGGATTGTTCTTCGGTATGTGACTCCTCCAATGGTCCAATTAGTTTTTGTTCTAGTGTTTTATTTATTGCAAATTTTTGCTGCTGTGGTGACCCTGTTCTTCAGCTTGCATGTCAAAGTTATATGGTCCAAAGTAGTTTTGATGCATGATATAGTCTCTAGGAACTAGTAGGAGTAGTTACTATCAATTTTATTGAGTTTAGTTCACTTTTATTTTGAGTCACTAAAAATTTCAGAAATTTTTCGGAGGAAGAACAATGTTTAGGAAAATTTACCAAGGTGGTTTTTCAAGGAAGCAAGTACCGAGGCTCGCGATACGTGAGCCGGACCTTGAACCACCAAGGGAAGCTCAAGTGCGGCCTTGTGAATGGCCGCCGGATGAATTTATGGTCCATGTTGGCTTCAAGGATGAAATTGATGCATATGTACGTAACGCTGATCTTGAGGACTTCGTATCAGATAAGTGCCGACAATACTATTACCTCACTGATTCCTTTGTGCGGAGGCTTGAATTTTCATCTAAGCGCAATACTCATACTGTTATATTTGATCTTTGTGATAAATCATATACCATGGACCTTTAAGATTTTAATACTGCTTGCAAGATCCCACAGTGGGGCGTTCTTAGTGAGCCTCACAAATCTGAATATAATGATTTCCTTTCTAGCATCACTGTGGGAGAAACTAGAAATGTCACACAAGCTACCATAGGGAGCATTCACTTTCCTGCCATACATTACTTCGCTCTCTTCATAGGTAGATGCATTAATGGTAAGCATGATCATAGCCACTTTTGCATTCCAGATCTTAGTGTCCTCAAATGTGCGGTGTTAGGTGATAAGCGATATAACTTGGGGACCATTGTTGTGAGGAGGTTACATCTTAATGCTACAGATGGAGATTTATTTGGTGGGATTTATGCAACTCGTTTAGCTAATTATCTTGGTGTATCCATAAGAGAGAATGACATTGAGTTGCCACCTACTTTTCCAGATTATAATGCTATGGTTCGTTACCAGTTTCTTGAGAGGAACGACCAGTCCCTCCAGTACCGACTAATCTTTGACAGACAACATGCTGTCCATATTACCCTTCTTGCTCCTGCCTTCTTTAACTTTCACGTAAATGGGAGATATTTTATGACCAGAGAGGAGGCAAACGAGTATGAGAGAACAGCAAAGGCCGCTCGCCTCCAGGAAGCAGCTCGGCAGGTGGTAGCTGCCGCAGCATAGTATGACCCCAACTATGATGTTGGAAATCATCCGGGCCAGTGGTAGACTTAGACCAACTTAGGCCAAAATCCTAAGCTTGGGAGAGTACGTATTTCTCATTGTATTATCCATGCTAGCTTATTTTATTTTCTTGATTTCTTCTTGTGTTTTTGAAAAACTTTGAGAAAAAAACCAAAAAAAATTAGTTGTAGTTTCTAGCTAGTTTACTTTCCATGTCTATGTAGTAGTATTAAAAGGAAAATCTAAAAAGATTTCTCGTTCTTCTTTTGCTTGTTGGGAGCTTTCCCGTGTAAATAGTTTTTCTTGTTATTGTTTTACTTTCCTTAGAAAAACAAAAACTCCAAAAACATTTCAGTGTGTTTCTTTGAAATTCTTTTCTTTTCTTTGGGGGTCGAGAGGAGAAGACCATGATGAAAATGATGAGTGGCTCTCATATGCATTACAGTTGATCTAACAAAGAGCCCATATTACCTTGTCTTATCCTTTGAATAAATGTTTGCAGATTCTAGCTTAGTCCAATGAACATGCACTATTATTATTATCCACACCATTCGGTCGTGCAAGTGAAAGGCAATAATGATGATATATGATGAAATGATTGAGATGAGGAAAAGCTGGTATGAACTCGACCTATCTTGTTTTTGTAAATATGATTAGTTCATCATTCCTGATTCAGCCTATTATGAATGAAACATTTTTGCAATGACAATTAGAGATTATAGTTACTCATGCCATGCTTAATTAGCTGGGAGTTTATAATGGTTTACCTTGCGTGCCAACATGCTATTAAAATGGTTGTGATGTAGTATGATAGGATGGTATCTTCCTTTGAATGATTCGAGTGACTTGACTTGGCACATGTTCACACATGTAGTTGAAACAGAATCAACATAGCCTCCACGATATTTATGTTCATGGTGATTTATATCCTACTCATGCTTGCCCCCAGTGTTGGTTAATCTTAATGCATGTTTATGACTGTTGTCGCTCTCTAGTTGGTCGCTTCCCAGTCTTTTTCTAGCCTTTACTTATACTAAGCGGGAATACTGCTTGTGCATCCACTTCCATAAACCCCAAAGTTGTTCCATATGAGTCCACCATACCTACCTATATGCGGTATTTACCTGCCGTTCCAAGTAAATTTGCATGTGCCAAATTCTAAACCTTCAAATGAAATTCTATTTTGTATGCTCGAATCGCACATGTAGCAAGTAGGGTTGTATGTATCTTCCATGCTAGGTGGGTTATTCTCACGATGAGTGGACTCTGCTCATCAATCACGAGAAAATGGATGGTAACCGGGATGCCCAATCCCATGCTCAAATCAAATGAAAATAATTGCAAACAAAACTCCCCCAGGATTGTTGTTAGTTGGACGGTACCCGTTGTTTCGGACCAGCTGTTGAATGTTCTTGTTGGTGGTGGGGAGTATAAACTTTACCATTCTGTTTGGGAACCACCTATAATGTATGTAGCATGGAAGATACCGAGATCTCTTGGTTGTTATGTGGAAAATTAAAGCATACTGCTCAAAATATTATTTATCTCTGTTTCAAAAACTCGAGCTCTGACACCTCTGTAAATCCCTGCTTCCCTCTGCGAAGGGCCTATATATTTACTTTTATGTTGAGTCATCATCCTCTTATAAAAAGCACCAGTTAGAGAGCACCACTGTCATTTGTATGCGTTGTTATTAATTGATATTGAGTATGACTGTGACTGGATCTTTTTCACCATGAATTACAATGTCTAGTCAGTCCTTGATCTTCAAGGGTGCTCTGCATTTATGTTTTGCGGTCTCAGAAAGGGCTAGCGAGATACCATCTTGTTATATCATATCATGATTGTTTTGAGAAAGTGTTGTCATCTGAGATTTATTATTATTACTCGCTAGTTGATTATGCCATTGATATGAGTAAACGTGAGACCTAAATGTTATTGCGAATATGGCTAGTTCATAATCTTTGCTGAAAACTCAAATCTTGGCTTTACATATTTGCAACAACAAGATCAAACAGAGTTTATAAAAGTTTTTCTTTATCACTTTCAGTTTATCAACTGAATTGCTTGCGGACAAGCAATGGGTTAAGCTTGGGGGAGTTGATACGTCTCCAACGTATCTACTCTTCCAAACTCGTTTGCCTTGTTTTGGACTCTAATTTGCATGATTTGAATGGAACTAACCTGGACTGACACTGTTTTTAGCAGAACTGCCATGGTGTTATTTTTGTGTAGAAATAAAATTTCTCGGAATGACCTCAAACTTCAGGGAGATAACTTTTGGAATAAATAAAAAATATTGGCGAAAGAATCAACTGAAGGGGACCCACACCCTATCCACAAGGGTGGGGGAGCGCCCTACCCCCTGGGCGCGCCCCCCTTGTCCTTAGGTACCCCTGGACCTCCACCGACCTCAACTTCAACTCCATATATTCACGCTCGGGGAAAAAATAAGAGAGAAGGATTCATCGCGTTTTACAATACGGAGCCACCGCCAAGCCCCGTTCTTCCTCGGGAGGGCAGATCTGGAGTCCGTTCGGGGCTCCGGAGAGGGGAATCCGTCGCCATCGTCATCATCAAACATCCTCCATCACCAATTTCATGATGCTCACCGCCGTGCGTGAGTAATCCCATCGTAGGCTTGCTGGACGGTGATGGGTTGGATGAGATGTACCATGTAATCGAGTTAGTTTTGTTAGGGTTTGATCCCTAGTATCCATTATGTTCTAAGATTGATGTTGCTATGACCTTGCCATGCTTAATGCTTGTCACTAGGGCCCGAGTGCCATGATTTCATATCTCAACCTATTATGTTTTCATGAACATATGTGAGTTCTTGATCCTATATTGCAAGTTATAGTCACCTACTACGTGTTATGATCCGGCAACCCCAGAGTGACAATAGTCGGGACACTTCCCGGTGATGACCGTAGTTTGAGGAGTTCATGTATTCACTAAGTGCTAATGCTTTGGTCTGGTACTCTATTAAAAGGAGGCCTTAATATCCCTTAGTTTCCAATAGGACCCCACTGCCACGGGAAGGTAGGACAAAAGATGTCATGCAAGTTCTTTTCCATAAACACATAAGATTATATTCAGAATAATTGCCTACATTATATTGATGAATTGGAGCTAGTTCTGTGTCACCCTATGTTATAGCTGTAGCATGATGAATATCATTCGACATAATTATCCATCATTGATCAATTGCCTACGAGCTCATTTCATATTCATCTTTGCTAAGTTACTTTTTCGTTGCCACTGTTACGATTGCTACAAAACTGCTACTATTACTTCCATACTACTTTGCTACTAAATACTTTGCTGGAGATATTAAGTCTTTTAGGTGTGGTTGAATTGACAACTCAGCTGCTAATACTTTAGAATATTCTTGGCTCCCCTAGTGTCGAATCAATAAATTTGGGTTGAATACTCTACCCTCGAAAACTATTGCGATCCCCTATACTTGTGGGTTATCAAGTTTTCAATTCAACCACACTAGGCGATTAATTATCTACAGCAAAGTGATCAGTAGCAAAGTAGTATAATAGTTTTGAAAGTAGTAGCAACAACAATAGTAATGGTAACAGTGATAGCAATAATTTTGTAGCAAGTGTAATAGTGACAGTAGGAGTAGTAACTTAGCAGAAACAATATAAGAGAAATTCATAGGCATTGGATCGGTGAATTCGTTAGATGATACTCATCATATAACAGTCACAACCTAGGGCGATACATCACTAGCTGTAGTTCATAAATATAATGTAGGCATGTATTCCGTAAATTGTCATATGTGCTTATGGAAAGAACTTGCATGAAACCTTTTGTCCTACCCTCCTGTGGCAGCGGGGTCCAATTGGAAACTAAGGGATATTAAGGCCTCCTTTTAATAGAGAACCAAACGGACTCCAGATGTGGCCTCCCGAGAAAGAACAGGAGGTGGCGGTGGCTCCATCTCGTGAAACGTGATAGTTCTTTCTCCTTGTTTTTTCTCTGAAAATGTGATTTTATAGTATCAGGGTTGAGGTCTGTTGGGCCACCAAGTGGGGACAACCCACTTGGGTGAGTCTGAGGGGGGCGCCCTAGTGGGTTGTGCCCATTCAGGTGCCCCCTTTCAAAAGGGGTAGGCCCCAAAGTGGTTTTACAGGAGGGGGAATTGGGGAACATAGAGAGGTTTACAATGGCCTCTCACGAAAGTAGCTTGGCCATTGGTTGACCTTGTCCGGTCTAGCAAGCATGTGAAGGCGCCTGATAACCCACAATTATAGGGGATCGCAACAATTTTTGAGGGTAGAGTATTCAACCCAAATTTATAGATTTGACACACGGGGAGCCAAACAATATTTAAAAGTATTGGCAGCTGAGTTGTCAATTCAATCACACCTGGAGATTAATTATCGGCAGCAAAGTGACCAGTAGCAAAATAGTATAATAGTTTTGATAGTAGTAGCAACAACAATAGTAGCGGTAACAGTGATAGCAATAATTTTGTAGCAAGTGTAATAGTGACAGTAGCAGTAGTAACTTAGGAGAAACAATATAAGAGAAATTTGTAGGAATTGGATCGGTGAATTCATTGGATGATATTCATCATATAATAGTCATAACCTAGGGCGATACGGCACTAGCTCCAGTTCATAAATATAATGTAGGCATGTATTTCGTAAATTGTCATACATGCTTATGGAAAGAACTTGCATGACACCTTTTGTCCTACCCTCCCGTGGCAGCGGGGTCCAATTGGAAACTAAGGGATATTAAGGCCTCCTTTTAATAGAGAACTAGAACAAAGCATTAACACATAGTGAATACACGAACTCCTCAAACTACAGTCATCACCGGAAAGTATCCCGACTTCTGTCACTCTGGGGTTTGCGGATCATAACACATAGTAGGTGACTATAACTTGCAAGATCGGATCTAGAACATAGATATAATGGTGATAACATAAACTGTTCAGATCTGAAATCATGGCATCCAGGCCCAAAGTGACAAGCATTAAGCATGGCAAAGTCATAGCAACATCAATCTCAGAACATAATGGATACTAGGGATCAAGCCCTAACAAAACTAACTCGATTACATGATGAATCTCATCCAACTCCTCACCGAGCAGCAAGCCTACGAAGGAATTACTCACTCCAAGTGGGGAGCATCATGGAATTGGCGATGGAGAACGGTTGGTGATGACGAAGATCGAAGATTCCCTCTCAGGAGCCCCAAACGGACTCGAGACCTGGCCTCCCGATGAAGAACAGGAGGTGGCTGCGGCTCCGTCTCGTGAAACGTGATAATTCTTTCTCCCTGATTTTTTTCTCCAAAAATGTGATTTTGTAGTATCAGGGTTGAGTTATGCGGGGCCACCAGGTGGGGATAACCCACCTGGGCACGCCTGAGGGGGGGGGGGAGGGGGCGCCCTTGTGGGTTGTGCCCACCTAGGTGCCCCCCTCCGGTGGTTCTTGGCTCCAGAAATTATCTTTTACTGTATAAAAATCCCTCGCAAAGTTTCATTCCAATCCAAGAACTTTTATTTTTTCACAAAACAACACCATGGTAGTTCTACTGAAAACATCGTCAATTTGGGTTAGTTTCATTCAAATCATGCAAATTAGAGTCCAAAACAAGAGGAAAAGCGTTAGTAGAAGTAGATACGACGGAGACGTATCAGCGCTAGAGAGCCGCATCATCGTGAACAATTTTGAAGAGAAGAGGGAGCGATGGTCGTAGGCCGCAGAACACCACCCCTCCTTTCATTTTGAAAGCGCCCTTCCTTCTCAGTGCCCGGGCATCCATCCAATGCATGGTTTTTGATAGCATTGAACATGAGCGGACACCCCACACATTCTATATTTGTTTCTAGGGGTGATCCAAATTGGTAAGTTCACTTGCTTTTTTTGATAAGGAGGATGACCCCCGGACTCCTGGACTCTGCATCAGGGAGATGCATAACAATTTTATTAATTATTTACCAAGACCTTACAAAGCAATACATCAAATACGTATGAAACCACCATCTTGGCAACATCTATCGCTACTCCTACCAACTTGATAAAGGGGTGCATATTGTCGAGGCCGCCTACCTAGACCTCACACCAAAGCCCAACATCTAAAACTGGAGGCCTCAACCAAGCCAGCCATCATCGGGTTTGGGGCACACACCAGTTCGGCGTGCTCATAGCGGGCACTGCATGCGCACGCTGCAGAGGCCACCGCCACCATTTTCCACCGATCCATCTTTAGAGGAGGTACCGACGCATCAACCTTGCCAGGCCTGTTGTCGACGCCACCACAGCGGTAGACAACGCCACCACGCCTCCCAGCATCGCTTGTCCATCATCACACATCTGTCCCCGAGACCCTGCACCACGCCTCCTAAACTCCACTTTGTTGATGTGTCACATGAAACAACACTCCACCGATGAAATCGTCCACTGGTCCCTCGAGTCAATGCACACCTCCAAGAATGCGTCACATGACACATGAGCACCACCATCGTTCAATCGACTGATCTAGGGTAGTAGAAAGAGGTCTGGAGGTTCTCCATGGCAATGCCTTCAAGAAGGGGATGACACAGAAGAGCACCACCATCGCCGGCCTTGGCAACTGGTCGTGAGCGGGGTTTTCACCCGGATCTACTCGACGAACCTCCATCCAGCATTGTGTGCACGGGATGACCCCTGATATCTGTCGCCGTGCAACGAGCAGGCTGCACCGGCCAAATCAGATCTAATCGGAGGCAAGACCACACATGCAACCGACCTGTCCAACAAGCCCTCCACGGCATGGCCGCCGTAGAACCGACCGCCGGCGCCTACGTCTCCAATGTATCTACTTTCCCAAACACTTTTGCCCTTGTCTTGGACTCTAACTTGCATGATTTGAATGGAACTAACCCGGACTGACGCTATTTTCAGCAGAATTGCCATGGTGTTATTTTTGTGCAGAAATAAAAGTTCCCGGAATGACCTGAAACTTCACGGAGTCATGTTTTGGAATTAATAAAAAATATTGGAGAAAGAATCAACAGAAGGGGGCCCACACCCTAGCCATGAGGGTGCGGCGCCCCTGGACCTCCACCGACCTCAACTCCAACTCCATATATTCACGTTCAGGGAGAAAAAAATTAGAGAGAAGGATTCATCACGTTTTACGATACGGAGCCACCGCCAAGCCCTGTTCTTCCTCGGAGGGCTGATATGGAGTCCGTTCGGGGCTTCGGAGAGGGGAATCCATCGCCATCGTCATCATCAACCATCCTCCATCACCAATTTCATGATGCTCACCATCGTGCGTTAGTAATCCCATCTCAGTCTTGCTGGACGGTGATGGGTTGGATGAGATTTACCATGTAATCAAGTTAGTTTTGTTAGGGTTTGATCCCTAGTATCCATGATGTTCTAAGATTGATGTTGCTATGACTTTGCCATGCTTAATGCTTGTCACTAGGGCCAGAGTGCCATGATTTCAGATCTGAACATATTATGTTTTCATGAATATATGTGAGTTCTGGATCCTATATTGCAAGTTATAGTCACCTACTACGTGTTATGATCCGGCAACCCCAGAGTGACAATAGTCGGGACACTTCCCGGTGATGACCGTAGTTTGAGGAGTTCATGTATTCACTAAGTGCTAATGCTTTGGTCCGGTACTCTATTAAAAGGAGGCCTTAATATCCCTTAGTTTCCAATAGGACCCCACTGCCACGGGAGGGTAGGACAAAAGATGTCATGCAAGTTCTTTTCCATAAGCATGTATGACTATATTCAGAATACATGCCTACATTACATTGATGAACTAGAGCTAGTTCTGTGTCACCCTATGTTATAACTGTTGCATGATGCATTACATCCGACATAATTATCCATCACTGATCCATTGCCTATGATCTTTTCACATATTGATCTTTGCTACGTTACTTCTCCGTTGCCACTATTACGACTACAAAACCGCTACTGTTACTTTTACCACCGTTACCGTTACTTCCATACTACTTTGCTACTAAATACTTTGTTGCAGATATTAAGTCTTTCAGATGTGGTTGAATTGAAAACTCAGCTGCTAATACTTGAGAACATTCTTTGGCTCCCCTTGTGTCGAATCAATAAATTTGGGTTGAATACTCTACCCTCGAAAACTGTTGTGATCCCCTATACTTGCTCGAAGCAAGGCCAACCGTCACGCCGACAAGACCCGAACAACCACGCCTCCTAACACCAAGGGGGCCTGCACCACCCCCATGCCACGGGATTGAGCGAGACCCCCGCCACCGCCGTTGGCCCCAGGATTAGTCCAACGACAACATCCCCCAATGGTGACGAAGGGAGGGGAAGAAGGAAGTAATGCCCCGGGCGGTGGCTACGGTTGCGGCACCACCCACGCCGCTCGAGCGGGGGCGACGTCGGGGTCAGAGGGAGGGAGGATATATCCAAATGGGGGGAGAATTTCACTTCCCCGGCCTCTACACCAACTAGTGGTGCACACTGCCTTTTAAGTATGAGTACTAGGACATTTAATCTCGGTTACGCACCAAGCCTAGTCCTCAAGGATAAATGCGTGAGTACCAGGAAAGCCTGGTCCTCAAGAATAAATAGGAACCTAAATTTTCCTCCGTGAATATTTGAACCCTGGTGTTGGGCTTATACATCCACCCCCCAACCAGTTGATCTAGATTTGTTGTATCCATAATATTTAATTCATCAATAAGATCTGCACTATATTTGGCGACCTGAGCAATAGATCAAGCACACAAAGAAGATACAAAAAAAGTGCGAACAAACACATGTATAATCATAATTTATACTCCCTCAATCCCGAATTACTTGTGGCGAAAATGGATGTATCTACTATACATATGTTTATTCTAGATACATCTATTTCTATCCATTTCTGCAGCAAGTAATTTGGGAGGAGGGAGTAGTTGAATATCTCCACGCAGACGGACAAACGATCCAAGCGTATATGGCTGACACATAGAGCACTAGGGCATATCCAAGGCGGACCCTCAAACAGCCTGCAATTGTCCAAACCATGCGGTTCGGATGCAGTTTGCCATCCAACACGGGCATGTATCGGTCCGCCGAGCGGTCCAAATGTACTTCTTCTAGCAAACCCTAGACAAATGTGTGGGGGCTTTGCGGTAGTCCGGACAGCAGCCACGTAGGCCTCCGACACCCTCGACCCACCCAAAACCCTTCTCGGACCCCGCGACTCCATCCTCCCCATTTTCTCTCCTTCCTTCTTTCTCTCTTGCCTTCACCGTCGGTCCACCACCCCAGGTGCCATGCCACCACCCCTGTTGGAACTCTATGTCTTCGTCACCTCTAGTGTTCTATCCGGGCTCCACCGTGCTTCTCCTCCATCGTTGTTCAATCGCTCTCCTCCAACCATCTCGCCAGGTACCATCCGCTACTTCTATACTTGCCATGCCCGACAATTGTTTGATGAATCGTTGGACTAAAAAAGTTGTCCCTTCTTCTTTCAAGCAATGGATTCTGATTTAGAGTACATAAACGAGCACTATGTTGAGTCATCCAACTGGTCATCCAATGAGGTGGACTACACGGATGAGAAATCAATGATGCAGGCGGTCCTTGAAGACGCGGCACATGCTGAGGAGCATGTTCTCAATTTCAAGGGATCGATCAAGGGTCATCGAGTGCTCAAATGCAACAGCGTGCACGGCCATTTGACACTGATGGCCAACTACTTTGCTCCCGATGCACTCTTCGCCGACATTTTTGGATGCGCAAGACTGTGTTCATTCATTTGTACCATGAGGTCTGTTCCTATGATGACTACTTCATCTTGAAGAAGGACGTTGTGGGAACGATTGGGTTCTCTGTTTACCAGAAGTGCACGACCGCACTCTGGATTCTTGCATACGGCACGACCGCTGATTCATGGGACGAGTACCTACGGATGTATGAGAGCACACAGAGATTCCATGGTCAGGTTTGCAACTGCCGTGATGGAGGTGTTTGGACCTCAGTGCCTGACAACCAACTGTGGCAGGCACCGAGCGACTCTTGGCAATCTTAGAAGAAAGAGGGTGGGCTGGTTTAGAAGAACTGCCCGAAGGCTTTACAAGGGCAATATCAGGGCCATGTTAAGAAGCCCACCATCATTCTTGAAGCAGTTGCATCACACGATCATTGGATTTGGCACATTTTCTTTGACATGCTCAGGTCTCACAATGACATCAATATGTTGTAGCGATCACCATTGTTTGCGAGGCTGGCTGAAGGAAAAGCTCCTCCTTGCCACTATACTATCAATGGACATGAGTACAACATGGGCAACTATCTGGTCGATGGTATCTAACCTCCATGGGCTACCTTTGTCAACACCACCTCTAACTCAATTGGCCAGAAAAAGACTCACTTTGCCCAAAGACAAGAACCGACTAGAAATGATGTCAAGATGGCTTTTGGAGTTCTGCCGGCACATTTTACAGTTGTTCGTGGACCTGCTAAACAATGGGATCCGGAGACCTTATGGGAGGTGATGACATGTTGTGTGATCATGCACAAAATGATCGTCGAGGATGAGGGTGAGGATCCTGTCGCGGCTCTAGAATTTGACAACATTAGTGATCCTTTCGAACTTTCAGACCAGAATCCGGGCACATTTAAAGAGTTTGTTCAAATGCATTAACA
Organism: Triticum dicoccoides; assembly: GCF_002162155.2. Classification (NCBI taxonomy): domain Eukaryota; kingdom Viridiplantae; phylum Streptophyta; class Magnoliopsida; order Poales; family Poaceae; genus Triticum; species Triticum dicoccoides. Next base: position 393,955,935 of record NC_041387.1, on the reverse strand, counting down.
AATTCAGCATTGACCAACTCACAAGCAGCTGAAGGAAGACCTGATAGAGCATCCGTGGGCGGTTAAAGGGGACAATAATGTTGGAATATAATATCTGAATTTTTTAAATTTGAACTACTGCTGCCTGCGGCTATTTGAATGTTTGTACTCTTTGTATGCGGCTATTTGAACGTCTATACTCTATGTATGTGGCTATTTGAACGTGCGGACTTAAGAGGGCGGATGTATGCAGGTAGCGTTAGATGACGGTCTTCCGCATCTGTGTCCGTGGACTGATTGTTGGGGAACGTAGCAGAAATTCAAAATTTTCTACGCATCACCAAGATCAATCTATGGAGTAATCTAGCAACGAGGGGCAGGAGAGTGCATCTACATACCCTTGTAGATCGCTAAGCGGAATCGTTCAAGTGAACGGGGTTGATGGAGTCGTACTCGTCGTGATCCAAATCACCGATGATCCTAGTGCCGAATAGACGGCACCTCCGCATTCAACACACATGCAGCCCGGTCACGTCTCCCATGCCTTGATCCAGCAAGGAGAGAGGGAGAGGTTGGGGAAGACTCCGTCCAGCAGCAGCATGATGGCGTGGTGGTGGTGGAGGAGCGTGGCAATCATGCAGGGCTTCGCCAAGCACCGCGGGAGAGGAGGAGGGCTGCACCAGAACTTGGGTGCGGCTGCCCTCCCACCCCCCACATATATATAGGGGCGAGGGAGAGGGGGTCCGGCCCCCTCAGATCCAATCTGAGGAGGGGGCGGCGGCCAGGGGGGTTGCCTTGCCCCCCAAGGCAAGGGGGGCCCTTTTAGGGTTCCCCCAAACCCTAGGCACCTTGGGCCCTGGTGGGGGGCGCACCAGCCCACCTGGGGCTGGTCCCCTCCCACACTTGGCCCACACAGCCCTTTGGGGCCAGTGGCCCCACCTGGTGGACCCCTGGGACCCTCCCGGTGGTCCCGGTACGTTACCGATAGGACCCGAAATTTTTCCGGTGACCAAAACAGGACTTCCCATATATAAATCTTTAACTCCGGACCATTCCGAAACTCCTCGTGATGTACGGGATCTCATCCGGGACTCCGAACAACATTCGGTAACCACATACAAGCTTCCTTTATAACCCTAGCATCATTGAACCTTAAGTGTGTAGACCCTACGGGTTCGGGAGACACGTAGACATGACCGAGACAACTCGCCTGCCAATAACCAACAGCGGGATCTGGATACCCATGTTGGCTCCCACATGTACCACGATGATCTCATCGGATGAACCACGATGTCGAGGATTCAATCAATCTCGTATTCAATTCCCTTTGTCTAGCGGCATAGTACTTGCCCGAGATTCAATCGCCGGTATCTCGATACTGTTGGGGAACGTTGCAGAAAATTAAAATTTTTCCTACGGTTTCACCAAGATCCATCTATGAGTTCATCTAAGCAACGAGTCATGGGAGAGAGATTGCATCTACATACCACTTGTAGATCGCGTACAGAAGCGTTCGAGGGAACGGTGATGATGGAGTCGTACTCGCCGTGATTTAGATCACCGATGACCAAGTGCTGAACGGACAGCACCTCCGCGTTCAACACACGTACGGTACGGACGACGTCTCCTCCTTCTTGATCCAGCAAGAGGGAAGGAGAGGTTGAGGAAGAAGGCTCCAGCAGCAGCACGACGGCGTGATGATGGTGGAGAGGCAGTACTCTGAAAGGGCTTCGCCAAGCGCACAACGGAGGAGGAGAGGTGTTGGGGAGGGGAGGGGCTGCGCCTTGGATCAGGTGTTCAGCCCTCCCCTCGCTCCTCTATTTATAGGGGAAGGGGGAAGGGGGCCGGCCCCCTCTAGATGAGATCTAGAGAGGGGGCGGCGGCCAAGGAGGGGGCTTGCCCCCCAAGCAAGGGGGTGCGCCCCCCTTAGGGTTCCCCCCCAACCCTAGGCGCATGGGCCCAAGGGGGGCGCCCAGCCCTCCATGGGCTGGTGCCCTGCCCCACGCGGCCCAGGTGGCCCACCAAGAGGGGTGGCCCCTCCCGGTGGACCCCCAGAACCCCTCCGGTGGCCTCGGTACAATACTGATATGCCCCCGAAACTTTCCGGTGTCCGCATGACAACTTACCATATATAAATCTTTACCTCCGGACCATTCCGGAACTCCTCGTGACGTCCGGGATCTCATCCGGGACTCCGAACAACATTCGGTAATCACATACAAGTCTTCCTAATAACCTTAGTGTCACCGAACCTTAAGTGTGTAGACCCTACGGGTTCGGGAGACACGCAGACATGACCGAGACGGCTCTCCGGTCAATAACCAACAGCGGGATCTGGATACCCATGTTGGCTCCCACATGCTCCTCGATGATGTCATCGGATGAACCACAATGTCGAGGATTCAATCAACCCCGTATTCAATTCCCTTTGTCAGACGGTATGTTACTTGCCCGAGACTCGATCGTCGGTATCCCAATACCTCGTTCAATCTCGTTACCGGCAAGTCACTTTACTCGTACCGTAATGCATGATCCCGTGACCAGACACTTGGTCACTTTGAGCTCATTATGATGATGCACTACCGAGTGGGCCCAGTGATACCTCTCCGTCATACGGAGTGACAAATCCCAGTCCCGATCCATGTCAACCCAACAGACACTTTCGGAGATACCTGTAGTGCACCTTTATAGTCACCCAGTTACGCTGTGACGTTTGGTACACCCAAAGCACTCCTACGGTATCCGGGAGTTACACGATCTCATGGTCTAAGGAAGAGATACTTGACATTGGAAAAGCTCTAGCAAAACGAACTACACGATCTTGTGCTATGCTTAGGATTGGGTGTTGTCCATCACATCATTCTCCTAATGATGTGATCCCGTTGTCAACGACATCTAATGTCCATAGTCAGGAAACCATGACTATCTGTTGACCAACGAGCTAGTCAACTAGAGGCTTACTAGGGACGTATTATGGTCTATGTATTCACACGTGTATTACGATTTCCGGATAATACAATTATAGCATGAATAAAAGACAATTATCATGAACAAGGAAATATAATAATAATGCTTTTATTATTGCCTCTAGGGCATATTTCCAACAGTCTCCCACTTGCACTAGAGTCAATAATCTAGTTACATTGTGATGAATCGAACACCCATAGAGTTCTGGTGTTGATCATGTTTTGCTCGCGAGAGAGGTTTAGTCAACGGATCTGCTACATTCAGATCCGTATGTACTTTGCAAATATCTATGTCTCCATCTTGAACATTTTCACGCATGGAGTTGAAACGACGCTTGATGTGCCTGGTCTTCTTGTGAAACCTGGGCTCCTTGGCAAGGGCAATAGCTCTAGTGTTGTCACAGAAGAGTTTGATCGGCCCCGACGCATTGGGTATGACTCCTAGGTCGGTGATGAACTTCTTCACCCAAATAGCTTCATGCGCTGCCTCCGAGGCTGCCATGTACTCCGCTTCACATGTAGATCCCGCCATGACGCTCTGCTTGCAGCTGCACTAGCTTACTGCTCCACCATTCAACATATACACGTATCCAGTTTGTGACTTAGAGTCATCCAGATCTGTGTCGAAGCTAGCGTCGACGTAACCCTTTACGGCGAGCTCTTCGTCACCTCCATAAACGAGAAACATGTCCTTTGTCCTTTTCAGGTACTTCAGGATATTCTTGACCGCTGTCCAGTGTTCCTTGCCGGGATTACTTTGGTACCTTCCTACCAAACTTACGGCAAGGTTTACATCAGGTCTGGTACACAACATGGCATACATAATAGATCCTATGGCTGAGGCATAGGGGATGACGCTCATATCTTCTTTATCTTTTGTCGTGGTCGGGCATTGAGCCGAGCTCAATCTCACACCTTGCAGTACAGGCAAGAACCCTTTCTTGGACTGATCCATTTTGAACTTCTTCAAAATCCTATCAAGGTATGTGCTTTGTGAAAGACCTATGAGGCGTCTCGATCTATCCCTATAGATCTTGATGCCTAATATGTAAGAAGCTTCTCCAAGGTCCTTCATTGAAAAACACTTATTCAAGTAGGCCTTAATGCTGTCCAAAAGTTCTATATCATTTCCCATCAAAAGTATGTCATCTACATATAATATGAGAAATGCTACAGAGCTCCCACTCACTTTCTTGTAAACGCAGGCTTCTCCATAAGTCTGCATAAACCCAAACGCTTTGATCATCTCATCAAAATGAATGTTCCAACTCCGAGATGCTTGCACCAGCCCATAAATGGATCGCTGGAGCTTGCATACTTTGTTAGCATTCTTAGGATCGACAAAACCCTCCGGCTGCATCATATACAGTTCTTCCTTAAGATGCCCGTTAAGGAATGCCGTTTGGAAATACAAGTTTCTCATAAACTTTGTATAAACCCAAAATCTTTGATCATCTCATCAAAGCGCACATTCCAACTCCGAGATGCTTACTCCAGTCCTTAGAAGGATTGCTGGAGCTTTGCATATTTGTTAGCGTCTTTCAGGATTGTCAAAACCTTCTGGTTGTATCACATACCACCTTTCCTCAAGAAAAACATCGAGGAAACAATGTTTTGACATCCTATCTGCAAGATTTTATAAATAATGCAGTAACTGCTAATATAATTCCAACAGACTCTTAGCATCGCTACGAGTGAGAAAGTCTCATCGTAGTCAACTCCTTGAACTTGTCGGAAAATATCTTAACGACAAGTCGAGCTTTCTTAATGGTGACACTTACCATCATTGTCTGTCTTCCTTCTAAAATCCATCTATACTCAACAGCTTACGACCATCGGGTAGTTCTGCCAAAGTCTACACTTTGTTTTCATACATGGATCCTCTCTCGGATTTTATGGCCTCGAGCCATTTGTCGGAATTCGGGCCCACCATCGCTTCTCCATAGCTCGTAGGTTCATTGTTGTATATCAACATGACCTCCATGACAGGATTACCGTACCACTCTGAAGCAGTACGCGTCCTTGTCATCCTACGAGGTTTGGCAGTGACTTGATCTGAGGCTTCATGATCACTATCATCAGCTTCCACTTCAATTGGTGTAGGTGCCACAGGAACAACTTCCCGTTCCCTGCTACACACTAGTTGTAGTGACGGTTCAATAACCATATCAAGTCTCCACCATCCTCCCACTCAACTTTCCGAGACAAACTTTTCCTCGAGAAAGACCAGATTCAAGAAACAATCCCTATTGCTTTCGAATCTGAATTAGGAGGTATACCCAACTGTTTTGGGTGTCCTATGAAGATGCATTTTATCCGCTTTGGGTTCGAGCTTATCAACCTAAAACTTTTTCACATAAGCGTTGCAACCCCAAACTTTTAAGAAACGACAACTTAGGTTTCTCCAAACCATAGTTCAAATGGTGTCGTCTCAATGGAATTACGTGGTGCCCTATTAAAGTGAGTTTGATTGTCTCTAATGCCTAACCCATGAACGATAGTGGTTATTCGATAAGAGACATCATGGTACGCACCATATCCAATAGGGTGCAACTATGATGTTCGGACACACCATCACACTATGGTGTTCCAGGCGGTATTAATTGTGAAACAATTTCCACAATGTCTTAATTGCGTGCCAAAGCTCGTAACTCGGATACTCATCTCTATGATCATATCATAGACACTTTATCCTCTTGTCACGATGATCTTCAACTTCACTCTGAAATTACTTGAACCATTCAATAATTCAGACTTGTGTTTCATCAAGTAAATATACTCAGTATCTACTCAAATCATCCATGAAGTAAGAACATAGCGATATCCACTGCGTGCCTCAGCACTCATTGGATTGCACACATCAAAATGTATCACTTCCAACAAGTTGCTTTCTTGTTCCATTTTACTGAAAACGAGGCTTTCAGTCATCTTGCCCATGTGGTATGATTTGCATGTCTCAAGTGATTCAAAATCAAGTGAGTCCAAACGGTCCATTTGCATGGAGTTTCTTCATGCATATACACCAATAGACATGGTTCACATGTCTCAAACTTTTCAAAACAAGTGAGTCCAAAGATTCATCAACATGGAGCTTCTTCATGCATTTTATACCAATATGACTTACATGGCAGTGCCACAAGTAGGTGGTACTATCATTACTATTTTATATCTTTTGGCATGAACATGTGTATCACTACGATCGAGATTCAATAAACCATTCATTTTAGGTGCAAGACCATTGAAGGTATTATTCAAATGAACAGAGTAACCATTGTTCTCCTTAAATGAATAACCGTATTGCGATAGACATAATCCAATCATGTCTATGCTCAACGCAAACACCAAATAACAATTATTTAGGTTTAACACCAATCTGGATGGTAGAGGGAGCGTGCGATGCTTGATCACATCAAGCTTGGAAAAACTTCCAACACATATCGCCAGCTCACCTTTAGCTAGTCTCCGTTTACTCCGCAACCTTTTATTTTGAGTTACTAACACTTAGCAACCGAACCGGTATCTAATACCTTGGTGCTACTAGGAGTACTAGTAAAGTACACATTAACATAATGTATATCCAATATACTTCTATCGACCTTGCCTGCCTTCTCATCTACCAAGTATCTAGGGTAATTCCACTCTAGTGACTGTTCCCCTTATCACAGAAGCACTTAGTCTCGGGTTTGGGTTCAACCTTGGGTTTCTTCACTAGAGCAGCAGCTGATTTGCCGTTTCATGAAGTATCCCTTCTTGCCCATGCCCTTCTTGAAACTAGTGGTTTCACCAACCATCAACAATTGATGCTCCTTCTTGATTTCTACTTTCGCGGTGTCAAACATCGCGAATATCTCAAGGATCATCATATCTATCCCTGCTATGTTATAGTTCATCACGAAGCTCTAGTAGCTTGGTGGCAATGACTTTGGAGAAACATCACTATCTCATCTAGAAGATCAACTCCCACTTGATTCAAGTGATTGTTGTACTCAGACAATCTGAGCACAAGCTCAACGATTGAGCTTTTCTCCCTTAGTTTGTAGGCTAAGAAAATCGTCGGAGGTCTTATACCTCTTGACGTGGGCACGAGCCTGAAATCCCAGCCTTCGAAACATCTCATATGTTCCGCGATGTTTTGAAATCGTCTTTGGTGCCTCAACTCTAAACCGTTTAACTGAACTATCACGTAGTTATCAAAACGTGTATGTCAGATGTTCGCAACATCCACAGATGACGTTCGAGGTTCAGCACACTAAGCGGTGCATTAAGGACATGAGCCTTCTAGGAAGCAACAAGGACAATCCTTAGTTTACAAACCTAGTCCGTATAATCGCTACTATCAACTTTCAACTAAATTTTTCTCTAGGAACATATCTAAAAGCAGTAGAACTAAAGTGCAAGCTTATGACATAATTTGCAAAGGCCTTTTGACTATGTTCGGGATAATTAAGTTCATCTTATGAACTCCCTTTCAGATAGACATCCCTCTAGTCATCTAAGTGATTACATGATCCGAGTCAACTAGGTCGTGTCCGATCATCACGTGAGACGAACTAGTCACCATCGGTGAACATCTTCATGTTGATCGTATCACCATACAACTCATGCTCGACCTTTCGGTCTCTTGTGTCCTGAGGCCATGTCTATACATGCTAGGCTCGTCAAGTTAACCTAAATGTTTCGCGTGTGTAAATCTAGCTTACACCCGTTGTATGTGAATGTTAGAATCTATCACACCTGATCATCACGTGGTGCTTCGAAACAACGAACTTTCGCAACGGTGCACAGTTAGGGGGAACACTTTTCTTTGACATTATTGTGAGGGATCATCTTATTTAAGCTAACATCGTTCTAAGCAAATAAGATGCATAAACATGATAAACATCACATGCAATCAAAAAAGTGACATGATATGGCCAATATCATTTTGCTCCTTTTGATCTCCATCTTCGGGGCTCCATGATCATCATCGTCACCGACATGACACCATGATCTCCATCATCGTGTCTCCATGAAGTTGTCTCGCCAACTATTACTTCTACTACTATGGCTAACGGTTTAGCAATAAAGTAAAGTAATTACATGGCGTTGTTCATTGACACGCAGGTCCTACAATAAATTAAGACAACTCCTATGGCTCCTGCCGGTTGTCATACTCATCGACATGCAAGTCGTGATTCCTATTACAAGAACATGATCAATCTCATACATCACATATATCATTCATCACATTCTTTTGGCCATATCACATCACATAGCATACCCTGCAAAAACAAGTTAGACGTCCTCTAATTGTTGTTTGCATGTTTTACGTGGCTGCTATGGGTTTCTAGTAAGAACGTTTCTTACCTACGCAAAAAACACAACGTGATATGTCAATTGCTATTTACCCTTCATAAGGACCCTTTTCATCGAATCCGATCCGACTAAAGTGGGAGAGACTGGCACCCGCTAGCCACCTTATGCAACAAGTGCATGTCAATCGGTGGAACCTGTCTCACGTAAGTGTACGTGTAAGGTCGGTCCGGGCCGCTTCATCCCACAATACCGTCGAAACAAGATTGGACTAGTAACGGTAAGCATATTAAACAAAAATCAACGCCCACAACAACTTGTGTTCTACTCGTGCATAGAAACTACGCATAGACCTAGCTCATGATGCCACTGTTGGGGAACGTAGCAGAAATTCAAGATTTTCTACGCATCACCAAGATCAATCTATGGAGTAATCTAGCAACAAGGGGAAGGAGAGTGCATCTACATACCCTTGTAGATCGCTAAGCGGAAGCGTTCAAGTGAACGGGGTTGATGGAGTCGTACTCGTCGTGATCCAAATCACCGATGATCCTACTGCCGAACGCACGGCACCTCTGCGTTCAACACACATGCAGCCCGGTGACGTCTCCCATGCCTTGATCCAGCAAGGAGAGAGGGAGAGGTTGGGGAAGACTTCGTCCAGCAGCAGCACAACGGTGTGGTGGTGGAGGAGGACCGTGGCAATCCTGCAGGGCTTCGCCAAGCACCGCGGGAGACGAGGAGGACTTGGGAGAGGGGGAGGGCTACGCCAGAACTTGGGTGCGGCTGTCCTCCCACCCCCCACATATATATAGGGGCAAGGGAGAGGGGGTCCGGCCCCCTCAGATCCAATCTGAGGAGGGGGCGGCGGCCAGGGGGGTTGCCTTGCCCCCCAAGGCAAGGGGGGGCCTTTTTAGGGTTCCCCCAAACCCTAGGCGCCTTGGGCCCTGTTGGGGGGGGGGTGCACCAGCCCACCTGGGGCTGGTCCCCTCCCACACTTGGCCCACGCAGCCCTCTGGGGCCGGTGGCCCCACCTGGTGGACCCCTGGGACCCGAAACTTTTTCGGTGACCAAAACAGGACTTCCCATATATAAATCTTTACCTCCAGACCATTCCGGAACTCCTCGTGACGTCCAGGATCTCAGCCGAGACTCCGAACAACATTCGGTAACCACATACAAACTTCCTTTATAACCCTAGCGTCATCGAACCTTAAGTGTGTAGACCCTACGGGTTCGGGAGACACGTAGACATGACCGAGACAACTCTCCGGCCAATAACCAACAGCGGGATCTGGACACCCATGTTGGCTCCCACATGTTCCACGATGATCTCATCGGATGAACCACGATGTCGAGGATTCAATCAATCCCGTATTCAATTCCCTTTGTCTAGCGGCATAGTACTTGCCCGAGATTCGATCGTCGGTATCTCGATACCTTGTTCAATCTCGTTAACGGCAAGTCTCTTTACTCGTTCCATAACACATCATCCCGTGATCAACCCCTTGGTCACATTGTGCATATTATGATGATGTCCTACCGAGTGGGCCCAGAGATACCTCTCCGTCACACGGAGTGACAAATCCCAGTCTTGATTTGTGCCAACCCAACAGACACTTTCAGAGATACCCATAGTGTACCTTTATAGCCACCCAGTTACGTTGTGACATTTGGTACACCCAAAGCATTCCTATGGTATCCGGAAGTTGCACAATCTCATGGTATAAGGAAATGATATTTGACATTAGAAAAGCTTTAGCATACGAACTACACGATCTTTGTGCTAGGCTTAGAATTGGGTCTTGTCCATCACATCATTCTCCTAATGATGTGATCCCATTATCAACGACATCCAATGTCCATGGTCAGGAAACCGTAACCATCTATTGATCAACGAGCTAGTCAACTAGAGGCTTACTAGGGACATGGTGTTGTCTATGTATCCACACATGTATCTGAGTTTCCTATCAATACAATTATAACATGGATAATAAACTATTATCATGAACAAGGAAAATATAATAATAATAACTAATTTATTATTGCCTCTAGGGCATATTTCCAACACTGATGTCCCCTGTCCATGAATGGATGCGGGACAAAATTTAAGGGTCGCCCGTTGGGATGGCCTTACATCACTGATAGTATGATACTAGGTACTCCTGCCTGATAGTAGCTGAAATCAATATTTAGCTCGACTGTCAATGGCCTGCCTGCATGCATGCATGCATGCACACACATATCCTTGTGTACTACTCCCTCCATTCCTAAATATAAGTCTTTGTAGAGATTTCATTATGGACTACATACGGAGCAAAATGAATGAATCTACACTCTAAAATGCATCTACATACATCTGTATGTTGTTCATAGTGAAATCTCTTCAAAGACTTATATTTAGGAATGCTACATACATCCATATGTGGTTCATAGTGAAATCTCTTCAAAGACTTATATTTAGGAACGGAGGGACTAGTAGTAACATGCATGCATGCACACACATATCCTTGTGTACTAGTAGTAACGGAAATGATCGGTGTGAAGACAATCCATTGTAATTTGTAATCTAATAAGAAACTGAACCGCCCACGCCATGGTATGTTTCAATGGCATATAAGTAGGTACGTAGCACTTGGCTGATTTTTTTGATAAAGAGATTTTCATTGAATTGAAATATCGAGTTGATACAATTGCATCATAGAACACCCGGCCTCTGCATAACAAGATGCACACAGCCAACAAGTCCAAAAAGTTGAAAAGGAAAAAGAGAAGGCTCAAACAGCCACTACGACAAACTCAAAATAAAGCCAGCCTATGATGTGGCCAATCCTATCCGAAGATCACACCGCCATCCATGGGCGTAGAAAACCTCCCTGGCTGAACGCTCCAGCCGAGTAGACGCCATCATAAAAAGGTCTCTGTCCTCCGGCCTCTGCAGGATAGACCACATACGGAGCCATCGCGAACATATATGAATAACCTGCATAGGAGATGAAACACATTTATGGTTAAAAACAATGTCATTCCTGGTGAGCCACAGAGCCCAACATAAGGCGGCCGCCCACACAAGAATGTGAGCGGAAAATTGTTTATCTATTCTGCTCAACCAGTTATCGAATATATTCCGTGCACTACGTGGGGGATAAAGATTCGAAGCTATTTGGACAATGGCCCAGACAGACCGAGCAAACTTGCATTCAAAAAATAAGTGTTTAATGGACTCGTCATGATGGCAGAAAACATATTTTTTGCATCCTTGCCAGTTTCATCGTGCCAAATTATCCCTAGTTAAGATCACCCCTCTATTGAGAAACCATAAGAATATCTTCACGAGGGATTTTTAGCTTCCACAATTTTCTGTTATCTATAGGAACCTCGTCATGGACCATTGCATCATACATCGACTTGACCGAAAACTTGTCATTCTGATGCAATTTCCATCTAAAGATATTTGGTTCCTCCGACAACTGGATGGCTCCCAGACGAATGAGCAATTCATTCCATGCTGCCAAACGTGGTCCTATAAGGTCCATACGAAAAGAAATATCTGGATTTTCCTGACCCAAAACTTTCTTGATCGTGACAAACTTATGTCTAACTATCCGGTGCAAGCTTGGGTATTGCACACTTAAGGGATTAGTCCCCAACCAGGTATCTTCCCAGAAACGGATTTGGGAGCTGTCCCTAACCGAGAACGTTCCAAATTGAAAAAAGAAATCTTTAGCTTTCATCACCCACTCCAGAAATGAGAATCGCCAGGTTTCCAGTACACTTGGGATATTGCTTTGGAACCCACGTATTTATTACGAATGATTTCCTGCCAAACACCATTCTCAGTGTGTAGTTTATACACCCATTTGCTGAGAAGTGCAATGTTTTTGATCTCAAGGTCCTGGATTCCAAGTCCCCTTGGCTTTTAGGACGACATAATACGTTCCACCTTGCCAGACGATATTTCTTGGTTTCATTATCACTCTGCCAAAAAAACCTTGATCTAAAGTAATCTAGACACTGAAGCACTCTTTTTGGTAAATGGAAGAATGATAGCATGTAAAGCACCATATTGGTGAGGACTGAGTTGATCAAAATTAATCGACCCCCATAGGACAAGAGTTTGGCCTTCCAACTGGCCAGGCGTTTCTCCAGTCTCTCTTCTAGATGCTTCCATGCAGCTATAGTCTAGCGCCGATAATGGATGGGGATACCCAGGTAATGAATCAGAAATTGTCCGAGTTGACAGCCAAAGATTTCAGCATAATCGTATGCTACTTCTGGGGCCTCGCCGAAGCAGAAGAGTTCACTCTTATAAAAATTAATTTTGAGTCTAGAGAGTTCCTCAAAAGCACATAACAACAATTTAAGGTTTCTAGCTTTTTCTAAATCATCATCCAAGAACAGAATGGTATCATCCGCATATTATAAAATAGATAGGCCTCCTTCTACCAAATGAGGAATGACACCGGTGACTTGACCAGCTATCTTGGCCCGCTCAACAAGAGTAGCTAGCATATCAGCCACAATGTTGAACAAAATTGGGGGTGCAGGGTCCCCTTGATGAAGCCCCTTCCTAGTCTGAAAGTAGTTGCCCACATCATCATTTACCTTGATGGCCACACTACCTCCAGACACGAAACTCTCTACCCATCGACACCATGTATCAGAAAACCCCTTCATGCGTAAAGTTTGCAATAGAAAGGGCCATCTCACTTTATCATAAGCTTTTTCGAAGTCAATTTTAAATATAACTCCATTCAACTTTTTATGATGAAGCTCGTGGACTGTTTCATGTAGAATAGCAACACCATCCAATATGTTCCATCCTTGCATGAAAGCTGTTTGGATGGGTTTGACTACATGGTCTGCCACCCCGTTCAGCCGGTTAGTCGCAACCTTGGTGAAGATTTTAAAGCTTACGTTTAGTAAGCAAAAATCGGTCTATATTGTTGAATCCGACTAGCATCTTTCGTCTTAGGTAGAAGAATAATTTCCCCAAAATTTAAACGGGAGATGTCTAGTTTGTGAGCATGCATTTCATTAAACAGCTGAACCAAATCTATTTAATCATTTCCCAAAACTTTGATAGAACTCCACCGGAAAACCATCCGGACCCGGAGACTTGTTATGTTCCATCTGAAACACCGCAGTCTGAATTTCCTCCTCAGAGAATGCAGAGGTTAGGAAATCATTTTTCGCAGCTGAAACTTGATGAATGTCATGACAAATAGACTCATCCATCTCGAGCATTGTATCCGCTGATGGACCAAAAAGTTCTTTGTAATACTTAGTAATGAAGTTCTTTAGTGAGGCGTCCCCCTCGATCTGACCCTCCTCCAGATCTAGAGCGAAGATACGTTTCTTTCTATGTCTGCCGTTGGCCAACATTTGAAAGTATTTCATATTATCATCACCTAGGACAAGCGAGTCCGTCTTACACCTTTGGTACCATTTAATTTCCTCCTCGCGTAAGAGACGGGCTAACTGCTCATTGAGATGACTTTTTGCTCAATCTCCATAACAAAAAGGGGCCTAGCCTCCGCGATTTTATCAAGAGTGTCAATTAAGGAAGGAAGTCACAACTTCTCTTTCTTATAGATGCCTGTGGTGTGTTTGGCCCAACCACGAAGGAATCGGCGCAGCGCACGGATACGATTATTTCATCGTTGAATTGGCGTGTCACCACAAGGTTGGCGCTGCCACACTTTTTTAACCAACTCATGGAAACCCTCCCTAGTGAGCCAGCCACTAGTGCAGAACCGGGCAATAGCACCGGTTCGTAAGGCCCTTTAGTGTCGGTTCCATAACCGGCACTAAAGTGTGGGCACTAAAGGCCCCCCCTTTAGTACTGGTTCAGCACGAACCGGTGCTAAAGGGAAACCACGTGGCACGAGCCAGCTCCAGGGGCCTGGAGCCCTTTAGTACCGGTTGGTAAGACCAACCGGTACTATAAGGTTTGGGGGGTTTTAGTTTTATGATTTCTTTTTCATTTAATTTTGTGTTTCTATTTTAATTCTTTTTCGTTTGCTGGTATTTTACGATACTACACATTGTACACGTTATGCATAT
>NC_041387.1:393940970-393941566 GCF_002162155.2 Triticum dicoccoides | reverse complement strand
AACCGGTACTATAAGGTTTGGGGGGTTTTTAGTTTTATGATTTCTTTTTCATTTAATTTTGTGTTTCTATTTTAATTCTTTTTCGTTTGCTGGTATTTTACGATACTACACATTGTACACGTTATGCATATATATATATATATATATATATATATATATATATATATATATATATATATATATATATATATATATATATAATTTCTAGTAGAACCAATCATGCATATTTATCATCAGTGTCTCACAAACCACCATATTAATTAATTCACATATACACAAATGTATAGCTATATACAATTTCTCCTACATATGCATGTTGCCTTCGGAGCCAGTGGCATTAGCCTAATTGGTGCCTTCGGAGCACGATGACAATTGGAAGTGGTTTTCATGGGGGCGGTAGCGGTTAATAGTATTCTCCCTTCGGATTTATGACCTGGTCGAGCAAAAATCCCGCTATTTCCTCTTGAAGTGCTTATACGCGCTCCGTTTCTAGGAGCTTCTCCCACACCTCTCTGAACTGTTAAGAAGGAGATCAATATGCATGTGTATTAGTTGTGTGACTAGATATCGATAATGGTGTAAAAATTGTGAATAGT
>NC_041387.1:393935362-393940910 GCF_002162155.2 Triticum dicoccoides | reverse complement strand
ATATATATATATAAATAGAATTTCTAGTAGAACCAATCATGCATATATATATCATCAATGTCTCACAAACCATCATATTAATTAATTCACACATACACACATGTATAGCTATATACAATTTCTCCTACATATGCATGTTGCCTTCGGAGCCAGTGGCATTATAGCCTAATTGGTGCCTTCGGAGCACGATGACAATTAGAAGTGGTTTTCATGGGGGCGGTAGCGGGTAATAGTATTCTTCCTTCGGATTTATGACCTGGTCGAGCAAAAATCCCGCTATTTCCTCTTGAAGTGCTTCTACACGCTCCGTTTCTAGGAGCTTCGCCCGCACCTCTCTGAACTGTTAAGAAGGAGATCAATATGCATGTGTATTAGTTGTGTGACTAGATATCGATAATGGTGTAAAAATTGTGAATAGTGTTTTGACAAGCGTACCCATTCCTGTCTTTGAGATCTGCTCCTTTCGGACGCCATCATGCGAATGTTCTCGCAAACGCAGAATGCACACAGATCAGTCCCCTGCGCCTGCTTCAGGGCCTTTACGAGAATGGAATTTGATCAGATAATAATTAATCAAGCATGATAATTAAAGAGATGGCAGCTAGCTAGCTAGCTAGTACTACTTAATTACTTACCTTGGGTCTTCCCCATTTAAGCTTTTCTTTCCATTCGCCTTCCGTGACCCTGATGAACCTTGCCCAAGCCCTGCCCGCCGACAAAGAAAATGAATAAAGGGGTTATTAAATAGTTCATATCATGAAATGACGAACTAAATAGGCCGAGATATATAATTAATAATGATTGAAATTACCTGTTGACTATCCCAAACAAGATGTTATAGTCAGTTTTTTCTTTAAGTAGTGAGTCGAGTATTTCAACTGTTCCGGCATCAACTTTAATGATACACAAGACCCAGTGATATCTGCATGCACACACGTTTGCATGTCTTAATTAAGCGGGCATATGTAAGCAAAAACATGTAGCTAGCTAGTAGGCAAAAATAGAGAATTTGTAGTACAAGACAGTGTGACTCACTGGAAGTTGTAAGGAAGTAGTATATCTTCATTGTATTTGAGGCGCTTCAAGAACTCTAGCATGCTGTCCTCTACGGCCTTTTGATGACGTTCATCTATTTTCCATGTGTATTCATTAACGGTGTTTGGGTCAATGAACCCAATGCCATAGCGTCCACCTTTTCTCATTTCATAGATCTTCATCCTGCATATAATACCACAGAAAAGAATATAGTGAGGATAAGTACAGGTAATGATTGATCAAAAGGATCACTATAGCTAGCTTGAGACTTAAATTACAGAAAGAAATCACTTACAGACAATAGCAACTGACGATAGATTTGTCGAGTGCGTCTTGATTGTATAACTGAAACAGTTCAGAATACTCAACGGACACAGCTTTCTCATGGTAGTAATGCTCCTCCTTGACATTCACCATGAGGGACAATCGATCGGAAATCTTGGTAATGTTCATGTACCATTGATGCAATTCATACATTCTCATTGGGAGGTTCTTGACCTTGTCTGGCTCGACCAAAGGTTGGCCCCGGACATATTTCCGTTTTACTTCATCCTCTCTAAGCACAGGCATGGGCTCGATCTCGAGGAGTTGTCCAACAGTGATTTTGAGAACTTCAGCCTGCATTATATGATCCTCCGTTATTACCACATTGCCCACCTCAGGAACGTAAACTGTTTGCCCACAATAATATTGGGCGCGCGTACTGTCACGTGTTGTTGGCACAACAAGCGAGGGGATGGATTGCGCCGTCTGTTCTCCCAGCTGGGGAATGGTTTTCCCGCATTTTTACAACTGCTTCTTGTTTGCTCGATCCCGAGCTCGCCTCCTTACGTAGACGTTCTCGATTTAACTTCCTGATGTGGCGCTCATAGTCTGTGTCAACAGGCTTGGGAGCTGGTGGTTGATCCATACGAATGAAGTGGTCAATCGTTTCCTCAGGCACTTTCTCCCTTGGCGGCGTTGGCGGTTTCGGTGCAAAATGGGCTTCCACCTCGGACTTCGATATGGCTGCGATTTCCTCCTCGGACCTGTCATAAGCCCTCTGCGGAAGAGGCGTGAGGCTTGGACCATATTTATATCGCTTGCCTCCGCCTGTACTTCCTGTACTACCTCGACTCGTACCGCTACGCACCATAGCTGCGGGGTGTCTCTTCTGTGATTGCTGAGGCGGCGGAGACGACTGACGGGGCTGAGTTGGATGAGGAGGAGTGGCCGCCTGAAGCTGTGCCGGACTTGGAGGAGGAGTGGCCTGAGGTTGTGCCGGACTTGGAGGAGGAGTGGATGTCTGACGCTGTGGCGGACTTGGAGGAGGAGGAGTGGCCTGACACTTTGCCGGACTTGGTGGACTTGCAGGAGCGGGAGACTGCTGACTCGGTGGCGGACTTCGACGAGGAGTCGGCTGACGCGGTGTCGGTGGCCTTCGAAAGATGATGCAATCCTTTTTCCATAGGATGATACGATGTTTGGCGTCTCCGAGAAAGCGCTCGTCGTCACCTCCAGGATAGTCAAGCTCTAGCTCCGAATATGGGTCCACCACCTCATCAACCAAGACACGAGCATAGCCCGCTGGAATCGGGTTGCAATGGAAGGTTGCCTCGGGGGGATTTGTAAAAGCAACGGCGTCCGCCATCTTCATGGATATGTTCTTCATTTTGACGTGTAGCTCGCAGTTAGTGTTCTCTGTGATGTCATCCACGGGGTATCTACCCAGCATTGCGTCGTCCGGGGCGGAACCCACGCTGCTTCTCGGCATGGATGGGGCGGTGCTATCCAATGCTGGATCATTCGCTAGCTGCTGCAGCTGCTGAGACCCCCTTTGCTGGGTAAGTGAGTCGATTTGCTCCTGCTGCCGCTGGAATTTGACTACCAATTCCGCTTGACTTGCTTCTAGGCCTTGAAGGCGTTCATAGTCCCGCTTCCTCTGCTCCTCCTCCATCTTCCTCTTCTTCTCCTCCGCAATCTTCTTTCTTGCACGGGTTCTGTAGTCGGTGTTCCAGTCTGAAAACCCCTCATACCACGGAATAGCGCCCTTGCCTCGTGTTCTTCCCGGGTGTTCAGGATTTCCCAGGGCACGCGTAAGCTCGTCGTTCTCTCTGTTGGGCTGGAACACCCCCGATTGTGCCTCTTCTATTGCAACAAGTATCACATCGTCGGCTCCCTTCAGACTTGCCCTCGTCGAAACATTGCCTGTCTTCGGGTCCAACTCCCCCCCATGCGCATAGAACCAAGTCCTGACCCTGGGGGGCCAGCTCTTAGTAACCGGAGTGGCACCTGCATCCTCCATCTCTTTCTCAGACTTATCCCACTTAGGCATTGCCACCGCATAGCCACCTGGCCCCAGCTTATGGAACTTATCCTTTTTTTTCGGCATTCTTCTTGTTTATTCTCGACCGTTCCTTAGCTAATTCCGAATCCTTGAATTTCACGAAATCGTCCCAATGAGCACGTTGGTTCTCTAGTGTTCCCTCGAATACTGGAGTCTTCCTTCCTCCGTTGACGTACTTGTCCCATTCATGATTCTTGTGGTTCTTGAATGCAACCGCCATCTTCCTAAGAGCAGCGTCCTTGACTTTCTGCACATCTGCTTCTGTGAAATGATCTGGTAGGGTGAAATGTTCCATGAGAGTATCCCAAAGCAGATCTTTTTGATTCTTGTCGACAAAAGTAACATCTGGACGTGGAGCAACGTCCTCTTTGCCTTATTGTCTTTTGTCTTTTGCTGGCTCTCTCCATTCTTGAAGGGAGATCGGGAGTTGGTCCTTCACAAGAACTCCGCACTGACGAATGAACTTGTCCGCAATCTTCTTAGGCGCTAATGGTTCGCCATTAGGTTTGACTGCCTCGATATTGTACTTTACGCCCTCCTTCAACTTTTTGTTCGGGCCTCGCTTCGTCCTTTTGCCTGAAGATTTGCTCGATCCGGATGGCTGAAAGAACAAAGATCGATTCGTTAATATATCTTCAAGTCATTTAAAACATGTGATGATCACCAGATACCGGCTTATATAAATATATATACCTCGCCGGTCTTTGTTGTTTCAGGATCAACATGTTCTTCGTCATCGTCATAATCGTAGTTCATGACTTCATCAATCCGGTCGTCGCGATCGAATATCATATCACCCTCTCCGGTGTTGTTTAGAAATTCGGAGCCATCATAATCTTCTTCATTCTGATCATCATCTGGCCCGCGTATCATATCGAACATGGTCTGTTCTCCCTCTCTGTGGGTATTGTCTGCCATAGCTTTTAATTAACTAATTCAAAAGAAATATAAAACAATTTAGTATTCAAATTACATCGTCTCGAATAATAGATATAATCTCGAATAATATAAAACAATTTAGTATTCAAATTACATCGTCTCGAATAATAGATATAATCTCGAATAATATAAAACAATTTAGTATTCAAATTACATCGTCTCGAATAGTAGATATAATCTCGAATACTTCGTCTAGAATAATAGATATAATCTCGAATACATCGTCTCGAATAATATATAATATTGAATAGTACATCACTGGCTAGCTAATTAAAGATCGAATACTACAGAAGAATCTAGGACACTCGCGGTTCCTGCGGCGCGGGCGGTGGACACCCAAAGAGAAGGAACCCTCACAGGATCATAGCTGAAGTGAGATCCCCGAAGATACTGCCAGGTATTGGAGAACCTGCCACCCTCTAACGCAACCATGTAACGATGGACGTGCTCGTCCTCCTCCCTGACACGGCGACGTACCACCTCCGGCGGGGCCGGGTCCCTCCGCACCGAAACTGGCCCACGCGAACGCCACCAAATGAGATCAGGGTCGACGAAGGGACCCGGGGCCGGGTTCCTCATCAAGCGGCGCACCCCTCCAGGCAGCACCTCCCAGTGCCAGCCCGACGGAGCCCAGTCCCAGACATGGGTCGGCTGGACGTCGTCGCGGACGGGTCGACGGCGAGGATGCGGGCCGGGCATCGTCGAGAACAAATACTAGCTATATGCCCGCAAAAAGTAATATTTTTTTAATGATTGGATTTTGATAACTAAAATTTCTAACATTTCTACTATTTCAAAAATCTATATACTATTTCATACTAATTAAGCATCTAACACTAAAAACAGAAAACACAACTTCTATACATCCATTAAAAAACTGAAAAACAACATTATATAAAAAAATTCCATTCTAATTAAACACTAATTATATCCATCTAACATGCATCCATACATATATAATAGTGAAAAAATAATAATCTAAATAATCTAAACTAATTAAACATACAAAATAAGTATATGCTAATTAAACACTAAATAATCTAAACTGATTAAACATACAAAATACATATGTACGTGTGTGTGTGTGTGTTCATGCATGCTTGTGTGTGTGTATGCGCTCGGGGAGGGGCGGCGCCCATGGTGGCCGCCGGGGGCGAGGGAGAGGGGTTAGAGGGGGAGAGCTCACAGCGGGCGACGGCGACGGCGAGGCGACGGCCGGGGCGGCGACGGCGGGAACGGCGCGACGGA
>NC_041387.1:393928602-393934700 GCF_002162155.2 Triticum dicoccoides | reverse complement strand
CGGAGACGGGGACGGCGCGACGGGGACGGGCCCGGGGCGGCGACGGAGACGAGGGCGGCGACGGGGACGGGCGGCGGTGACGGGGACGGGGGGCGGCGACGAAGACGAGCGGCGACGGAGACGATCGAGGGCGGCGGCGACGGCGACGGAGACGGAAACAGAGGAACAAACAAAGAGGGAAACTGAAATTTTTCGTAGTTGTTGTATATATAGAAGGCACCTTTAGTACCGGTTGGAGCCACCAACCGGTACTAAACGCCTGTTTTGGCCAGGCCAAGCGGCGGGAAGCGACCCCTTTAGTACCGGGTGGTGGCACAAACCGGTACTAAAGGCCCCCCCTTTAGTACCGGTTTGTGCCACCACCCGGTACTAAAGGGGTCGTGCTGCCACCCTAAAGTTTAGTCCCACCTCGCCGCGCAAAGGGCAGACGCACTGGTTTATAAACCCAGCCACGGCTACCACTTCGAACTCCTCTATATAGCTAGCAGGCTTGTGGGCCTAAACTCTGCGCGCTGCCCTGTGAGTCTGCTGGGCCTTTAAGGCCTGTAATTACACACCTGTGGCCTATCAGGCTCACAGGGCAGCGCCCCAATTTTTTTATAGTTTTTTTATTTTCTTCTATTTATTTTTGCGTAGTTTTTTATATAGTTTTTTCTTTTCTGTTATATTTATTTTCTTCTATTTATTTGTGAGTAGTTTTCCATCTAGTTTGCCAAAATTCAACATTTTCAGAGTTCATTTTGTAGTGATTTTTAATTTCACGGTCATTTTGTAAATGATTGAAAAATAGCAAATATAATTTTTTTTCTTTTCTGCTTTATTTTTCTTTTATTTATTTCTGAGTAGTTTTTTCTTTTCTGCTATATTTATTTTCTTCTATTTATTTTTGAGTAGTTTTTTATATAGTTTTTTTCTTTTCAGCTATAGTTTTTCTTTCTTTTCTGCTATTTTTTCTGTTAGTGCCCGTACTTTTCAAATTTGAATAGTTTAAATTTTGAATTATTTGAAATTAGTGTGAATTTGTTTGCACATAAAATTTCTTCGCGTTTCAAATGCCAAAACACATAACTACCCTAACTATTACAGAGATTCCCCTCTCGGTGCGAAACACAGAAGAAAGTGATGATAGCTAGTGAAGCCGATCACATCCCAGATCTTTGGGTGTGAAACTTTTTCTTCGCGTTTGTCCCTTTGCGCCGTAACCATGGAAAATCTTCATCATTTAACGGGATGCTCGGGTCAATATTCACTGTGAATGGAGCAATTTCATCAAACTTTTCATAATCTTCTGACTTGTCTGTCTTGTCATCCACTCCCATGATGTTTCTCTTCCCAGAAAGAACTATGTGCCGCTTTGGCTCATCGTACGATGCATTCGCTTCCTTATCTTTTCTTTTTCTTGGCTTGGTAGACATGTCCTTCACATAGAAAACCTGTGCCACATCATTGGCTAGGACGAATGGTTCATCTGCATACGCAAGATTGTTGAGATCCACTGTTGTCATTCCGTACTGCGGGTCTTCCGTTACCCCGCCTCGTATCATATTGACCCATTTGCACCGAAACAAAGGGACCTTTAAACCACGTCGATAGTCAAGTTCCCATATGTCCTGTATATAACCATAATATGTTTCCTTACCCGTCTTGGTTTCTGCATCAAAGCGGACACCACTGTTTTGGTTGGTGCTCTTCTTATCTTGGGCGATCGTGTAAAATGTATTACCATTTATCTCGTACCCTTTGAAAGTCATTATATTCGAAGATGGTAACTGGGACAGCAAGTACAGGTCATCTTCAATAGAGGTGTCATGCATGGTACGTGTCTGCAACCAGCTGGCGAAACTCCTGGTTTGTTCACGTGTAATCCAGTCATCAGACCGCTCCGGGTGTTTGGAGCGTAGCAAATTCTTGTGTTCATCCATATACGGAGCCACCAAGGCGGAATTCTGTAGAACTGTGTAGTGTGCTTCAGTGAGAGAATGTCCGTCCATACATATTATTTGTTCCCCTCCTAGCGTGCCTTTTCCATCCAGTCTGCCCTTATGCCGCGATTCAGGAACACCAGTCGGCTTAAGGTCAGGAATAAAGTCAATACAAAACTCAATGACCTCCTCATTTTGATGGCCCTTGGAGATGCTTCCTTCTGGCCTAGCACGGTTATGAACATATTTCTTTAAGACTCCCATGAACCTCTCAAAGGGGAACATATTGTGTAGAAATACAGGACCCAAAATGTTAATCTCTTCGCACAGGTGAACTAGGACGTGTGTCATGATGTTGAAGAAGGATGGTGGGAACACGAACTCGAAACTGACAAGACATTGCACCAAATCATTCTGTAACCTTGGTATGATTTCTGGATCGATTACCTTCTGAGAGATTGCATTGAGAAATGCACATAGCTTCACAATGGCTAATCGAACTTTTTCCGGTAGAAGCCCCCTCAATGCAACCGAAACTAGTTGCGTCATAATCACGTGGCAGTCATGAGACTTTAGGTTCTGGAACTTTTTCTCTGCCATGTTTATTATTCCCTTTATATTCGACGAGAAGCCAGACGGTACCTTAATACTGAGCAGGCATTCAAAGAAGATTTCCTTCTCTTCTTTGGTAAGAGCGTAGCTTGCATGACCCTGGTGTATGCCGTCTTCTCCGTGCATACGTTGCTGGTCCTCCCATGCCTCAGGTGTATCTTTTGTCTTCCCATACACGCCCAAGAAGCCAAGCAGGGTCACGCAAAGATTCTTCGTCACGTGCATCACGTCGATTGCGGAGCGGACCTCTAGGTCTTTCCAATATGGCAGGTCCCAAAATATAGATTTCTTCTTCCACATGGGTGCGCATCCATTAGCGTCCTTTGGAACAGGTTGTCCGCCAGGACCCTTTCCAAATATCACCTTCAAATCCTTGACCATATCATGTACATCAGCACCAATACGGTGGCGAGACTTCATCCGGTGATCCGCCTTACCTTTGAAATGCTTGCCTTTCTTTCTTACGGGATGCCTGCTCGGAAGAAATTGACGATGTCCCAGGTACACATTCTTCTTACAACTATTCAAATATATACTGTCGGTATCATCCAAACAGTGCGTGCATCCGTGGTATCCCTTGTTTGTCTGTCCTGAAAGGTTACTGAGAGCAGGCCAATCATTGATGGTCACGAACAGCAATGCCTTTAGGTCAAATTCTTCCTGTTTGTGCTCATCCCATGCACGTACACCTGTTCCATTCCACAGTTGTAAGAGTTCTTCAACTAATTGCCTTAGGTACACATCAATGTCGTTGCCGGGTTGTTTAGGGCCTTGGATGAGCACTGGCATCATAATGAACTTCCGCTTCATGCACAACCAAGGAGGAAGGTTATACAAACATAGAGTCACAGGCCAGGTGCTATGGTTGCTGCTCTGCTCCCCAAAAGGATTAATGCCATCTGCGCTTAGACCAAACCATACGCTCCTTGCGTCATCTGCAAACTCCTTCCCGTACTTTCTTTCGATTTTTCTCCACTGCGACCCGTCAGCGGGTACTCTCAACTTTCTGTCTTTCTTACGGTCTTCTCTGTGCCATCGCATCGCCTTGGCATGCTCTTTGTTTTGGAACAAACATTTCAACCGTGGTATTATAGGAGAATACCACATCACCTTGGCAGGAATCTTCTTCTTGGGGCGCTCGCCCTCGACATCACCATGCTCATCGCGGCTGATCTTATAGCGCAATGCACCACATACCGGGCAAGCATTCAAATCCTCATACTCACCGCGGTAGAGGATGCAATCATTAGGGCATGCATGTATCTTCTGCACCTCTAACCCTAGAGGGCAGACAACCTTCTTTGCTTCGTACGTACTCTCGGGCAATTCATTGTCCTTTGGAAGCATATCCTTTATCATTACCAGCAACTTTCCAAATCCCTTGTCAGATACACCATTCTCTGCCTTCCATTGCAGCAATTCCAGTGTGGTGCCCAGCTTTTTCTTGTCACCTACGCAATTCAGGTACAACAATTTTTTGTGATCCTCTAACATGCGCTGCAACTTCTTCTTGTCCAAATCACTTGCGCAGTTTCTCTTTGCATCGGCAATGGCCCGACCTAGATCATCAACGGGCTCATCTGATGCCTCTTCTTCAGCTTCTTCCCGCATTCCCGGCTCAGCTTCTTCCCACATTACCGGCTCAGCTTCTTCCCCCATTGTTGTATCATCGTATTCAGGGAACCCATGGCCAGGATAGCTGTCGTCGTCCTCTTCTTCTTCATTGTCTTCCATCATAACCCCTCTTTCTCCGTGCTTGGTCCAAACATTATAGTGGGGCATGAAACCGGACTCAAACAGGTGGACGTGAATGGTTCTTGACGTAGAGTAATTGCGACCATTCTTACAGCGAGCACATGGACAAGGCATAAAACCATCCGCCCGCTTGTTTGCCTCAGCCGCAAGCAGAAAAGTATGCACGCCCTCAACGAACTGGGGAGAGCATCGGTCATCGTACATCCATTGCCGGCTCATCTTCATTACACAACACCGAATAGACCAAATTAATACAAGTTCATACATAAAGTTCATACAACACTTAAATGCAACAAACAAATAACTCTCTAGCTAAAGCATTTAAATGCAACAACAAATGCGATCAAGATCGCAACTAAGGTAACAATTGATCCAACAGCATAATGATACCAAGCCTCACTATCGATGGCATATTTTCTAATCTTTCTAATCTTCAAGCGCATTTCTCCTTCTTGATCTTGTGATCATCGACGACATCGGCAACATGCAACTCCAATTCCATCTTCTCCCCCTCAATTCTTTTCAATTTTTCTTTCAAGTACTCGTTTTCTCTTTCAACTAAATTTAACCTCTCGACAATAGGGTCGGTTGGAATTTCCGGTTCACATACCTCCTAGATAAAAATATCTATGTCAACTTGATGGGCATAATTTGTCATAAACACGAAATGCAACAAATAGTTTTAAAAGAGAATATACCACATCCGAATCATAACAAGGACGAGGGCCGACGGGGACGGATATCAAAACCATGGCACTATGTATAACAAATAACGTACGGGTAAGATAATTATTATACGAGTAACTATATATCCAAATCACACAAACATCAATTTTTTATATAAAATTTCATGAACAAGAGGCTCACCACAAGGTGGTGCCGGCGACGGGACGGTGCGGGCGATCGACGGTGGTTACGACGGAGATTTAGAAGGCACTAAGTAAACCACACCTACATATGCAAACTAAGTGTTATTTTAACCTCAAATTGCATATAAATCAAATACTAGCACATATATATATTTCCTCCCAAATTACTAAACTCACAAATTAATAACTATATAAAGCATTGCAAGAGCTAATCTAGCAATGAGAGATGAAAGGACAAAGTTGCTAACCTTTGTGATCATTTGAATGGATGGGGGCCTTCAAATCTTAACAAATTTTGGGCAAAATGTGTGATGAGCTCGAGAGGAAGAGGGGAAGAACATAGAGGAGAGGGGAAAGGGGAAGAACAGAGCGAGCTCGGGTGGACGAATGGTTTATGTAGGACGACCTTTAGTACCGGTTCATGCCAAGAACCGATACTAAAGGTGCTGGAGGGGGCCCAGACTGACAACATCCTGCCACCACTCTCATTAGTACCGGTTCGTGGCACGAACCTGTGCTAAAGGTTAGCCACGAACCGGTACTAATGAGAGCGGCCCGGCTAGCCGTTGGAACCGGCACTAATGTATACATTTGTGACGGCTCAAATACAAACCGGCACTAATGTGCTTCACGTTTGACCCTTTTTCTACTAGTGAGCCCAGTTCAAATTTGAACTGATGACGGTTCACACCTGGAGCCGCCTGACCAAAATCGGTAAGCAATGGAGCGTGATCCGATAAGGCTTCGATTCTTAGTGCCCGTACCAAAGCTAGGGGGTACTTAAATTCCCAGTCGGTGGTAACTAGTACCCGGTCAAGTTTCTCAAAGGTTGGGATTGCTCTGCTATTGGCCCAAGTGTATTGGCGACCAAACATACTGAGTTCCCGCAAATCGAGACTGTCAATAACAGCATTAAAAAGAAACGGCCATCTCGTGTCAA
>NC_041387.1:393884037-393928417 GCF_002162155.2 Triticum dicoccoides | reverse complement strand
ATAGGGTGGGGATTCTCTCGGCAGGTATTGACGAGTTCTTTGAGAAAGGCCGACTTAAACTCCTCTTGAGCGGCGCCATAAACAGCAACCAAGCTCCAAATGAAGTTATCAGATTTATTTCGAAGGTGGAATTTGATATGATATTCCCCCTTCGATGCAGAGAGAAGTTTCAAGTATGTGAAGTGTATACCTAATAGAATACCCCCAGACCTCCTAGAAGGTGATAGAATATGCCATTCATAATCATTACCACATGAAAAATGGTCAAGATCACGTGTTGGGAAGTCACGCTTGCCACACTCAGAAATAGCCACAAAGTCCAAAGAATGATCCCTAACACAATCGGAAATATGTTTATGTTTAGCCAAGTCACCAAGACCTCTGCTATTTCAAAACATTCCTCTCATGATGAATCTTTTTTGTGTTTGGAGACATTTGCCTTCTTAGATGGACGTCCCTTTTTGTTTCCTGAATTAGACTTGTTCTTATGTACCAACGCGACGAGCTCACATAGCATAGTGTCACGCGCGGTATCTTCCAAGTCTACTTCAGTTGTGTCTTTAATCAGATGGGAAAGGAGCTTGCCTTCATGGTTGGCATCAGACTTCTCATCCTCCTCATCTGACACTAAGGGGTCCACAAATATAGGCGATTTAGGAGCAACCGTAAGCCGGTCGAACTCCACTTGCTTAAGAGCCTTAACAGAAAAGTCTACCGCTTTTTCACGTAGAACTTGGCTGATGGTGCAATACAAATATACTACCACTGTTTTGAAATTTTTAATTACTTGATTGTCCTAGCCAGGTACTACGCCCGTCCGGGTTTATTAGGCCCTCCAACCTTGACTATGTAGCTAGCTTGCTTCACGGTGGATATATGATTTGCATGCAACAGATCATCCCGTTATGATGGTTGAAGAACTGCACCCTGTCGCCCCATGCATCGATCTGATCCAGTGAGGCTTGAGTAGAGATCTCTATCTATCTATTATATACTGGACTTTTAAGTTTGCCTCGAGACCTACATGGGTCATGGCGGAAAAAAAGACAATGTAAGATGATCATATATGTGCATACGTGAAATTGACATGCTAATTTCATGAAGAAGAATGGACTTGAGAGGCGATATGGATGGTTACCAGAAAATAGCTTTCTCCCATTTGCAAGCTCTGAATCAGAATGCCATAGTCGTTGACTGGGAGGAGGGTCCCGGTGGAGTGGAGGAGCACCACGTCCTGGCCAAACATGGCTCGCAAGTCTATTGGACCCCTCGGGACCTCCATTGGGACTCCGTTGATGAACACCGTGATCGTCGCTGGAATTAACATGCAATCAGCCAGTCAATCAGAGGCGGCATACAACCCACTCAGAATAAGAATTCAATAGATCATTTGACGACAGTATTATTAACAAATAAAGATGCATGCATAAGCTAGCCAACCAAATTCTGATCGGTATTATACGGTGGTTCGGTAGTACCGTTTACTCATGGTTGGGACCTCTCTATCATATGGAAAAAATTGCTTATAGGCCTAGTTTATGTGATTTGATGATATCGTTATGTCATGAGAGCATGAGAATGCATCGTCCTAATGCAGAGGCCGGGCTAATCCTCCTTTCCGAATTTCCCGCAAAAAAAAAAAATCCTCCTTTCCGAAACAAAAAAATGAGAGTATGAGAAAACGATGAAAGGATATGTAAGCCGTGCGCTTTTTGTGGCATATGCTTATAAGCTGAGCATATTTTTTGTCACGCTGGGCTTACGGTCATACAAGCCGAGGTCAATTTCGTTGCCGTGTTTTCTTCTTTTAATACTCGGTGTATATGCTTATATCAGCCGAGTATTATGTGTGAATCTACGCTCGGCTTGCATCTAGATTCAGATACACGGTAACTTACAGTTTTGCTGTAGTGTATTATCTGCTAGCGTGCATGGACACTTTAGCATATCTTTGCATGCATGCAAGCAAACATGAAGAGGCTGTCCAGCGCAATTACCATTCCTTGTTTTAAACTAGAAGTAAGCTATGTAATGGTAGTATTACGGTGAAGAGAAAAAATAAGAAAAATCACGATCAAGTACATGTGCATGCATGCAGGAAATCCCAAAGTTTTAACCCATGCATGTTCACTATAAACGTTCTGTTCAACAAAGTGGGCATCACGTCCAACTGTATTATGCATAAACATGTGTTGATTCCATCCGATGCATGTGACACATGGAAGCTTAAGTGGATATACAAACGAGACACAGGGAAATAAAGATGACGATGCATGAATGCAGAAATTTAAAAATTGCCCGATGAACCTCCACAGGATTGAGAACAGACGTATGTCATGGTGGAGAGGACAACAGATGTATCAGGTACTATGATCTTATGCATGCACAGGTAGACTAGGAAGTTGTAACTGAACTATATCCAAGGACTAAAGAACAAGTAGCTGAACTATATCTCAAGGAAGACCAAATAAAGTATGTCTCCAGAAGATCCAAGCTAGATCTCCTTGAATTCTGCATCTCACATAAATATAGACAAACGAAACTGTAGGGTGAAATCAGCATTTCCATCGTCAAAAGTTCTTTTGGATGTTTCATGCATATCCACTAGCAATTCTTTCTCATAAGAAGTTCATAAATTAGAGTCTTTCAATGAAAGTATTTGTAGAGTTGAGGGGAATTGTTACATGCATGAGATGGATCACATGAACCAACCAATTGAAGGGAGCAACCACGTACTACTACGTAACTAAAATGATCGACAGTACTCAACTCACCTGCCGGTAACTGGCACGAGTAGTACTGCTGCTGCACAGCGGTGCTCGGCGCCGAGGAGGAGGGTCCGGCGGGGCTCCCAACGAATCCCATCTGACGCGAGATGGCGAAGAGATCGTCGCTGCCGCCGGTGTCGACGTCCGCCATCAGCCCTGACGCCAGCGGCGACGATGTCCCGCACGATGCCTGCAGGTACCCAACGCCGGCACCCGGCACCCCCGCGCCGTGCGCCGCGAAAGGCCCCAGCGACGAGCCTCCCGTGCTTCCAGACGAGGACGACGAGGTCGCCTGCTGCTCGTACTGGCTCGCGCACCCACCGATTGCCATGGGGTGAACGGAGCCGGTGCCGGATGGAAGACCGATGGTGGCGCTAGCAGCCGGCAAGCTATTGGCGGTGGCGGAGGAGGCTGCTGCTGCTGCTGCTGCGGCCGCGGCGGCTGCGGCCTGCATCTGGCGCTGGCGGCGCCGTGAGCGAGAACGACGGTTCTGGAACCAGTAGAAGACGTTGGCGTCTCCGACGGCGCCGAAGCGCTCGAGCAGCTTGCGGATGCGGACGGTCTCGTCCTTGGGCGGGTTGACCATGCCGCTGTTGAAGATGGACTCGAGGATGAGTATCTGCTCCGGCTTGGGCGTCCACCGCGAGCGCACCGGCTCCCCCGCCCCCCTCCCTCCGCTGCGGCGCTCGTCCGGGCTGCCGCCCGACGACTGCCTGTCCGGGCTGTTGCTGCCCCCCTCCATGGATCAATCGAATTGTTGGGTATGCCGGGGGGAGAACCCGTTGGTTAATCACACTAGCTCTAGCTAGGTGTGAAGAGGGCAGTAGGTTTCTGGGCGGTTTCGTGCTTGGATCGATGGAGGAGATGAGAGAGAGTGACGAGGAAAGGCAGCAATTCAAGGGGACAACCAACCTTGCACCCTCATGTCTCTGTTGAGGGGTTGTACTTATAGATAGGTGCAAGGGGGGCTGGCTGGCTGGCTGGTTACGGGTTAGTGAAGAAGAGGAAGAATGTCCTGGAGAAGTTCCAGTAGTAGCGGTGCCTATATATCTATAGACTCGAGGGGTTTGTACAACGAGTCTTTGTACAACCCCAACCGCGACATGATTATTTATTTACTGCTACGTACGGCCAAATTACTGTTTTTATGACATATTAGTGTTGGGCCTGATCAGTGATTCTGTGAGGGATTCTAATCTTTACAATTCTTGGTTTATCTGGAAGACCATTTTCAGAAACCACTACTCAACTTCTTACTGGGAGATGATTGTATATTACCAACATTCTCTATGACACGTTCTTTTCTTACTTATGTTTTGTATACAAGTGATAATTCTGGTTATAACCAGCATTAATAATTGTGTAGTCAGACAACACTGCATTTTTTTATTGTCCAAATTCATGTTGTGACCAACACTTGTCCTATAACATCAAGTTTTGATCAAATGTTGTACTGATGTAATTTAAAGGAATTTCATAGGATTTCTAGAGGATTATAATCCTTAGGAACTTTTACTAAGGTGGTTGTTTGATTCGTACGATTGAATCCTATAGGAATTTTTCATACAGAACATTTGTACTACATTTCATAGAAAATCTAGCATCCACAACTTTTTGGAAAAGAAACACTTTGGTTTTCCTGTAAAGCAATGAAGCACACTTAACTCCCGTAGGATTCTAATTAGCATGACATTCTAATCATGTGCTTTTCTTATTTCTATATTTTTACAATCCTGCTAATCAAATAGGCCCTTTTTTTGAAGCACCAACCGTCCAACAATTGTTCTGTTGTAATTTCTATTAATAATAAGTATATTTTACAAAGAAGAAAACAAAAGTAATGATCTAAAAGGATCTATCCTACTCCGTTTTTTCTAACATAATGGCAGTAAAAGGTGTAGCCACTTCTTAAGGTATCATTCTAGATGATCCCTTATCCACTTCTACAAGGTGTTTTAAGTGCTTCACTTTTATTCTATGAGCCTGTAAGCTCAAATCCTCTTTTAGCCTGAACTTCCAACATCTCACACTGTGTGCTTCATTTCTGAAAAAAAAAGACATTTCTTTGACACCAAGTTTCCCAGCATCCTTGAATAATAATCTCCATTGCAGTACCTTTGGGAAGTAGTTGGTAGATGAGTTGAATGTCGCCTGATGAAGATATTCCAGGTTTTCTCCTTGGCAACACACAGTGCCAACCGTTATTTACGCGGTAACACCCCTTAGATTTTAGAATGGATGGGGGAACTAACAATGCCTAGCTCATCCATGTTTTCTACTGCTAATATTCGTGTGTATTTGGTGTTGGGTTTCGTAGTAATTTCAAAAAATTTCCTACGCGCACACAGGATCATGTGATGCATAGCAACGAGAGGAGAGTGTTGTCTACGTACCCAACGCAGACCGACTGCGGAAGCGATGACACGACGTAGAGGAAGTAGTCGTACGTCTTCACGATCCAACCGATCAAGCACCGAAACTACGGCACCTCCGAGTTCGAGCACACGTTCAGCTCGATGACGATCCCCGGACTCCGATCCAGCAAAGTGTCGGGAAAGAGTTTCGTCAGCACGACGGCGTGGTGACGATCTTGATGAACTACAGCAGCAGGGCTTCGCCTAAACTCCGCTACAGTATTATCGAGGAATATGGTGGTAGGGGGCACCGCACACGGCTAAGGAATCGATCACGTGGATCAACTTGTGTCAACTTGTGTGTTTAGAGGTGCCCCTGCCTCCGTATATAAAGGAGCCAAGGGGGGAGGAGGCGCCGGCCAGGAGGAGGTGGCGCAGGAGGAGTCCTACTCCTACCGGGAGTAGGACTCCCCCCCCCCCCAATCCTATTCCAACTAGGATTCCCAAGGGGGAAAGAGGGAGAGGGGTGGCCGGCCACCTCTCCTAGTCCTAATAGGACTAGGGGAAGGGGGGAGGCGCGCAGCCCCCTTGGGCTGCCCCTTTCTCCTTTCCACTAAGGCCCATGATGGCCCATATGGCTCCCGGGGGGTTCCGGTAACCTCCCGGTAACCCGGTAAAATCCCGATTTCACCCGGAACATTTCCGATGTCCAAACATAGACTTCCAATATATCAATCTTTATGTCTCGACCATTTCGAGACTCCTCGTCATGTCCGTGATCACATCCGGGACTCCGAACAACCTTCGGTACATCAAAATGCATAAACTCATAATATAACTGTCATCGTAACCTTAAGCGTGCGGACCCTACGGGTTCGAGAACAATGTAGACATGACCGAGACACGTCTCCGGTCAATAACCAATAGCGGGACCTGGATGCCCATATTGGCTCCTACATATTCTACGAAGATCTTTATCGGTGAGACCGCATAACAACATACGTTGTTCCCTTTGTCATCGGTATGTTACTTGCCCGAGATTCGATCGTCGGTATCCAATACCTAGTTCAATCTCGTTACCGGCAAGTCTCTTTACTCGTTCCGTAATACATCATCTCACAACTAACATATTAGTTGTAATGCTTGCAAGGCTTATGTGATGTGTATTACCGAGAGGGCCCAGAGATACCTCTCCGACAATCGGAGTGACAAATCCTAATCTCGAAATACGCCAACCCAACATCGACCATTGGAGACACCTGTAGTACTCCTTTATAATCACCCAGTTACGTTGTGACGTTTGGTAGTACCCAAAGTGTTCCTCCGGTAAACGGGAGTTGCATAATCTCATAGTCATAGGAACATGTATAAGTCATGAAGAAAGCAATAGCAACATACTAAACGATCAGGTGCTAAGCTAATGGAATGAGTCATGTCAATCAGATCATTCAACTAATGATGTGACCTCGTTAATCAAATAACAACTCATTGTTCATGGTCAGGAAACATAACCATCTTTGATTAACGAGCTAGTCAAGTAGAGGCATACTAGTGACACTCTGTTTGTCTATGTATTCACACATGTATTATGTTTCCGGTTAATACAATTCTAGCATGAATAATAAACATTTATCATGAAATAAGGAAATAAATAATAACTTTATTATTGCCTCTAGGGCATATTTCCTTCAGTCTCCCACTTGCACTAGAGTCAATAATCTAGTTCACATCGTCATGTGATTTAACAGCAATAGTTCACATCACCATGTGATTAACACCCATAGTTCACATCGATATGTGATCAACACCCAAAGGGTTTTACTAGATTCAGTCATCTAGTTCACATCGCTATGTGATTAACACCCAAGGAGTACTAAGGTGCGATCATGTTTTGCTTGTGAGAGAATCTTAGTCAACGGGTCTGTCACATTCAGATCCGTAAGTATTTTGCAAATATTTATGTCAACAATGTTCTGCACGGAGCTACTCTAGCTAATTGCTCCCACTTTCAATATGTATCCAGGTTGAGACTTAGTGTAACTTTTACAACAAACTCTTTTATCACCTCCATAATCGAGAAACATCTCCTTAGTCCTTACTAAGGATATTCTTGACCAATGTCCAGTGATCTACTCCTAGATCACTATTGTACTCTCTTGCCAAATTCAGAGTAAGGTATACAATAGGTCTGGTACATAGCATAGCATACTTTATAGAACCTATGACTGAGGCACAGGGAATGACTTTTCATTTTTTTTTCTATTTTCTGCTGTGGTCGGGATTTGAGTCTTACTCAATTTCATACCTTTGCAACACAGGCAAGAACTCTTTCTTTGACTGTTCCATTTTGAACTATTTCAAAATCTTGCCAAGGTATGTACTCATTGAAAATCTTATCAAGCGTCTTGATCTATCTCAATAGATCTTGATGCTTAATATGTAAGTAGCTTTTACTGAGGTTTTTTTCTTTTAAAGAACTCCTTTAAAACACTCCTTTATGCTTTGCAGAAAAATTCTACATCATTTCTGATCAACAATATGTCACTCACATATACTAATCAGAAAGGCTGTAGTGCTCCCACTCACTTTATTGTAAATACAGGCTTCTCAAAAAGTCTGTATAAAACCATATGCTTTGATCAACTCATCAAAGCGTATATTCCAACTCCGAGAGGCTTGCACCAGTCCATAGATGGATCGCTGGAGCTTGCACATTTTGTTAGCACCTTTAGGATTGACAAAACCTTCTGGTTGCATCATATACAACTCTTCTTTAATAAATCCATTAAGGAATGCAGTTTTGTTTATCCATTTGCCAGATTTCATAAAATGCGGCAATTGCTAACATGATTCGGACAGACTTAAGCATAGATACGAGTGAGAAAATCTCATCGTAGTCAACACCTTGAACTTGTCGAAAACCTTTTTGCGACAATTCTAGCTTTGTAGATAGTAACACTACTATCAGCGTCCGTCTTCCTCTTGAAGATCCATTTATTCTCAATTGCTTGCTGATCATCGGGCAAGTCAACCAAAGTCCAAACTTTGTTCTCATACATGGATCATATCTCAGATTTCATGGCCTCAAACCATTTCGCGGAATCTGGGCTCATCATTGCTTCCTCATAGTTCGTAGGTTCATCATGGTCTAGTAACATGACTTCCAGAACATGATTACCGTACCACTCTGGTGCGGATCTTACTCTGGAAGACCTACGAGGTTTGGTAGTAACTTGATCTGAAGTTTGATGATCATCATCATTAACTTCCTCACTTATTGGTGTAGGAATCACTGGAACTGATTTCTGTGATGAATTACTTTCCAATAAGGGAGAAGGTATAATTACCTCATCAAGTTCTACTCTCCTCCCATTCACTTCTTTCGAGAGAAACTCCTTCTCTAGAAATGATCCATTCTTAGCAACGAATGTTTTGCCTTCGGATCTGTGATAGAAGGTGTACCCAATAGTTTCCTTTGGGTATCCTATGAAGACACATTTCTCCGATTTGGGTTCGAGCTTATCAGGTTGAAGCTTTTTCACATAAGCATCGCAGCCCCAAACTTTAAGAAACAACAGGTTAGGTTTACTGCTAAACCATAGTTCATACAGTGTCGTCTCAACGGATTTAGATGGTGCCCTATTTTAAAACGTGAATGCAGCTGTCTCTAATGCATAACCCCAAAACGATATTGGTAAAGAGATATCATAGATCGCACCATATCAAATAAAGTGCGGTTACGACGTTCGAACACACCATAACAATGTGGTGTTCCAGGTGGCGTGAGCTGTGAAACTATTCCACATTGTTTTAGTTGAAGACCAAACTCGTAACTCAAATATTTGTCTCCGCGATCAGATCGCAGAAACTTTATTTTCTTGTTACGATGATTTTTCCACTTCACTCTGAAATTCTTTGAACCTTTCAACTATTTCAGACTTATGTTTCATCAAGTAGATATACCCATATCTGCTCAAATCATCTTGTGAAGGTCAGAAAACAACGATGCTTGCCACGAGCATCAGCACTCATTGGATCGCATACATCGGTATGTATTATTTCCAATAAGTCAGTAGCTCGTTCCATTGTTCCGGAGAACGGAGTTTTAGTCATCTTGCCCAAAAGGCACAGTTCGCAAGCATCAAGTGATTCATAATCAAGTGATTCCAAAATTCCATCAGTATGGAGTTTCTTCATGCGCTTTACACCAATATGACCTAAACGGCAGTGCTACAAACAAGTTGCACTTATCATTATTAACTTTGCATCTTTTGGTTTCAATATTATGATTATGTGTATCACTACGATCGAGATCCAACAAACTATTTTCATTGGGTGTGTAACCATATAAGGTTCTATTCATGTAAACAGAACAACAATTTATTCTCTTACTTAAATGAATAATCGTATTACAATAAACATGATCAAATCATATTCATGCTCAACGCAAACACCAAATAACACTTATTTAGGTTCAACACTAATCCCAAAAGTATAGGGAGTGTGTGACGATGATCATATCAATCTTGGAACCACTTCCAACACACATCGTCACTTCACCCTTAACTAGTCTCTGTTTATTCTGCAACTCCCGTTTCGAGTTACTAATCTTAGCAACTGAACTAGTATCAAATACTGAGGGTTTGCGATAAACACTAGTAAAGTACACATCAATAACATGTATATCAATTATACTTATGTTCACTTTGCCATCCTTCTTATCCGCCAATCACTTGGGGTAGATCCGCTTCCAGTGACCAGTCCCTTTGCAGTAGAAACACTTAGTCTCAGGCTTAGGATCAGACTTGGGTTTCTTCACTTGAGCAGCAACTTGCTTGCTGTTCTTCTTGAAGTTCCCCTTCTTCCTTCTGCCCCTTTTCTTGAAACTAGTGGTCTTGTCTACCATCAACACTTGATGTTTTTCTCGATTTCTACCTTCGTCAATTTCCGCATTACGAAGAGCTTGGGAATCGTTTCCGTTATCCCTTGCATGTCATAGTTCATCACGAAGTTCTACTAACTTGGTGGTGGTGGCTAGAGAATTCTGTCAATCACTATCTTATCTGGAAGATTATCTCCCACTTGATTCAAGCGATTGAAGTACCCAGACAATCTAAGTACATGCTCACTAGTTGAGCGATTCTCCTCCATCTTTTAGCTATAGAACTTGTTGGAGACTTCATATCTCTCAACTCGGGTATTTGCTTGAAATATTAACTTCAACTCCAGGAACATCTCATATGGTCCATGACGTTCAAAACGTCTTTGAAGTCCCGATTCTAAGCCGTTTAAGCATGGTGCACTAAACTATCAAGTAGTCATCATATTGAGCCAGCCAAACGTTCATAACGTCTGCATCTGCTCCTGCAATAGGTCTGTCACCTAGCGGTGCATCAAGGACATAATTCTTCTGTGCAGCAATGAGGATAAACCTCAGATCACGGATCCAATCCGCATCATTGCTACTAACATTTTTCAACACAATTTTTCTCTAGGAACATATCAAAATAAACACAGGGAAGCAACAACGCGAGCTATTGATCTACAACATAATTTGCAAAATACTATCAGGACTAAGTTCATGATAAATTAAAGTTCAATTAATCATATTATTTAAGAACTCCCACTTAGATAGACATCCCTCTAATCCTCTAAGTGATTACGTGATCCAAATCAACTAAACCATGACCGATCATCACGTGAGATGGAGTAGTTTTCAATGGTGAACATCGTTATGTTGATCATATCTACTATATGATTCACGCTCGACCTTTCGGTCTCCGTGTTCCGAGGCCATATCTGCATATGCTAGGCTCATCAAGTTTAACCTGAGTATTCTGCGTGTGCAAAAACTGGCTTGCACCCGTTGTAGATGGACGTAGAGCTTATCACACCCGATCATCACGTGGTGTCTGGGCACGACGAACTTTGGCAACGGTGCATACTCAGGGAGAACACTTCTTGATAATTTAGTGAGAGATCATCTTATAATGCTACCGTCAATCAAAGCAAGATAAGATGCATAAAAAGATAAACATCACATGCAATCAATATAAGTGATATGATATGGCCATCATCATCTTGTGCTTGTGATCTCCATCTCCGAAGCACCGTCATGATCACCATCGTCACCGGCGCGACACCTTGATCTCCATCGTAGCATCGTTGTCGTCTCGCCAATCTTATGCTTCCACGACTATCACCAACGTTTAGTAATAAAGTAAAGCATTACATCGCGATTGCATTGCATACAATAAAGCGACAACCATATGGCTCCAGCCAGTTGCCGATAACTCGGTTACAAAACATGATCATCTCATACAATAAAATTTAGCATCATGCCTTGACCATATCACATCACAACATGCCCTGCAAAAACAAGTTAGACGTCCTCTACTTTGTTGTTGCATGTTTTACGTGGCTGCTACGGGCTTAAGTAAGAACCAATCTCACCTACGCATCAAAACCACAACGATAGTTTGTCAAATAGACTCCGTTTTAACCTTCTCAAGGACCGGGCGTAGCCATACTTGGTTCAACTAAAGTTGGAGAGACAGTCGCCCGCAAGCCATCTCTGTGCAAAGCACGTCGAGGGAACCGGTCTCGCGTAAGCGTACGCGTAAGGTTGGTCTGGGTCGTCTCGTCCAACAATACCGCCGAACCAAAATATGACATGCTGGTAGGCAGTATGACTTGTATCGTCCACAACTTACTTGTGTTCTACTCGTGCATATAACATCAACATCAATAACCAGGCTCGGATGCCACTGTTGGGTTTCGTAGTAATTTCAAAAAATTTCCTACGCGCACACAGGATCATGTGATGCATAGCAACGAGAGGAGAGTGTTGTCTACGTACCCAACGCAGACCGACTGCGGAAGCGATGACACGACGTAGAGGAAGTAGTCGTACGTCTTCACGATCCAACCGATCAAGCACCGAAACTACGGCACCTCCGAGTTCGAGCACACGTTCAGCTCGATGACGATCCCCGGACTCCGATCCAGCAAAGTGTCGGGGAAGAGTTTTGTCAGCACGACGGCGTGGTGACGATCTTGATGAACTACAGCAGCAGGGCTTCGCCTAAACTCCGCTACAGTATTATCGAGGAATATGGTGGCAGGGGGCACCGCACACGGCTAATGAATCGATCACGTGGATCAACTTGTGTCAACTTGTGTGTTTAGAGGTGCCCCTGCCTCCGTATATAAAGGATGGAGGAGGAGGAGGCCGGCCAAGGCAAAGGTGCGGCCAGGATAGGGAGTCCTACTAGGACTCCAAGTCCTAGTAGGAGTCCACCAAGAGGGGAGGAAAGGAGAAGGAATAGGAGGAGAAGGAGAGGTGGCCGGCCCCCTTTTCCCTAGTCCAATTCGGACTAGAGGGGAGGGGGGGCGCAGCCTTTTTCTCCTCTTCCCACTAAAGCCCATCAAGGCCCAATACTCTTCCCCGTATTCCCGTAACCCCCCGGTACTCCGGAAAATACCCGAATCACTCGGAACCTTTCCGAACTCCGAATATAGTCGTCCAATATATCGATCTTTACGTCTCGACCATTTCGAGACTCCTCGTCATGTCCCCGATCTCATCCGGGACTCCGAACTCCTTAGGTACATCAAAACTCATAAACTCATAATATAACTGTCATCGAAACCTTAAGCGTGCGGACCCTACGGGTTCGAGAACAATGTAGACATGACCGAGACACGTCTCTGGTCAATAACCAATAGCGGGACCTGGATGCCCATATTGGCTCCTACATATTCTACGAAGATCTTTATCGGTCAGACCACATAACAACATACGTTGTTCCCTTTGTCATCGGTATGTTACTTGCCCGAGATTCGATCGTCGGTATCCAATACCTAGTTCAATCTCGTTACCGGCAAGTCTCTTTACTCGTTCCGTAATACATCATCTCACAACTAACATATTAGTTGTAATGCTTGCAAGGCTTATGTGATGTGTATTACCGAGAGGGCCCAGAGATACCTCTCCGACAATCGGAGTGACAAATCCTAATCTCGAAATACGCCAACCCAACATCGACCATTGGAGACACCTGTAGTACTCCTTTATAATCACCCAGTTACGTTGTGACGTTTGGTAGTACCCAAAGTGTTCCTCCGGTAAACGGGAGTTGCATAATCTCATAGTCATAGGAACATGTATAAGTCATGAAGAAAGCAATAGCAACATACTAAACGATCAGGTGCTAA
This sequence comes from Triticum dicoccoides, assembly GCF_002162155.2. Classification (NCBI taxonomy): domain Eukaryota; kingdom Viridiplantae; phylum Streptophyta; class Magnoliopsida; order Poales; family Poaceae; genus Triticum; species Triticum dicoccoides. The sequence goes on along the minus strand of NC_041387.1, from coordinate 393,915,078 downwards.
GCTAATGGAATGAGTCATGTCAATCAGATCATTCAACTAATGATGTGACCTCGTTAATCAAATAACAACTCATTGTTCATGGTCAGGAAACATAACCATCTTTGATTAACGAGCTAGTCAAGTAGAGGCATACTAGTGACACTCTGTTTGTCTATGTATTCACACATGTATTATGTTTCCGGTTAATACAATTCTAGCATGAATAATAAACATTTATCATGAAATAAGGAAATAAATAATAACTTTATTATTGCCTCTAGGGCATATTTCCTTCATTTGGTGATGATCCCGATGCATATTTTCAAACAAGTCATGTTCACAGGCGCGAGACTTGTGCTTCTAGCTCCAATTGGTCTCCACCGCCGACAGGTACTGCTTGATCTTCTGTGATGTAGTTGTATTTGCTAGTCTTAACAAGGCTGTATTGGGTGTGGTGGAGCTGGATCATGAAGGGTAGTGCAAGCTCTCATGCTGTGAGCCCCTCGCTGGAGCTTACGAATTGAAGATGGCCGAAGCCTTGGCACTTCGCCGTGCGGTCCTTTTGGCTCGGAATGAATGTCTTATGCATGTGATATTCGACTCTGATTGCCTCTCTCTGGTGAAACAAATCAACTACAAGGTTCGGGACCGTTCGGGTGTGGGCTATGTTGTTATGGACATCAAACATGTGGTTCTAGCTTTCACTTCATCGACCTTCAAGCATGTCGTCAGCATTAATGTAGTCGCCCATGTTTTGGCCTATTCTTATAAGAATTCTCGTTTGCTTTGCGTTTCACACTTCTGCTTCGGATTGTACCTAGGAGACCTTGTATGGCTTCATTGTTGAATCAATAAAATACTGATGTTCCTAAAAAGAAAACTATGCTAGCTTCGTCTATATGAGAGACTCGGAGGGAGTAGGTGGCATGATGACCACTTAATTAAGATGCCAGGCCACCAATTAGTACTAGTTAGTTTTAATGGATAGGATTATGTTTCTAGTGATTGGCATGTCAAGATGACTAGCCTGCACCATTCCGCATGAGTGGTTAGCTATCGCGAAATTAAAAAATCAACAAAAGATGACTAGCCTGCTGAAGGGGATCAAAATTATCTTAGTTTACCTAGCCAGTGCTATGCACCTAGCCATCACTTGCTGCCTAAGCGAGCTAGTACTTGACTACCCCCTTCAAAGATTATTACTTTTAAAATGTGGCTCATGTATATCTTCATATACTCCCTCTGTTTTCAAATATAAGACGTATTTAAACTGACAAACCATCTTATATTTGTGAATAGAGGTAGTATATCATAATCTATTATGATATGCAGAGTATTGTTCTACGAGCTAGATTCGTCCAAGCCTCTTTTATATCGGCATGCTCATTTGGCTCTGCATCAATGTCAATTGTCATCTTATCGACGAGATAACCCTTAGGACAAAGATTATTTCTTGAGTAAATTCATCCGGTATCCTGTGCATGCATTTTATTTCATCGCTACATGTTGTACATCGAGTATTTATACATAGATAATGAACATATTCCTGTTTTTCAACTGCTTTTAAATTTTCCCGGAGAAAAGAAAAGACAGATTAAAATAAATAAAGTTTGGTGCTAAAAAGCTTTTTAAAGCACTTAATTTTTCTCGGCAAAAGTTTACATGAGGTTAGAAAACCCTTAATGTTTATTATAAATAAGTAAGTTGGTTTATTTTACCATTTCTTTATTTTAGTGCTCATCGGCGCACATGAGCCTGAGCTCCAAGACGGCTCCCCCTTCGTTTGACTCTGGTCAATTACTCTCTTCAAATGTTACTTTCTCGAAACATACTTTCATCCCGCTTTATTATATATAAAGCAACAGTCGAACAAAATACACGATCGAACGAATACAAGGAGATGAGGTAGCCCTGCTGACTTGACAAATACAAGGGGTATATGATTGGTGTTAGTTATTAACCGACGTTCCCGTCGTTGGTCTTAAATATTCGTTTTGTACACGACGACCATCATATATGTGTATGACATTCCAATAAAAAAAGTGTATGACATATTAGGTTCCTCTCCAATCAAATCGTGACTTGCACCAATCAACGTCAACAAAGGGCAGAGCTCGTGGCCATCAAATCAGGCAGCCTATATACGTAAATAAATAAGAGCAGGCGTCAGTGATTGCACAATTTTTTGTTTCAACGATGGAAAGAGAAGTGCACCTCAGTTTCCACTAATGCCGTCGTCAAACTGCTTGATCTGTACGAAAAACGAATCATTAGCGAAAAGTGTCTTACCGGTAGAATTGTATCGACAGAGTCATCCAACCACCACTCATTTTCACGGAAATTAGTAAGTGCGGCGCACTCACAAAGGCCTGTCACCCATTTGATTTGCCTCGCAATTAGCGGAGCAGTTAAATTCCGCACGAGGGCACAGTAAAAAAAGGTCTGACTGTATAACACCTAAGTTATGAAAAGTTTTCTTAATTGTTTCTTTTTTTACTAGCGTGCGACAAATAAATTGAAAGTGACGCAGTTCGCTCAATAGGAATTGAACTTGTGGTAGAAGCCGCTGCTGATTCTGGAGACGGACTGTGTTGAAATGCTGCACATGATCCACACAAGAGGAGTTGATAGATCCAAGTATACATATCACATTAGTAAGATCAAAGAGATTCTGTCTCACGAAAGGTACATAAGTCTAGCTAAAATAAGCTGCCATGCTAATGTGGCGAGCCATACCCTAGCAAGCATGGGGCGTTCGCAGCAACGAACCGCCTGTTGGCTTCGGAACTCGCCTGATGAGATAGCGAGCATAGTAAAGTCTGAATGTAATCATTATGGTTGATTAATGAAAGTTCCTTTCTCACAAAAAAAAATATTAGGTAACGACAGATCCTACCACTCCAATAGCTGATGTTGACTTTCAGGAAAGAAATATTTAAGAACATAGCACAACGCCAAGATTAGAAGACATGTTTGAAACCTTCTTTACACAGATTTTGCTTTTTTAAATAGCGAATACTTTTGAAAACACAAATAATTTTTAAATTTCCAAAATTATTGTTCAAATGTGAATAACCTTCATAATTCTGATTTTTTTTAAAAAATATTAACAAAATTTTGGTATTCTGGACAATTTCTTCTCGATTTTTTTTTGAAACACAGGAAACTTTTTAAAAGCATATAAAAGTTTTTAGAGTGTGTACATTTTAATGATAATGTTTTAATAAAGGGATAAGTATATTTTTCGTCCTTGGACTTTCGTGATAGTTTAGAAATCGTCCCTCAACTTTAAAACCATTAAAGCTAAGTCCCTCAACTATTTAAACCGGATAAGTTTCGCCCCTTCAAGTGGTTTCAGTATGATGTGAAACCGGTTTTGATTAAACTGGCCACGTGGCCTGGTTTTTACCCCAACTCGATCCACTTCCAGAGTGGGGGCGCTTGCCTCTGTCAGTCACCACTACCAACCTGCTCAACGCCGCCCCCGAGATCGCCAAGCAGGTCGCCGACGCCCACCCCGTCCTCGCTTTCACCAATCGCGATCTCTTACCAATCTCCTCTACTCCGCCGACGGCCTCTGCTCGTGATCCTCCAATCCTTCCCTGCTGACGCCTCCAATCCGCGGATTGTCGCCACCATCGAGGAGATCTCCGCCACGACACCTGAACCCCCGCTGCTAGGATCGCATCATGCAGGACTTGGCACACGTCTTTAGGACCTCCTCCTCCCATGCACGCACGTTCTGTTGTGCGCTCAACTGCACAGGATCGGCAGCGCTAGCTAGTAGGGCTGGGCGCTGGGCGTTCGTGTCGTGCGTGTGCGTCAACGACGAGTTTGGGTCGCTGCCTGCTAGCTCGGTTGTGCTTCGTGGCCCAGCTAAGTGTGCATGGCCCATTTGCGGCATCTCTTGATTTTTCCAGTGAGGCACGACAAGACCTAGCCTTGGTTGTGTAGCCAGTCTACAGACTAGGCCGAGGAGAGCCGCCGATGCGGCGCGGCCGGCCTCCTGCCGACCAACACTGAGGCCAAGTCGCCAAGATTGACGGCCCAGGGGATGCTATGTCATAAAACCAGGCCACATGGCCACTTTTAATCAAAACCGGATCCACATCATACTAAAACCACCTAAGGAACGAAACATATCCGGTTTTAATAGTTGAGGGACTGAGTTTTCGTGGTTTTAGAGTTGAGGGACGATTTCTAAACTATCACGAAAGTTCAAGGACGAAAAATATATTTTTTCCCTTTAATAAAAATATTATTCGCACCATTTAAAAATTATTGATATTTTAAAAATGTTCATACATTTCAAAAAATGTTGGTGATGTTTAAAAAATGTATTATACAATGGAAATAACCATAACATTCAAAGAAATATTTGTGACAATTTCTTAAGATAAACTTCATGCATTTAAAAAAAATCATGACATTTTCTAGGATTTTTTTATGCAATGTAAATAAAATTTTCGCATAAATTTAAAAAACATTCATACTATTTAGACAAATGATTAGTAGGAATTTGAATTTTTTTTTACCATGTATTATAAAAAAATGCTCAGTGTATTTGAAAAATATGCATAATGTATTTCAATGTGTGATAAAAAATGCTCCCCATGTGTACAGAAAAATATACAGTGTGTAATATAAAAGTGGACATGTATTTGCAAAAAAATACAACTATATAGGGGTACTGGGTTGGGAACGAGTTGCGTGCTGAGAGTGGATATGCAACTATGTCGGGCATGAATTGCATGTTTGGCTTAGACATGCAACTGGATCGGGAGGGTCTACATGTTGGGGTTGGGCATGCAACTAGATAGGGGTCGGGGCAAGTTGCGAGTGGATGGACTTACAACTGCGGCAACTACAAACTATGAGAGCAGTTACGAGTCAAGGGTCGACCTGCAACTGGGATAAAACAAACTGTGGTCCCGGTTGCGAGTGAAGGATGGACTTACAATTAGGATGAAAGACAAATACACATGCCCAGTTGTGAGTCAAGGGTGGACTTGCAACTGGTATAAAACAAACTACGAGCCTAGTTGTGAGTTGAGGGTGGACTTTTAACAGAGACAAGTATATAAAACTATGATAGAGTTGCGAGTTGAGGATGGACTTGCAACTGAGATGAAAAAGGGTGGACTTGCAATTGGGACAACAACAAATTATGGGCCCGGCTACGAGTAATTGATGTACTTGTAACTTGGACAACAACAAACTATGATCCCAGTTGCGAGTCGTGGATGGACTTGCAATTAAGACAACTACGAAAGAATGAGCCCAGTTGTGAGCTAAGGGTCGACTTGCAACTAGGATGAAACAAATTACGGTCTCAGTTGCGAGTAAAGGATGGATTTGCAACTAGGTGAAAAACAAAACCCGTTCCTAGTTTTGAGTCGAGGGTGGCTTGCAACTGGGAGAACTATGGGCCCAGTTGCGAGTCGAAGGTGGACTTGCAACTGGGACAACTACGAATCTACGAGCCCAGTAGTGAGTCAAGGATCGACTTACAACCAGGATGAAACAAACTACAGTCCTAGTTGCGAGTCGATGGTGGACTTGTTACTAGGATGAAAGACAAAACACATGCCCATCTACGATTCAAGGGTGGCCTTGCAACTGGGATGAAAGAAACTACGGGTCTAGTTTTGAGTTGAGGGTGGACTTGTAACTGGGACAACTATATAACACTAGGATACGAGTTGCGAGTTGAGGGTGGACTTGCAACTAAGATGAAAACAAAATACATCCCAATTGCAAGTCCGAGGGTGGAATTGCAACCGGGACAACAAAAAACTATGGGCCCAGTTGCGAGGGTGGACTTGCAACTGGGACAACAACAAACTATGATCCCAACTGCGAGTCAAGGATGGACTTCCAATTAAGACAACTAAGAAACTATGAGCCGAGTTGCGAGTCAAGGGCCGACTTGCAACTGGGATGAAACAAACTATAGTTCCAGTTGCGAGCCAAGGGTGGACTTGCAACTGGGATGAAAAACAAAACACATGCCTAGTTGCGAGTTGAGCGTGGGCTTGTAACTGCGAGAATTATGAGCCCAATTGCGAGACAAAAGTGGACCTGCAACTGAGACAACTACTAAATTATGAGCCTAGTCCCGAGTCAAGGTTCGACTTGCAATTGGAATGAAACAAACTATAGTCTCAGTTGCGAGTCAATGGTTGATTGCAACTCGGATGAAAGACAAAACACAGGCCCAGTTATGAGTCAAGGGTGGGCTAGCAAATGGGATAAATCAAACTATGGGCCTAGTTGCGATTTAAGGGTGGACTTGTAACTAAGATAACTATATAAAACTATTATATGAGTTGCAAGCAGAAGGCGGAATTGCAAAAAGGACAAGTACAAATTATGAGCCCACTTGCGAGTCATTGGTGCACTTGCAACTGGGATGAAAAACGAACCACGGGCCGAGTTGTGAGTCAATGGCGAGCTTGTAGTTGGGATTAAAGAAACTACATGCCAGTTGTGAGTAAAATGACGAGTCAAAGACCTTACTTTTCTACCTCTCTTGAAATCCAAATCCTAACTCATTGTCCTTCATAGCAAGAATATAAAATAAAACCAAATGAAACAAAATTGATGAAAAAAGTTAAAGTGAGTGAGAAACTAATTAATTGGAGATAAGAAAAAATATGAGAAGAAGAGAGAATGGATAATGATTAAACCTCACAAATAACGCGTCTGCCACTACTCTCTCCCTCTCATTTGTTTCCACCAACTTTGTGAAAAACACAAAATGAAAATGGCAGTTCACACTATATATATATAATGCAACCCACACGAAGGTAAGGATATCCCACCCATGGAACGGACAGAAAGGGACAACAATCCAGACACTATAGGGGATGGGGGGCCTCATGCAATGTGGGACCTGGCACACCACTAAAAGACAAAAAAATTGGATGTCTGAATTTTATATTTTTGGAATTAGCCTAGACTTCACTATTTCACATTTAATGAGAAATAGTAAATCTGATGTTCAGAATTCACTATGATTTATACACCTCGTTTTTGGCGTAGAAAAATTAATAAAATACAAGCGAAAAGTAACCAAAAAATCAAAAGGAAAAGGACAAAATATCCACATCAAGAAATGGGTTAGAGCCAGTTGTATATTGAAGGATGAACTTATAACTTATGGGGAAATGTGAGCTCAATTTATATAGGGATGGACTTGCAACTGGAAATCCAGTTTACACTAATAAAAAATAAAATAAATTCATAAAATTAAAATAATGAATAAATAAAATAAAAACATGCTTGCCTCCTTTAATTTTTTCCACGCCCACATGAAAAACTACACAGAAATACCTATGCCCAGACAAAAATAGATCAAAAAGCAGTGAGGTAGCAACGCACATGACAAAAAGATCCGTATACCCACACTTGTACAAACACGGGTACAAAATACAATCCACTTCAATAAAATAACCCGACAGAGGTTCACCAGCATGAGACTAGGCACGGCGTCAACACGACTTTACAACCTCTAATTATGTGACTGACTATTTAAATGAGATATAGCTAAAAATATCTAGATGACAATTAGTAAATCCATAGAAAAAACAAAAACACCATATTCTGCATACACAAAGCATAAAATTGCAAAAAAAAAGACAAACACACTCATAAGTACTGCAGCCGATCGACACTAGTCATCAAATAATAGAAAAGATAATGAAAAGTTTAAGGGAAAAGGGCCAACCACATTTCACGAGCCCATGCTAAAAATACATGAATCTTGAAACTATTCTATGGTTTAAAACTTAGATGTGAGATACTCTTGAGATGATGTCGTGCTCACAATCTGAGGTGTGGCTGCTCTAGATGATGAACTGGAATAATAGTTGTTGTAGTCACCCAACGCATCCTCCTGTATCTGTCTCTCAAAGGTACAAGCACGAACATACATACCAGTAATGCAACGAAGAATATACTAAAATCTTGCACGAATATCATGGTAAAAACCATCAAAACATCTATTCATTGTATCATCCTCAGATTCTTCTATGTCACAATGATGCATATAAGATTTAAACTCTTAGTAGTAATCATGAACAGTGTTATTGACTTGTTTTAATTGTTCCAATTTGCGAAGCAATTCACGACGATGGTAAGGAGGAAAAAATTGTCGTCCCATTGCATCTTTCAAATCTTTCCAAGTTGTGGGGTGGTTATCAATGTTTTTCGTACAATGTACACTCTACCAAACAGAAGCAAAACCAGTAAATGCTCTAGTGGCAGCTCGTACTCTCTCAAATTCAGAAAAATCATGGTGACTAAAAACTTGTTCTACTTCAAGTTTCCAAACTAGATAAATATCGTGATTAAATCTACCCTCAAATGACGGTAAAGAGATAACCTGACCATGTGCTTGTGTGTGCTGTCCCACCTCTTGTGATGGTGAAGATGTATCCGTCGTCCAAGAACTTCTACCTTCGGAACCTATCATGATTAGTAGAAACAAGCAACAAAATTCGAGAATAATGTTCCTATGAACTACTAGGATATGATGGTAAAGCGCTCATAGTAAAGCAAATATCAATATCTTACAAGTTCTTACCATGCAGCGGGTGGTCACAGGCAACCAGCAGTGTCAAATAACTCTGAATATTGAGTAAAGCGATTGCCAGGGGAACGTACGTGTACATGGTGTAGAAATATGTGGAGTTTGGAAGGCTTAAATATATGGCAGCAAAAGATTAGCAATAATCAATTCAGAGATGCAATATTGAATAAACACTCAACGACGGTATTGTGCTGGTCCTAGGCTAGACCGGACTAGAGACGCGAGCCAAGAAGAATAATGAGGTCACAGCGTAGCACAACTAGCATCAATAAAGGATATGAAGTAGCTCCCGATAGCAAGATAAAAGTGAAGGTCACAATAGCAGTAAAGATAATGATGTGAAACAACTGCCAAGCAGGATATACCAACAACTTTCTCTCCAACTTTCCTCCGGAAATTTTGTGCCAATTTTCGGATAATTTTTCTCAAGAATGGCACTGACTCAAGCTTTCGAACGCAAAAAGAATCACTCAAGTCTGAGTTGATACGAGGAGTCAAAAAATTCTAAAACTGGCCTGAAAAATTGAACAAGGTGCGTTCACGATCTTCAGAGGGCAAAAAGACCTATTTAGAAGCCAATATTGAGGTGTCAAATATTGAACTAGCTTCTGCAACTACTTAGATGTGGCTCATCGCTAACTTTAATTTGAGTACTCACGGAGTCAAAACGGACTTCGTATGAGGAAGATACGCCTGTTTTACTAAATAGTGCACAAAACAGATTCGTATCTGAATTCAGGTACAAGATTGTGTCTAGATATATCCGAATTTTGTGTTCTTTTTTCTGCTCTCTTTTTTTTCTCTCACTTTTTTTTCTTTTTTTATGACTTTTTCCTTTGTTTTCTCTGTCATTTTTATCCCTCTTTCCAAAACAAACTAGACAAGACGTAAATTGGATCAAGCAAAGATGCGAACGACCTCAACTATGATTATGACAATGAACGATGGGTGGCACGTGATGGAAATTGATGGATGGAGGTGGTGGACAGTGGAAGAGATAATGATGCAGCGACGACGTGATTAATATGAACAGAACTCGAAACTCTAAAGGAATTAGACACTAAGACCAGCAACTTGACACGACGATGTAACCACAAACTCAAGAATGCAAAACCCTAAAAAGATTATGCAAAGACTCGGATTGGTTCAGATATGATGAACTAACCCTAATTTTTTTTGGCTTTTTCATGGACTATAGGTATGAAGAATAGACGCGATGTAAACTACGAACAACTGTAAAATCTCACCGAGCAACCTGAAAACTGATACCACTTGATAGAGGCCAGGGTTCCGATTTTTCGATGAGATGATAACTATCGATTTGGTGGAGCTGACTTTGACGACCGACTACAAACGTGCACGATGTTGCGCCTTAGCAATCGCTAAACCAACTGCGAGAGGTTATTGACCATGCTGGAGCATGATCAACCTGACCACGAAGGTCTATTCCTGCAAGCAACCGAAGAACAAGCAATAATATGATAAAGCAATCTGAATATTGCGAATATAGATGAAGTATTGACAAAGGTGGGGATCCCAAAGCGGTCTTGGTCTGGTCGTTGGACACAAACGAAGTACACGAAGTTGCAATGGCTAACTTTTAACTAAACAAATCCCGAGGAAAAGCTACTAGATGGATCTACTTATTGTGACGCCCCCGATTCAATCGTACACTAATCATGCACGCAAATGTGTATGATCAAGATCAGGGACTCACGGGAAGATATCACAACACAACTCTAAAACATAAATAAGTCATACAAGCATCATAATACAAGCCAGGGGCCTCGAGGGCTCGAATACAAGTGCTCGATCATAGACGAGTCAGCGGAAGCAACAAAATCTGAGTACAGACATAAGTTAAACAAGTTTGCCTTAAGAAGGCTAGCACAAACTGGAATACAGATCGAAAGAGGCGCAGGCCTCCTGCCTGGGATCCTCCTAAACTACTCCTGGTCGTCGACAGCGGGCTGCACGTAGTAGTAGGCACCTCCAGGTAGTAGGAGTCGTCGTCAAAGGTGGCGTCTGGCTCCTGGGCTCCAGCATCTGGTTGTGGCAACCAGGTAGAAGGGAAAGGGGGAAAAGGGGGAGAAAAGCAACCGCGAGTACTCATCCAAAGTACTCGCAAGCAAGGAGCTACACTACATATGCATGGGTATATGTGTAAAGGGCCATATCAGTGGACTGAACTGCAGAATGCCAGAATAAGAGGGGGATAACTAATCCTGTCGAAGACTACGCTTCTGGCAGCCTCCGTCTTGCAGCATGTAGAAGAGAGTAGATTGAAGTCCTCCAAGTAGCATCGCATAGCATAATCCTACCCGGCGATCCTCTCCTCGTCGCCCTGTTAGAGAGCGATCACCGGGTTGTATCTGGCACTTGGAAGGGTGTGTTTTATTAAGTATCTGATTCTAGTTGTCATAAGGTCAAGGTACAACTTCAAGTCGTCCTGTTACCGAAGATCATGGCTATTCGAATAGATTAACTTCCCTGCAGGGGTGCACCACATAACCCAACACGCTCGATCCCATTTGGCCGGACACACTTTCCTGGGTCATGCCCGGCCTCGGAAGATCAACACGTCGCAGCCCCACCTAGGCACAACAGAGAGGTCAGCCCGCTGGTCTAAATCCTATGCGCGCAGGGGTCTGGGCCCATCGCCCATTGCACACCTGCACATTGCGAGGGCGGCCGGAAGCAGACCTAGCAACCTCCATTACAAAGGAAGTCACGTTACGTGGTCCAATCCGGCGCGCGCCGCTCCGTCACTGACGTCAAGAAGGCTTCGGCTGATACCACGACGTCGAGTGCCCATAACTGTTCCCGCGTATTTGGTTAGTGCGTATAGGCCAGTAGCCGGACTCAGATCAAATACCAAAATCTCATTAAGCATGTTAAGTATCCGCGAACGCCGAACAGGGCCAGGCCCACCTGTCTCCTAGGTGGTCTCAACCTGCCCTGTCGCTCCGCCACAAAATAACAGTCGGGGGCCGTCGGGAACCCAGGCCCACCTCTACCGAGATGGAGCCGCCTGTCCTTTCAGCCCCCTCATCAGAATCACTTGCGGGTACTCATCGAGCTGACCCGACTTTAGTCACCATCTGTATAGTATGTATGTATAGTATAGTATATACCCGTGATCACCTCCCGAGTGATCATGGCCCAATAGTATAGCAAGGCAGACTGACAAGAATGTAGGGCCAATGATGATAAACTAGCATCCTATACTAAGTATTTAGGATTGCAGGTAAGGTATCAACAGATGTAGCAACAATGTTAGGCTATGCATCAGAATAGGATTAAGGGAAAGCAGTAACATGCTACACTACTCTAATGCAAGCAGTATAGAGGAGAATAGGTGATATCTGGTGATCAAGGGGGGGCTTGCCTGGTTGCTCTGGCAAGTAGGAGGGGTCGTCAACTTCGTAGTCGAACTGGGCAGCAGCAGCGTCGGTCTCGTGGTCTACCGAAGAGAAGAGGGGGGAGAAACAGTAAATACAAAGCAAACATAGCATCACAAAGCGTAACATGGCAATATGTTGTGTCGAGTGTGACCTAACGTATGGCTACACGATATAGGTGAAGGTGGAATTCAACCGGGAATGTATTCCCGGTTCCGGACCTGTGTCAGACAGATGACCGGAGGGGAAATGTTCCATGTTCAGCATGCTAGAGGCATGTGACAGATGAACGGACCGCATATTCGGATTCGTTGGATTTTTCTGATCAACTTCCGTGTAGAAAACGTTTTCATCCGAGCTACGGTTTAATTTCGATGAATTAACGAAGTTCAAAGCATTTTCTGGAATTACTGAAATTCTGCTAAGTCCTCGGTTTTAAACATCACTTGGCTGTTTTCAAAAGGCTATAACTATTGTTCTGTCCAACCTATGAGTTAGTGCCTTATATCAATCTTGAGCAATTTTCTGTGATCTACATGACAGAATCAAGTTCATCTACATTAGTGTCCATTTGCTTGCTCAAATCTTTGTTTGAAAAGTGCTACTGGAAGTCAATTCCAGAATCTGTTTTTCAGTTCTTCCAGTTAACAGAACATAGACTTTTGTCATTTTTATAGGAATTAATCTAGGCGGCTTTTGAATTTGGTTCAATGGAAAGAATTGAACCCTGCCAAGTGTACTACACGCACATACGATTTTACTCATATTAACTTTTGTTTAGGTGCTGTTTAAGGGCCATGAAGAGGGCTAATTAGTGTGAAAATTGCAAAGCTGACTATTGCTACAGTAACTGAATGTTACTGTAGCAGGGGAGCAGCAGCCGAGCGCAGTGGGAAGAGCAGCAGCAAGGAGCAACATTGGCGGCGTGGCGAGGCCGGCCGAAGGCGGGCGAGCCCAGAGGTGGGCGCGGCCACACACTCAGAGCACACACACACCGCACGCACCCATCGCGCACGCACCCACACACACCGCACGCACCCATCGCGCACACACACTGCACGCACGCACAACACGTACACACATGCACGGTCGCTCGACCATGGCCAGCCGTAGCAGGCTAGCAGCAGCCGGCCGCAACGGCTAGCGGCAGCACGCGCGCACGTGGGCGGCCTGGTCAGAGGTGGAGCGGGGCACGGCCACGCGCGGGCAGTGCGCGCCGGGGCGTGGCTGGTCGAGCAGCGGGAGAGGAAGGCTAGGGGCGAGGCAACGGCAAGGAAGGCGCGGGGAGCCTGCGGCTGAGCGGGAAGTTGAGCTCCGTCCGGCTAACGTGGCGGAGTGCGGCGACGAGTGGCAGAAATAGCAATAACAGTAGCATCACGCAGGGCAAGTAGCAACGACAGTAGCATCGCAAGGAACTGTAGGAGCACGTATGCAGACGCTGAACTACGGCCATGGCAGCCACCTGCTCGTACAGGCGACTACGATGAGGGATCCGAGACCGGGGTGAGGGGGATTCAGAGGAGAAGCTCACCGGGGAGGCACAAGGGGGCCCGGTGATGGCTTAGTAGCTGCAGGCTTGCCGGAATCGCCGAGATTTGCCGGCGACCCGAGGAAGAAGAGGGTGGCGTCAAGGGCGATGCAGGGGCTCCGGGCTCGAGGTCGTGGACGAAGAGGAAGCAGAAGACGATGTCGATTCTCCTGGTGCATTCCTAGCCAGTGGGGAGGTTAGTGGCCGCGCGATGACGATGGCCATGGCAGCAGCAGCGCTCGGCGTCAAACAAATCGAGAGAACGAATGAGAGGGAGAGCGATTGGGCGGCTAGGGTTCGTCAAGGGAGGGAGGAGGGCATCGGGGCGTCCTCTTATCCACAGGGAGAGAGCGGGGATGACCGCCACGGGACCAGGGGCGCCATGGGATGGCCGCCACGATCCCCCGCCTCCTGTAGCGAGGTTGGGGATGAGGTGGAGGTGGGCTGCCCAATGTTGTTAGACGGGCCAAAGTGCACAAAGGCACTAGATCCCATTAACACATAGTAGTTAGGCCTTTCCCTTTTATTTTATTTTACACTGATTGCAGAATCTGTTTGTAATAGTTTGAGTTGTTAATTGGTCTTTGTAAAAATGTGGAACTTGGCCACATAAATACATTACAATATTTGGCACTACCACAAAAAGTTTGGTAGGAGTTTGAATTGATTTGGATTTTTCACAAATGGAAAAGTATAAGAAAAGGGTGATTTGGAACTATTTTAATTCCCAAGGGAAATTAAATATCTCAAATGATGTTGAATCATTCATGACAATTAGTTGGCGAATATTTTCAACCACCAAACATTTTTACTTGACAGTATGAAGAAATAAGAATTTGACTTGTTTTCGGAATTTGAATTTGACATGTGTTTGAAACAAGTGGGTTTAGCAAGAGTAACAGTGGTGACATGGCATCATTAACAGAGGATTATTGTAGCTTAATTATCCGGGCGTCACAATTCTCCTCCACTACAAGAGATCTCGTCCTAAGATTTAAGGGGTGGAGTAAGGGGAAAGACTCGGGAAGGACGGAGCTCAACACATGATAGGCTACTAGGGGCTATCTCAGTGAACGTCGCATTGAGGCATCTGTCGAGTTGAAATTCAAGAGTCATCGAGAGCAAGGTAAGGAGGAGCAAAAGGAAGCTTCACCAGGGTAGGCAGTCGTTCATTGCCTGAAACAGAGGGTGAAAGGGGCTCAGAGCAATGGGAATAAGTATTGCGTCTGGTACCAGAATAGATCGCTAGGAAGGTGGCTCGTGATTTACATACGAAGCCAAGTGCGAGGAACAATTTTGGAAAACAGGGGGGCTACAGGAGAGTCAGGTTTCGATCCTGTGGAACTGTGGGTTATGGGCCCACCATGTGGGTTAAAATTAGGAAGGGCGGAGACGTCTTGCGTGATCATGCAAGCAAGGCATGTCAGAGGGTAGTCTGTCGGTTATGTCGGCAACAATGTCGATACCAAGGGCGAGGGACAAAGAGAACCATTTTCCTGCTCGTTGGACGAGGCGGACCAATAGGCAAAGTTCACGTCCATCGGTGGCTACCGAAATGTCATCAACGGTAGAAACAGGGTCTTACTGACAGAGTGGTACAACGAGGTGCTTACCTAAGCAGGCAAATATTAATGCTTATATCATATAGATCACAAGAAAGGTTAAACAAAACCATGGAAAGGAAAATGTGTTTAAACACATATTTCAAGGGTTTATCCTTCCCAAGGACAAGCAGAGCATGATATCCATGACAGAATACAACGTAGAAAACCCTTTATGAAAGGGGGGAAGAAATTTCATGACATTACCCATACAATGGTGTTTGGATAGTTTGATAATGAAAATTTAGCATTGCGCTTCAAATGTTCTTATTGAAAATCAGAGTACCACATACATGCTTCGAGATAGCATTGACATGGTCATCGTGTAAGGGGCAGATTTTGGAAACAAAAGGATCATTAGGAACAACTTATAGAATAAGTCTTACCATTCCCTCACGGAAGAATGACTAACCTTGCCAAAAAGAAAATTATAAAAATAGGTCCTCCAGCTAGGTGTGCTAGGCATGACATCACCTTACTGGGCCATATAAAGACCAACGTTATAACTCTTGGAATTATGTTCCAACCATCATATCAGACCGAGACTCACTTCAGATAGGTGGCAGGATACCTTAGACTCAGGATGCCTGAGAAGAAAGGTGCAACACAAATTGTTGAGAGGACATTGTAAGATTCTTGGGAATCGATCTATGGAAGCGAGTTCTGAAACAAGAGTTCATCATTAACCCAAGGAGGGGATGAGAAGGTGGCTGATGGACTCGGCGATAATTCAACGAGGTATCCAAAAAGATGGATCTCCTCAATTATGTGAACAAGGAGATGAGATTTGTCAGATCAAATGATACAATGAGGTATGCTCGAGGAAACATACCCAATTAAACATTGGTTGAAGGGTGCACCCGAAATATGGGCCTAGGTAGCACGATCAATGTTAGAATGGTGATTCGATAACCAATGGTCTAAGAATGAAATATCGACCAGTAACTTCAAAGCAATAGGGTTGCTAGAATTTTGAAGTCGCGCAGCCTAGTTCAATTGTCGATTTTCCGGTTAGAACAACACGGGAACCAAGGAATGATCGGAGATGGCAGGAAGTATCACTTGTACCAAGAATGCATAAGAGGTGGTGAAATTCTCACGACATTATTGACATAAAAGATGGTAATACTCCAAGGTAAAGAAGAACAATTGCTGGATAGCATGGATCTCAAGGTATAACACGAAACAGGAACAAGTTTGTGTTGAACGGGAGGCAATAAGGTGGTCGATGATAATATAAATCATCGAGGGCAAGGATGGTATTTCTCTTCATGAATTCAATTGATATCCCGGAAGAGCTCAAAATGTTGATGATGATCATGACACAATTGTCGAGAGATTTCACGAAGAAGCATTCGAACAGCGATGACATCAAGAAAAAACAATGGTGAAGCAAAGGGTCATTGGAACCACGCATACGACACAAACTCAAAACCAAGCTTGCTGTTCAAGGCGAAACAATATGATGAGGAAGATCGACGTAAGCTTAGCTCATCATCGAAGGTTGTGCTCCAGGATTAAGGACCAGGTAGCACAGTTAAAAGTCTGCACGATAATGATATAACCGTTAAGGCTAGGAATGACTTGAAGGATTATTAAACTCGTAAGCAACAAAAATTACTTAGAGTTATTGAATAGGAGTGCGGATTCGATTCACTTATTGGTGTTCTCGAGTGACTAATAACTCAGAACCTGGGGGGATCCGAGAGCGGTGAGAAGCAATACTAGATGAAGACTCGCAAGAAGCAACACAGTTCTTGAGATACCAGAGGTTAATACTCGAGGAAGATCAAAAATAGAGGTTGCCGAGATGTATCGATCAACAAAAGACAAGTGCTCTAACTTGTCCAAGAAATGGAATCAAGGAGAAAATGTGGTCGGGACCACGATTGCAAATGATCAATACATAGATACCAGATGATTCCATATCAAAGAAATAGTTATTATTACAAGAAGCTTCTATGATAGGATCTACATCGTGTCCATGGGCATGAACACACAGTTCAAGGTCGACTCCCACTTCTCCAATGCATAACCTTTCATTCACTTCTCATTTCGATAATGTCATTAGTGTTGAAAGTTTTACCTGGTGAAATACCAGATGAGCATGACCCATGAAAACTTTCGAGTTCACACATATTAGGGAAGGCATAGGTTCAACCCATCAGGGTATCATGGAAATATATACCACAAGCTTCAATAGAAATACCACCAGCTCGAAAGCTGAGCAGGGTTGAGAAAGCAGAGGATACAATTTAGCAAAGGCATTATGTATCCGAGGGAAGGCTCACAAGGTTATTGAATATAAAGGACGATGTCGGATAAAATCCATTAAAGGATCTGCCGGTCCATAATGGAGCTGATGTGAGCATCGACACACAACCAAAGGAAGTAACAATGCAAAGGCATTGGATTATAGAAACAACTGACTAATCCAGAGCTCAAATGCAAAGGAATTATGATTTTCAAATCAAGGGATCAGAAGCAATGTTCTGATTAGGGATGTATAAGTTGAATAGCCTTGGGGGTACAATTGACGGCAAATAGATTGGGTCGAGAACAAGCTCATGTTTAAAATGACGTCTAAGCCAGAAAGATAATTTAAAAGGGTTTATAGATGATTGTGTGCATTTGCACACATGTTGAATCAATAGGATCAAAATGACGGTGTCAAAAGATACTAGTGAAGATTGCCAGATATATGGGAAGCATCCATAATGCAAGTAGACAAGTATTTGCAGAGAAATAAAGCTGCTAAGGATTTTCGGAGGATTGAATAGTATTTCAAAGACTTTTGTGAAACACCTGAACAACTGGGGATGAGCGGATACTCAGAAAGTGCGAGAAATTAACCTTAGGGGTATTCAGGTGGCAAAGAACTGCAAGGCAGTAGGCACAAAATATTCTCGGGGTATCTTGTAATAACAAGATCGACTCGGAATAAAAGTAAGCACGACAGGTGTAAGTATTTATCCATAGGGATATTTCAGTGGAAGGGAATTGCAAAAGCAACGGGCACAAGGCCTCGAGAGAAAATCGGAGAGTATCTTCAAAATCTTCTGGTGCAGCCGGCGATCATCTGGACTGAAGGGGCTCTCCGGAAGAAAGTATTTTTGAGAACCTAATGTTAGATTTAGTAAAATTCATTTAACCCGAATAGAAGAGAGATCAGAGTCCAAGAGTATAGACAAGGAGTAAAAGATCCTAGTACCACCCAATGGCGACGTGGGCCCGTAAGGCACACATCCATGTTAGTAAAAGTTTTTCAATGACTAGACTCGACTTCGGCCAAGGAGTGTGGAAGGGGGATTCCTACAGGCAGTCGGCTCTGATACCAACTTGTGACGCCCCCGATTCAATCGTACACTAATCATGCACGCAAATGTATACGATCAAGATCAGGGACTCACGGGAAGATATCACAACACAACTCTAAAACATAAATAAGTCATACAAGCATCATAATACAAGCCAGGGGCCTCGAGGGCTCGAATACAAGTGCTCGATCATAGACGAGTCAGCGGAAGCAACAATATCTGAGTACAGACATAAGTTAAACAAGTTTGCCTTAAGAAGGCTAGCACAAACTGGAATACAGATCGAAAGAGGCGCAGGCCTCCTGCCTGGGATCCTCCTAAACTACTCCTGGTCGTCGACAGCGGGCTGCACGTAGTAGTAGGCACCTCCAGGTAGTAGGAGTCGTCGTCAAAGGTGGCGTCTGGCTCCTGGGCTCCAGCATCTGGTTGTGGCAACCAGGTAGAAGGGAAAGGGGGAAAAGGGGGAGAAAAGCAACCGCGAGTACTCATCCAAAGTACTCGCAAGCAAGGAGCTACACTACATATGCATGGGTATATGTGTAAAGGGCCATATCAGTGGACTGAACTGCAGAATGCCAGAATAAGAGGGGGATAACTAATCCTGTCGAAGACTACGCTTCTGGCAGCCTCCGTCTTGCAGCATGTAGAAGAGAGTAGATTGAAGTCCTCCAAGTAGCATCGCATAGCATAATCCTACCCGACGATCCTCTCCTCGTCGCCCTGTTAGAGAGCGATCACCGGGTTGTATCTGGCACTTGGAAGGGTGTGTTTTATTAAGTATCCGGTTCTAGTTGTCATAAGGTCAAGGTACAACTCCAAGTCGTCCTGTTACCGAAGATCACGGCTATTCGAATAGATTACCTTCCCTGCAGGGGTGCACCACATAACCCAACACGCTCGATCCCATTTGGCCGGACACACTTTCCTGGGTCATGCCTGGCCTCGGAAGATCAACACGTCGCAGCCCCACCTAGGCACAACAGAGAGGTCAGCCCGCCGGTCTAAATCCTATGCGCGCAGGGGTCTGGGCCCATCGCCCATTGCACACCTGCACATTGCGAGGGCGGCCGGAAGCAGACCTAGCAACCTCCATTACAAAGGAAGTCACGTTACGCGGTCCAATCCGGCGCGCGCCGCTCCGTCGCTGGCGTCAAGAAGGCTTCGGCTGATACCACGACGTCGACTGCCCATAACTATTCCCGCGTAGTTGGTTAGTGCGTATAGGCCAGTAGCCAGACTCAGATCAAATACCAAAATCTCGTTAAGCGTGTTAAGTATCCGCGAACGCCAAACAGGGCCAGGCCCACCTATCTCCTAGGTGGTCTCAACCTGCCCTGTCGCTCCGCCACAAAATAACAGTTGGGGGCCGTCGGGAACCCAGGCCCACCTCTACCGGGATGGAGCCGCCTGTCCTTTCAGCCCCCTCATCAGAATCACTTGCGGGTACTCATCGAGCTGACCCGACTTTAGTCACCATCTGTATAGTATGTATGTATGTATATTATATACCCGTGATCACCTCCCGAGTGATCACGGCCCAATAGTATAGCAAGGCAGACTGACAAGAATGTAGGGCCAATGATGATAAACTAGCATCCTATACTAAGTATTTAGGATTGCAGGTAAGGTATCAACAGATGTAGCAACAACGTTAGGCTATGCATCAGAATAGGATTAACGGAAAGCAGTAACATGCTACACTACTCTAATGCAAGCTGTATAGAGGAGAATAGGCGATATTTGGTGATCAAGGGGGGGCTTGCCTGGTTTCTCTGGCAAGTAGGAGGGGTCGTCAACTCCGTAGTCGAATTGGGCAGCAGCAGCGTCGGTCTCGTGGTCTACCGGAGAGAAGAGGGGGGAGAAACAGTAAATACAAAGCAAACATATCATCACAAAGCGTAACATGGCAATATGTTGTGCCGGGTGTGACCTAACGCATGGCTACACGATATAGGTGAAGGTGGAATTCAACCGGGAATGTATTCCTGGTTCCGAACCTGTGTCAGACAGATGACCGGAGGGGAAATCTTCCATGTTCAGCATGCTAGAGGCATGTGACAGATGAACGGACCGCATATTCGGATTCGTTGGATTTTTCTGAGCAATTGAAGTGTAGAAAACGTTTTCATCCGAGCTACGGTTTAATTTTGATGAATTAACGAAGTTCAAAGCATTTTCTGGAATTACTGAAATTCTGCTAAGTCCTCAGTTTTAAACATCACTTGGCTGTTTTCAAAAGGCTATAACTATTGTTCTGTCCAACCTATGGGTTAGTGCCTTATATCAATCTTGAGCAATTTTCTGTGATCTACATGACAGAATCAAGTCCATCTACATTAGTGTCCATTTGCTTGCTCAAATCTTTGTTTGAAAAGTGCTACTGGAAGTCAATTCCAGAATCTGTTTTTCGGTTCTTCCAGTTAATCTAGGCGGCTTTTGAATTTGGTTCAATGGAAAGAATTGAACCCTGCCAAGTGTACTACACGCACATACGATTTTACTCATATTAACTTTTGTTTAGGTGCTGTTTAAGGGCCGTGAAGAGGGCTAGTTAGTGTGAAAATTGCAAAGCTGACTATTGCTATAGTAACTGAATGTTACTGTAGCAGGGGAGCAGCAGCCGAGCGCAGCGGGAAGAGCAGCAACAAGGAGCAACAGCGGCGGCGTGGCGAGGCCGGCCGAAGGCGGGCGAGGCCAGAGGTGGGCGCGGCCACACATTCAGAGCACACACACACCGCACGCACCCATCGCGCACACACACTACACGCACGCACAACACGTACACACGCGCACGGCCGCTCGGCCATGGCCAGCCGTAGCAGGCTAGCAGCAGCCGGCCGCAACGGCTAGCGGCAGCACGCGCGCACGGGGGCGGCCTGGTCAGAGGTGGAGCGGGGCACGGCCACGCGCAGGCAGTGCGCGCTGGGGCGTGGCTGGTCGAGCAGCGGGAGAGGAAGGCTGGGGGCGAGGCCACGGCAAGGAAGGCGTGGGGAGCCCGCGGCTGAATCATGAGTTGAGCTCCATCCGGCTAACGTGGCGAAGCGCGGCGACAAGTGGCAGAAATAGCAATAACAGCAGCATCACGCAGGGCAAGTAGCAACGACAGTAGCATCACAAGGAACTACAGGAGCATGTACGCAGACGCTGAACTACGGCCATGGCAGCTACCTGCTCGTACAGGCGACTACGATGAGGGATCCGAGACCGGGGTGATGGGGATTCGGAGGAGAAGCTCACCGGGGAGGCACAAGGGGGCCCGGTGACGGCTTAGTAGCTGCAGGCTTGCCGGAATCGCCGAGATTTGCCGGCGACCCGAGGAAGAAGAGGGTGGCGTCAAGGGTGATGCAGGGGCTCCGGGCTCGAGGTCGTGGACGAAGAGGAAGCAGAAGACGATGTCGATTCTCCTGGTGCATTCCTAGCCAGCGGGGAGGTCAGTGGCCGCGGGATGACGATGGCCATGGCAGCAGCAGCGCTCGACGTCGAACAAATCGAGAGAATGAATGAGAGGGAGAGCGATTGGGCGGCTAGGGTTCGTCAAGGGAGGGAGGAGGGCGTCGGGGCGTCCTCTTATCCACAGGGAGAGAGCGGGGATGACCGCCACGGGACCAGGGGCGCCATGGGATGGCCGCCACGATCCCCCCGCCTCCTGTAGCGAGGTTGGGGATGAGGTGGAGGTGGGCTGCCCAATGTTGTTAGACGGGCCAAAGTGCACAAAGGCACTAGAGCCCATTAACACATAGTAGTTAGGCCTTTCCCTTTTATTTTATTTTACACTGATTGCAGAATCTGTTTGTAATAGTTTGAGTTGTTAATTGGTCTTTGTAAAAATGTGGAACTTGGCCACATAAATACATTACAATATTTGGCACTACCACAAAAAGTTTGGTAGGAGTTTGAATTGATTTGGATTTTTCACAAATGGAAAAGTATAAGAAAAGGGTGACTTGGAACTATTTTAATTCCCAAGGGAAATTAAATATCTCAAATGATGTTGAATCATTCATGACAATTAGTTGGCAAATATTTTCAACCCACCAAACATTTTTACTTGACAATTTGAAGAAATAAGAATTTGACTTGTTTTCGGAATTTGGATTTGACATGTGTTTGAAACAAGTGGGTTTAGCAAGAGTAATACTGGTGACATGGCATCATTAACAGAGGATTATTGTAGCTTAATTATCCGGGCGTCACACTTATATAGGAGCAAAGGGTGGCGGCCAAGGAGGTGGGAGAACGTCTCAAGGCAGCCTAAAACTAACCCTAGGTCGTACAAGGCTCATTGGCCCAAATGGAGGTGATGCAACACCTTTGGACTTGTAGTTTGACTCAGATTCTGCTGCAATGTCAGATTGTTTCGTCGGTAACTCAACGCTCCGGAAGAATTTGAAAGTGAATCCAACTGGGTTGGAAAGAGCATGAAATCTACTTTGCAACAAAAAAAAGAACACCAATTCGGAGTCCGTATGAAAAAGTTCTTGGCGTTTTGAGTCAGGTATGTCTGTGTAGTCCGAATCTGAATCCAGAACGTCAGAGACTTGGACTCTATCTTATCTTGGCACAAAAGTGGCGTGAGAGGACTTTTTGAACAGCACCTAAACATCTATTTTCGCCTTATCTTCATATGTGGATTGTACAAATGTCCCATACACCTGCAATTAAAAATGACACAAAAGTTTGTGAAGTATTTTTGTCCTAGATGACATAAATAAATTATTGCATAGTTTGCATTAGAAATCACCTCACAGATATACATGTATGCAATATTGTGGTTGTATCCAAGGTACTCATATCCTCATCATAGCACGAATAATAAACCCTTATCATGAATAAGGAAATATAATAATAACAACTTTATTATTGCCTCTAGGGCATATTTCCATCAAATTGATCATCCTCTCAAGAGGTGTCCTATATCTAGGATGCTTTGGAACATTTTGAAATGTGATTTTAACCTTCTTGATATACCTCACAATACTCATGCATTGTTTGATAACTGGGCTGTCAAGTTTAAATCAAATTAGAAGAGTCTGGTGATGGTAGGGGTGTGTGCTACTTTCTGGACAGTTTGGAAATTGAGAAATACTGTGGTTTTTTATAATCTAGAGATCACGGATCCTTGCATCCATGTTAATATGATTGCAAGATTCCTTAAAGATTGGATTATTCTACAAAGAAAATAAGAAGACAAAGAAATGCTGAAGTGGGGAGTAGGAATCACTAGTAGAAAAACACCTAATAGTCCCGGTTCGTGAGGGCCTTTAGTCCCGGTTCATGAACCGGGACTAATGGGCCGTTACTAACACCTCCACCCATTAGTCCCGGTTCAAACAAGAACCGGGACTAATGTTCCTCCACGTGGCTCTATGCGCCAAGCCCAGTCAGGGGGCCTTTGGTCCCGGTTGGTGGCACCAACCGGGACCAAAAGTCCATGTTTTTTTTGGAAAGTGGCTGCTTTAGGGTGTTGGGGGTTATTTTTAGGTTGTTATATTAGCTAGCTAATAGTGAGAAGTGTCCTCTCTTATATCTTCGTCCTTGGTTTACCAACGCTACTGCTATATATGTTCATTTTACCCGCTGATATAATAACTCATGCATGCTCGCATACATCAGCATATATAATAACAAGTACTCGTCCTACTAATCATGCATCTGAAGGAAATATGCCCTAGAGGCAATAACAAAGTTATTATTTATTTCCTTATTTCATGATAAATGTTTATTATTCATGCTAGAATTGTATTAACCGGAAACATGATACATGTGTGAATACATAGACAAACATATAGTCACTAGTATGCCTCTACTTGACTAGCTCATTAATCAAAGATGGTTATGTTTCCTAACCATAGACATGTGTTGTCATTTGATTAATGGGATCACATCATTAGGAGAATGATGTGATTGACATGACCCATTCCGTTAGCCTAGCACTTGATCGTTTAGTATGTTGCTATTGCTTTCTTCATGACTTATACATGTTCCTGTAACTATGAGATTATGCAACTCCCGTTTACCGGAGGAACACTTTGGGTGCTACCAAACGTCACAACGTAACTGGGTGATTATAAAGGAGTACTACAGGTGTCTCCAAAGGTACATGTTGGGTTGGCGTATTTCGAGATTAGGTTTTGTCACTCCGATTGTCGGAGAGGTATCTCTGGGCCCTCTCGGTAATGCACATCACTATAAGCCTTGCAAGCAATGTGACCAATGAGTTGGTTACGGGATGATGCATTACGTAACGAGTAAAGAGACTTGCCGGTAACGAGATTGAACTAGCTATTGGATACTGACGATCAAATCTCGGGCAAGTAACATACCGATGACAAAGGGAACAACGTATGTTGTTATGCGGTTTGACCGATAAAGATCTTCGTAGAATATGTAGGAACCAATATGGGCATCCAGGTTCCGCTATTGGTTATTGACCGAGAATAGTTCTAGGTCATGTCTACATAGTTCTCAAACCCGTAGGGTCCGCATGCTTAACGTTACGATGACAATTTTATTATGAGTTTATAAGTTTTGATGTACCGAAGTTTGTTCGGAGTCCCGGATGTGATCACGGACATGACGAGGACTCTCGAAATGGTCGAGACATAAAGATTGATATATTGGACGACTATATTCAGACACCGGAAGTGTTCCGGGTGATTTCGGAGAAAACCGGAGTGCCGGAGGGTTACCAGAACCCCCCCGGGAGAGTTAATGGGCCACATGGGCCTTGGTGGGAAGAGAGAGGGGCGGCCAGGGTGGGCCGCGTGCCCCCTCTCCCTCTGGTCTGAATTGGACTAGGAGGGGGGGCGGCGCCCCCCTCTTTCCTTCCCCCTCTCCCCCTTCCTTTCCCCCTCCTAGTAGGAGTAGGAAAGGGGGAGTCCTACTCCTACTAGGAGGAGGACTCCTCCTCCTTGGCGCGCCCCAAGGGGCCGGCCGGCCTCCCCCCTTGCTCCTTTATATACGGGGGCAGGGGGCACCCTAGGAGACACAAGTTGATCTACGGATCGTTCCTTAGCCGTGTGCGGTGCCCCCCTCCACCATATTCCACCTCGGTCATATCGTCGCGGAGTTTAGGCGAAGCCCTGCGCCGGTAGAGCATCATCATCGTCACCACGCCGTCGTGCTGACGGAAACTCATCCCCGAAGCTTTGCTGGATCGGAGGCCGGGGATCGTCATCGAGCTGAACGTGTGCTGAACTCGGAGGTGCCGTACGTTCGGTACTTGGATCGATCGAATGGTGAAGACGTACAACTACATCAACCGCGTTGTCATAATGCTTTCGCTTACGGTCTACAGGGTACGTGGACAACACTCTCTCCCCTCGTTGCTATGCCATCACCATGATCTTGCGTGTACGTAGGAAATTTTTTGAAATTACTATGTTCCCCAACGGTGGCATCCGAGCCTGGTTTTATGCGTAGATGTCATATGCACAAGTAGAACACAAGTGAGTTGTGGGCGATACAAGTCATACTGCTTACCAGCATGTCATACTTTGGTTCGGCGGTATTGTGAGATGAAGCGGCCCGGACCGACATTACGCGTACGCTTACGCGAGACTGGTTTCACCGTTACGAGCACTCGTGCTTAAAGGTGGCTGGCGGGTGTCTGTCTCTCTCACTTTAGCTGAATCGAGTGTGGCTACGCCCGGTCCTTGCGAAGGTTAAAACAGCACTAACTTGACGAACTATCGTTGTGGTTTTGATGCGTAGGTAAGAACGGTTCTTGCTAAGCCCGTAGCAGCCACGTAAAATTTGCAACAACAAAGTAGAGGTCGTCTAACTTGTTTTTGCAGGGCATGTTGTGATGTGATATGGTCAAGACGTGATGCTATATTTTATTGTATGAGATGATCATGTTTTGTAACCGAAGTTATCGGCAACTGGCAGGAGCCATATGGTTGTCGCTTTATTGTATGAAATGCAAATGCCCTGTAATTGCTTTAATTTATCACTAAGCGGTAGCGATAGTCGTAGAAGCAATAGATGGCGTAACGACAAGGATGCTACGATGGAGATCAAGGTGTCGCGCCGGTGACGATGGTGATCATGACGGTGCTTCGAAGATGGAGATCACAAGCACAAGATGATGATGGCCATATCATATCACTTATATTGATTGCATGTGATGTTTATCCTTTATGCATCTTATCTTGCTTTGATTGACGGTAGCATTTTAAGATGATCTCTCACTAATTATCAAGAAGTGTTCTCCCTGAGTATGCACTGTTGCGAAAGTTCTTCGTGCTGAGACACCACGTGATGACCGGGTGTGATAGGCTCTACGTTCAAATACAACGGGTGCAAAACAGTTGCACACGCGGAATACTCGGGTTAAACTTGACGAGCCTAGCATATACAGATATGGCCTCGGAACACGGAGACCGAAAGGTCAAGCGTGAATCATATAGTAGATATGATCAACATAATGGTGTTCACCATTGAAACTACTCCATCTGACGTGATGATCGGACATGGTTTAGTTGATTTGGATCACGTGATCACTTAGATGACTAGAGAGATGTCTGTCTAAGTGGGAGTTCTTAAGAAATATGATTAATTGAACTTAAATTTATCATGAACTTAGTCCTGGTAGTATTTTGCAAATTATGTTGTAGATCAATAGCTTGCGTTGTTGCTTTCATATGTTTATTTTGATATGTTCCTAGAGAAAATTGTGTTGAAAGATGTTAGTAGCAATGATGCGGATTGGATCCGTGATCTGAGGTTTATCCTCATTGCTGCACAGAAGAATTATGTCCTTAAGCGCTAGGTGACAGACCTAGCAGATGCAGACGTTATGAACGTTTGGCTAGCTCAATATGATGACTACTTGATAGTTTTGTGCACCCTGCTTTACGGCTTAGAATCGGGACTTCAAAGACGTTTTTGAACGTCATGGACCATATGAGATGTTCCAGGAGTTGAAGTTAATATTTCTAGTAAATACCCGAGTTGAGAGATATGAAGTCTCCAACAAGTTCTATAGCTAAAAGATGGAGGAGAATCGCTCAACTAGTGAGCATGTGCTCAGATTGTCTGGGTACTTCAATCGCTTGAATCAAGTGGGAGTTAATCTTCCAGATAAGATAGTGATGGACAGAATTCTCTAGTCACC
This sequence comes from Triticum dicoccoides, assembly GCF_002162155.2. Classification (NCBI taxonomy): domain Eukaryota; kingdom Viridiplantae; phylum Streptophyta; class Magnoliopsida; order Poales; family Poaceae; genus Triticum; species Triticum dicoccoides. The sequence continues at coordinate 393,887,541 of NC_041387.1, read as the reverse complement.
ATCACTAAGTTACTAGAACTTTGTGATGAAGTATAGTATGCAAGGGATGACGAAAATGATTCCCGAAGATGTTGAAATTGACGAAGGTAGAAATCAAGAAAGAGCATCAAGTGTTGATGGTTGACAAGATCACTATTTTCAAGAAAAGGGCAAAGGGAAAGAAAGGGAACTTCAAGTAGAATGACAAGCAAGTTGTCAGTCCCGCGAAGAAGCCCAAAGCTGGACCAAAGCCTGAAACTGAGTGATTATATTGCAAAGGAAATGGTCACTAGAAGCGGAAATGCCCTGAATATTTGGTGGATAAGCAGGATGGCAAAGTGAACAAGGGTATATTTGATATACATGTTATTAATGTATAATTTATAGTGTTTATAGTAGCCCCTGGGTATTTGATACTTGTTCGGTTGCTAAATATTAGTAACTCGAAACAGGAGTTACAGAATAAACAGAAACTAGTTGAGGGAGAAGTGACGATGTGTGTTGGAAGTGGTTCCAAGATTGATATGATCATCATCGCACACTCCCTATACTTTCGGGATTAGTGTTAAACCTAAATAAATGTTATTTGGCGTTTGCGTTGAGCATGAATATGATTTGATCATGTTTATTGCAATACGGTTATTCATTTAAAGTCAGAGAATAATTGTTGTTCTTTTTACATGAATAAAACCTTCAATGGTCATACACCCAATGAAAATAGTTTGTTGGATCTCGATCGTAGTGATACACATATTCATAATATTGATGCCAAAAGATGCAAAGTTAATAATGATAGTGCAACTTATTTGTGGCACTGCCGTTTGGGTCATATCGGTGTAAAGCGCATGAAGAAACTCCATAAAGATGGATTTTTGGAATCACTTGGTTATGAATCATTTGATGCTTGCGAACCGTGCCTTTTGGGCAAGATGACTAAAACTCCGCTCTCCGGAACAATGGAACGAGCTAGTGACTTATTGGAAATAATACATACCGATGTATGTGGTCCAATGAGTGTTGATGCTCGTGGCGGGTATCGTTATTTTCTGACCTTCACGAGATGATTTGAGCAGATATAAGTATATCTTCTTAATGAAACACAAGTCTGAAACATTTGAAAAGTTTAAAGAATTTCAGAGTGAAGTGGAGAATCATCATAACAAGAAAATAAAGTTTCTACGATCTGATCGTGGAGGAGAATATTTTGAGTTACGAGTTTGGTCTTCAATTAAAATAATGTGGAATAGTTTCACAAACTCATGCCACCTGGAACACCACAGCTTAATGGTGTGTCCGAACGTCATAATCGTACTTTACTAGATATGATGCGATCTATGATGTCTCTTATCGATTTACCACTATCGTTTGGGGTTATGCATTAGAGACAGCTGCATTCACTTTAAATAGGGCACCATGAAAATCCGTTGAGACGACGCCTTATGAACTGTGGTTTGGCAAGAAACCAAAGTTGTTGTTTCTTAAAGTTTGGGGTTGCGATGCTCATGTGAAAAAGTTTCAACCTGATAAGCTTGAACCTAAATCGGAGAAGTGCGTCTTCATAGAATACCCAAAGGAAACCGTTGGGTACACCTTCTATCACAGATCCGAAGGCAAGTTATTCGTTGCAAAGAATGGATCCTTTCTAGAGAAGAAGTTTCTCTCAAAAGAAGTGAGTGGGAGGAAAGTAGAACTTGATGAGATAACTGTATTTACTCCCTTATTGGAAATTAGTTCATCACAAAAATCTGTTCCTGTGACTACTACACCAATTAGTGAGGAAGTTAATGATGATGATCATGAAACTTCAGATTAAGTTACTACAGAACCTCGTAGGTCTTACAGAGTAAGATCCGCACCAGAGTGGTACGGTAATCCTGTTCTGGAAGTTATGTTACTAGACCATGACGAACCTACGAACTATGAAGAAGCGATGGTGAGCCCAGATTCCGCAAAATGGCTTGAGGCCATGAGATCTGAGATAAGATCCATGTATGAAAACAAAGTATGGACTTTGATTGACTTGCCCAATGATCGGCGAGACATTGAGATTAAATGGATCTTCAAGAGGAAGACGGACGCTGATAGTGTTACTATCTACAAAGCTAGAATTGTCGCAAAAGGTTTTCGACAAGTTCAAGATGTTGACTACGATGAGAGTTTTTCACTCATATCTATGCTTAAGTCTGTCTGAATCATGTTAGCAATTGCCGCATTTTATGAAATCTGGCAAATGGATAAACAAAACTGCATTCCTTAATGGTTTTCTTAAAGAAGAGTTGTATATGATGCAACCAGAAGGTTTTGTCAATCCTAAAGGTGCTAACAAATTGTGCAAGCTCCAGCGATCCATCTATGGACTGGTGCAAGCATCTCGGAGTTGGAATATATGCTTTGATGAGTTGATCAAAACATATGGTTTTATACAGACTTTTGAAGAAGCCTGTATTTACAAGAAAGTGAGTGGGAGCTCTGTAGCATTTCTAATATTATATGTGGATGACATATTGTTAATTGGAAATGATATGGAAATTTTGGATAGCATGAAAGGATACTTGAATAAGAGTTTTTCAAAGCAAGACCTCGGTGAAGCTACTTACACATTGAGCATCAAGATCTATATAGATAGATCAAGACGCTTGATAAGATTTTTCAATGAGTACATACCTTGATAAATTTTTGAAATAGTTCAAAATGGAACAGTCAAAGAAGGAGTTCTTGCCTGTGTTACAAGGTGTGAAGTTGAGTAAGACTCAAGACCCGACCATTGCAGAAAATAGAAAGAGAATGAAAAGTCATTCCCTATGCCTCAGTCGTAGGTTCTATAAAGTATGCTATGCTATGAACTAAACCTATTGTATACCTTGCTCTGTGTTTGGCAAAGGAATACAATTTTGATCTAATAAGTAGATCACTGGACATGGGTCAAGAATATCCTTAGTGAGGACTAAGGAGATGTTTCTCGATTATGGAGGTGATAAAAGAGCCCATCGTAAAAGTTACAACGATGCAAGTTTTTACACCAATCCAGATGACTCTAAGTCTCAATCTGGATACATATTGAAAGTGGGAGCAATTAGCTAGAGTAGCTCCGTGCAGAGCATTGTGGACATAGAATATTTGCGAAATACATACGGCTCTGAATATGACAGACCCGTTGACTAAGCTTCTCTCACGAGCAAAACATGATCATACCTTAGTACTCTTTTGGGTGTTAATCACATAGTGATGTGAACTAGATTATTGACTCTAGTAAACCCTTTGGGTGTTGATCACATGATGATGTGAACTATGGGTATTAATCACATGCAGATGTGAATATTGGTGTTAAATCACATAGCGATGTGAACTAGATTATTGACTCTAGTGCAAGTGGGAGACTGAAGGAAATATGCCCTAGAGGCAATAATAAAGTTATTATTTATTTCCTTATTTCATGATAAATGTTTATTATTCATGCTAGAATTGTATTAACCGGAAACATGATACATGTGTGAATACATAGACAAACATATAGTCACTAGTATG
>NC_041387.1:393879769-393882817 GCF_002162155.2 Triticum dicoccoides | reverse complement strand
GGGCCACATGGGCCTTGGTGGGAAGAGAGAGGGGCGGCCAGGGTGGGACGCGCGCCCCCTCTCCCTCTGGTCCGAATTGGACTAGGAGGGGCGGCGGCGCCCCCCTCTTTCCTTCACCCTCTCCCCCTTCCTTTCCCCCTCCTAGTAGGAGTAGGAAAGGGGAGTCCTACTCCTACTAGGAGGAGGACTCCTCCTCCTTGGCGCGCCCCAAGGGGCCGGCCGGCCTTCCCCCTTGCTCCTTTATATACGGGGGCAGGGGGGCACCCTAGGAGACACAAGTTGATCTACTGATCGTTCCTTAGCCGTGTGCGGTGCCCCCCTCCACCATATTCCACCTCGGTCATATCGTCGCGGAGTTTAGGCGAAGCCCTGCACCGATAGAGCATCATCATCGTCACCACGCCATCGTGCTGACGGAAACTCATCCCCGAAGCTTTGCTGGACCGGAGCCCAGGGATCGTCATCGAGCTGAACGTTTGCTGAACTCGGAGGTGTCGTACGTTCGGTACTTGGATCGGTCGGATCGTGAAGACGTACGACTACATAAACCGCGTTGTCATAACGCTTCCGCTTACGGTCTACGAGGGTACATGGACAACACTCTCTCCCCTCGTTGCTATGCCATCACCATGATCTTGCGTGTACGTAGGAAATTTTTTGAAATTACTACGTTCCCCAACAGCATCATCATACAACTTCTACTCGTTATTAATAATAAGTCATATGATCATCATCCTCATAGTCATCGAACCCAACCCTACATAATTGTTCTTAACACATGATCATCAGTATCAGGTAGGACCTAAACACCCTTAAGGTAAAATAGCATAAAACAATATAGACCTTGACTCTCCATTATGAAGAATGGCGATCATCCTGTCTCCAATTTTTGCCCTTCGCTGAATGTTGCTTCCAAGAATCTCCTTACGACTGTCCATACATTTTTTCCATTCTTTAATTGTCATGTCTCCACTTGTTTTAGAAACCCGGTATGGACAGTTCAGATTCGTAGGAAGACCTGGTTGTATGTTCAAAACATGAAGGGTACCGTGTGTATACATCAGATGAGGCACACAATCATTCGGGATTATCTGTTGAAAAACATAGTAATAACTTCGTAGTTAGCAATGATATGATGTACTAGTTTGAGAAGTGTGCAAAAAGATGCACGGATGTCATAATAGTAAAAAATCTTACCAGGGTATCTCCATGGTAGTTACCGTAGTTCAACACGTGCACTAGTGGCACGTATTGACCATAATGTTGAGGAGTTCGATTGTAGACATTGTAATTCTCAAGATCAGTACAAAATGCGACCAGATGATTTTTCTCCTGATAAGTTAGTTCGGAGCCTTCGGTGTAGTAGGTTCTGTCTACCATCTTTCACACATTCTTTGAAGAATGAAAATAAGCTGTCAATGGAGAATAAGTTGTCAACTATTTTGAAATAAACAATATAAATTACTTAATAACTATGTTAAGCTCACATGGGGGAAGAATTGGAGGTGTATCCACAAGGACGAAAATCGTAGGTCTCTCTTGCTCGATTGTAGGATCACCAAGATCCATGGTAACAAGCATACCCTCATCAAAACCATACATCTTGCAAAGTGCTTCCCAATTTTTGCAACCAAAATGGGTTACACTCTGAGCATTGTACAACTTTACTTGAAAATCCACACCATGATGGGTACTTAGGATAATTTTTTTGGTTTCGAAACTTTCATGGTCTTCAAAACCCATCCTCTCCAAGACATAGCGTCTTGCAAAGCATGGGATAAGCTAGTCGAATTGGAAAAGATGAAAAATATTGTCATGATTAAAATAGTTGAAGTCATGAGTAATTACGAAAAAAAACTATTATCGTCGGTTGCGTACCGTATGAACATCGAAGGTCTCCTCGAGCTTAATGCTGAAGCGACGATCTTCGTCCAGCTCAATGAACCTGTCACAGATACCTCGGTCGTCGTGGCACCAGCCGCACTCCCCCGGGCGGTTTTAGTCGGCCGAGTACGACATTTCCGGCCTATGTTCATAATTCAAATATTAAACTAGATTATTAATCACGGGTTGACTATCGGTGATGTACGTAGCTCCTCCTTTCATTCCCGAGTGCATTATTACATCAAATTGTCTAGCACACGGAAATGAAGGAGAACTTATCCAATATGAGCATTCAGTAAGCAAAACCAAATCATAAAATAAGCAAAACCAAATCATAAAATAAAGTAGTATTCAAATTAGCATGCATTCAATAATTATAAGCAAAAGTACATCATCTCTTGGTGTCCGTACATCGTCGAATATTATCACTAATATAGCATCACTAATACAACTAGAACCGTAGCGCCCGACGGGTATCGACGCGGGCGGTGGACACCCAAAGATAAGGAACCATCACAGGATCATAGCTCCAGTGAGATCCCTGGAGAACCTGCCAGGTATTGTCGAACCTGCCCTCCAATGCAACCATGTAGCGACGGACGTGCTCGTCCTCCTCGTTGACACGGTGACGTACCACCTCCGCGGTGTCTGGAAGCCTCGGCACCGTCACTGGACCACGCGACCGCCACCAAACAAGGATCGGGTCAACAATGGGCTGCCTCCTCACCAACCTACGTCCCCCGGAAGGTAGCACCTCCTAATACCAGCCCGGCGGAGCCTAGTCCCGAACATGGCCCTGATCTAGCAAGCCTCCACCGCCGAGTCGACGACGATGAGGATGCGGGATAGGCATCGCCGACGTCGATGCGGAACTACTTCTATATATAGTTAAATAAAGTAGTTTTATTAATTAAATCAACTAGCTAGTTCAACTACTAAACACTTACTACAAATAAATAAAGTAGTACTTACTAAAAACAAACTACTTCTATATATAGTAAAATAAAGTAGTTTATTAAATCAACTAGCTAGTTCAACTATATATGAAGCACTTACTATAAATAAAATAAAGTAGAATTACTAAAAATAAACTAGTATTTTTCTAACTAATTATATTAAACACTTTCTCTTCTTATTTTTTTCATTTTTCTAAATACGTACTAT
>NC_041387.1:393877671-393878684 GCF_002162155.2 Triticum dicoccoides | reverse complement strand
CGTCGGGGCGGGGCGGCGACGGCGTCGGGGCGGGGCGGCGACGGCGAGGTGGCGGCAGGGGACGATGCGCGGCGTCGGGAGAGATCGAACTCGGGGCGGGGCGGCAGTGCTACTTATATAGCAAAGGCTTTAGTCCCGGTTCGTACGGCAAACCGGTACCAATGCATGCCTTTTGTCCCGGTTGGAGCCACCAACCGGGACCAAAGACCTCTTTTCGGCACCGCAATGGGCGGGAAACGAGGACCTTTGGTCTCGGTTGGTGGCACCAACCGGGACAAAAGGAGGGCATTGGTACCGGTTGGTGGCACCAACCGGTATCAAAGAGGGGTATTCGTACCGGTTGGCTCCACCAACCGGTACCAATGGACCCGTCTAATTTTTTATTTTCTGCAACTGTTTTTTAGTGGATTCTTTCTGCAGCTGTTTTTTAGTCCCACCTCGCCCAGCAAGAGGCACTCGCAGCTGTTTATAAGCCCTGAGTGCAGAGACGATGAAGAAGAGGCTCAATGCTCACCTGCACGTTGGTTAGCTTCAAGCCTTGAGGAATAGGGGTAGACTGCACAGAGCTATGTGTAGTGCAGTTGACACTATTCCGAAAGGCTTGAAGCAAATTAACGAGCATTGCGCCTCTTTTTTATTTTTAATGACTTATTTTTAATATTTGTGATTAACTTAACTAAAAAATGAGCATAGATGCTTATTTTTAATGACTTATTACAACTCAGAAATAAGAAAAAAAAAATATAGCAGAAAAAACTATATAAAAAACTACTCATAAATAAATAGAAGCAAAAATAGTTCTGATCAGAAATAAATAGAAAAAATAGTTGTGATTAACTTAACTAAAATTGAGCATAGATGCTTATTTTTAATGACTTGTTACAATTCAGAAATAAATACAAAAAAATAAATATAGCAGAAAAGAAAAAAAATCTATATAAAAAACTACTCAGAAATAAATAGAAGCAAAAATAGTTGTGATTAACTTTACTTAAAAAATGAGCATAGATGCT
>NC_041387.1:393852197-393877072 GCF_002162155.2 Triticum dicoccoides | reverse complement strand
TAAATAGAAAAAAAATATAGCAGAAAATAAAAAAAAACTATATAAAAAACTACTCAGAAATAAATAGAAAAAAATAGTTGTGATTAAATTAACTAAAAAATGAGCATAGATTCTTATTTTTAATGACTTATTACAACTCAGAAATAAAAAGAAAAAAATAAATATAGCAGAAAAGAAAAAAAACTATATAAAAAACTGCTCAGAAATGAGCATAGATGCGCTTATAGAGAAAATTCAACCTAAATTCATAATGAATTTCTACTAATTTCAGAGAAATTCATATGAATTTAGATTAAATTTCCTGTATAAGGGCATCTATTTTTATTTTGAGAGGAGCTCAACAAAGGGAGAGAGGGAGGGGCTTATAAACCGGTCTGATTCCCCTTCGGTTGGCGAGGTGGGACTAAACTCTGACCGCAACGAGGGCCAACCCTTTAGTCCCGGTTGGTGGCTTGAGCCGGGACTAAAGGGCAGACTTTGGTCCCGGTTCGTCCCACCAACCGGGACCAATGGTGGTGGGCCAGGAGCGAGGCGCATTGGTCCCGGTTCGTCCAACCAACCGGGACCAAAAGGTCCAGACGAACCGGGACCAATGGCCCACGTGGCCCGGCCGGCCCCCGGGGCTCACGAACCGGGTCCAATGCCCCCATTGGTCCCGGTTCTAGGTTGAACCGGGACTAATGGGCTGACCTGGCCTGGACCATTGCCCCCTTTTCTACTAGTGAATGTTCAAACTTCTAACAAGTCAAGTTTTGCAGACAATCCATGGATGGAGTATTCGACTGAACATGATCCAACAGGGAAAGAGTAGTTGCTCTTTTGGTCTTGTTCTTGTCGAGTCTTTGGTTCTCGATTGTTTACAAGTCTAACTGGGTTCTTGTTAGTTCTTAGTTGGGTGTCTTGAGAGGTGTCGTCTGAATTGCTTTTTAAGATTTCGTAGGTCCTTTTCATATGGTGCTTTGAGGATTCGACTTGTGGATGCCCATAGATCAAGGTATATCCATGTGCCCTTTTGGTTATATTTAGCTTTGTTTTCGCTTCTCCTTTCTTTGTTGCTAGTTTGTAAGATAAAGACATTGTGGTTTCTGATATATGAGATTGAAGAGGAAGCTCTATTTTATTTAAAAAATGCTTTTTGTAAATATTTTTTCCCTTCTAAAAAAAAAATGCTTGACCTAACTAGACCTACATAGAGGGAAAAACATAATCTGTATTAGATAGACCGTGGAAGTATTGTGAACTGAGCGTAGCTCAGATGGTTAGGTACCTTATGGTGGAACCAACGCACTATAGTTCAAGTTCTAAACTTGGCATTGGTGGTCGCATTTTTTTAAATTTATTTTAGGCTTTTTGGCGATGTGTGTTCAATGAGAGGAGACGTTTTGATCGACTACGAAGGCATCTGTAAAGACCCTCGTAGGGTAGGGAGTGCATGCTTGCGTTCATAGGAGTGAGGGTGCATGCGTCTGCTCTCTTACTGAGGTTCATTCATAGAAAAGGGACATTACTGGCACAACTCATAGTAGTATTTGTGATGCAGCGAGAAAAAAACTCATAGTAGTATTTGTGATGCAGCGAGAATATGTGGTGCTTCGGGTGAGGTGCTCCCTTGCGAGCTTCACCGCTGCATGGTGATCAGCTGATCCAATTGTTACCCAACTGACGTGCTCTGGAAATTTGCAAAAAGCCCCTCAAGGAGTCCCTTAATTACGCACAACTCCAAGGGTTTTACAAATGTCGAGCGCATCAAACATCCATCGGTGGAGATCTCACGGGAGCACCTGATATTGTGCCCTGTGTAGCATGGATAATTCAGATTCCACAGAGGATCCGTGACTAGGGCTGGCGTGGGGTGGACGTGACAGGACCTGACCGAGGTGGTGGCACTCGCAGGAGCAGGCGGAAGGGCCAGTTGCAGCAGCAAGGCGGCAGAGAATACAACCCGGCGAAGGCAGTAGTAGGGGCGACTGAGGACAACGGCGAGAGAGCGGCACGCGGTTGGCCCCGTGGGTCGGTCGTGTTGGCGCTGCGCACGGCACGGCACGCAGCGACAGCTACATGTAATAAAGTTGTAAACAAACAGAAACTGCGAGCCTATAGCTAGGGAAAGCGACAGTGATCTGGCCCGAAAATGCTGTGCCACCCGCGCGACGACGAGGCGGGGACTGCGCGGGGGCACTGCGTCACCCCTGTCGCCATGCTTGCCGCGAATGCATTCGCATACGCCCTTCTCTTCGTAGTACTCCTATACGCGAATTCTATCAAGCCTGTTGCGCGGGAGTGGCATTGGTGACGCCAATTATTCGGGAACCAGGGTCTGCATGGATACCATGCCATGCACCGGGGATCTGCTGCGTGCTCCTCCAATGGTTGGCTCGGGTCCGATATGACGTTTCACTGCCGAGAGTCAGAAAAGATGCGGTCGTTTTTGCTTTCTTGGTTCGGGATCCCGATGCACGCACCGCTCATGCATATGCATGCATATAAGAAACCAATCGCATGGTGCTGCAGTAGATTCTTTTACGTTGCTGTAGTCTCAAACGATTGAAAACGACGAGTTACAACGACTGCCATGCATCCCATTGTGCTAACGTGACAGTACCTACGGCTACAATGTTCCCTGGGAACCTGGACCGTCGCTTTCCAGCATGACATTTTTCAGAGCGTTGCTGTAGCGGTGCAGTACTACTGCCCTTTTCCGCGTTAACCGGACGTCCCTTCTTTGAAGTTGACACGTACGTATCTCACTGGCTTTTTCTAAGACTGCTTCGCCAAACCAAGCACATCAGACAAAACTGTTTGATACAAGTTGAATCTTGCCATCGACATGGGTAGTACATGGAATTCCTGGATCCAAACATGCCTAGCTTTCCACTTGGGATACTGCACCAAGGTAAATGACCACGGACCCCAAAATTCGGCACGGCCGGCTGGACAAACCGACCGCGACCAGGACGGGAATTCCATCGAGTGTCCTGCTTCTGTGCTACTACAACTCACTGCCCCAACCAAACTACAATAATGCAAGCATGCATGCCTAACACACTTGACCTTCCTAGATGTTGGATTCCTAAAGTTGTTACTGGATGTGAAGCCCAAGGAATCTTGCGTTAAAAGGTTGATAAGGTTAAGCTAATGCAATGATCAAGTCGTCAACATAACCCTGGAAACGAGGGCACGAGGTAGGCTTGAATCATCCATGAACACCATTGCCTCTCAAGTCAACATCGGTAGATGTATTTAACCGGAAGACAGCAGTACTGTTACTAGAACATATGATTTTTTTTTTCATTTTGGAATTTTACACTACATGACTTGTGTGTAACTAATGGCACTGTTGTAAAATTCGGTTTGCACATTCATCTTTAGTCTGTCATATGTGTATGGGTTATATATCGCCGTTGCGCTCCTTCTCCTGCTACTCTTTTTCAACCATGCACCAGCAATCAGTGGCGGAGACAGGCCCCAGGCAGCCCGGGCTGCTGCCTGGGGCGTGAGATGCATTTTCTTTGGACATTATAGCAGTACTGTAGCTACAGTGCTACAGTTCCCTGAAGATTGCCTGGGGCGTTCCTTTTTCCTGCCGCCGCTACTGCCAGCAATCCTTTCTCCCCTTGTCTTGCTTCTTGTTCGTCGTCTGGATTTTATGTATGTTCAATTACAAGGAAGTAGAAAGGATATGCAATAACATCACACCCCTTAATTTACTTCAGGGGCAAGATAAAAGTTCGCGCGCGAGTGACGAGCCTTGGCGAAATTGTGACTTCCTGTTGGATTGAAAAAATTAAATGATTTTCACTTGTATGAGAGCATTGCTTGGCAATTTTTTTCTACAGAGCAACAAGTAGCTACAAAACAAACTAAGCTAGAACTATTCAAAGGGGATTCCTATATTTGTTCAAACGTAGATCCTCATGTTGACCCCGACAAAAAAAAGACACTAGGGTTTCCTCCTAAGAACTCTGCCACCTTCGGGTGCCTTTTTGGCGCCAGTGAAATGGGGGAAGCATAGTCTGGGTTGTCAGTGTAGTCTCTGGTCACCCTAGCTTTAGTTAAGCTTAGGTCTGAGTGTGTGGCTGGCGCTGGTGAGGTAATGTTGTCATCGGCGCAAGGAATAATACCTACACACCATGGACTCGTTCCAGCAATGTTATTTGCCATGGGTGAAGGCATGCGGATTTTCAAGCTGCATATCTTTGGTCCCATTTTAGTCCTCGTTTTTTCTAGGTGAACGGCAGCGTCCTATGAAGGGGATGACAACGCGACATGTTTTTGTTCTTTAGTTCCTTCTCCAACCGATGAAGCTCCGAAAATTCAATAGGGGCACGTAGCACTAGTAGAAAAGGGGGCAATCGTCCAGGCTGGGTCAGCCCATTAGTCCCAATTCAATCCAGAACCAGGACCAATGGGGGCATTGGACCCGGTTCGTGAGCCTGGGAGGCCAGCCGGGCCATGTGGGCCATTGGTCCCGGTTCGGCTGGACCTATTGGTTCCGGTTGGTGGGACGAACCGGGACCAATGCGCCTCGCTTCTGGCCCACCACCATTGGTCCCGGTTGGTGGAGTGAACCGGGACCAAAGGCTGCCCTTTAGTCCCGGTTCGTGGCACGAACCGGGACCAATTAGTTGCCTATATCTACCCCTCGCCCGCGAGCAGAGCACTCCCAGTGCTCTGTTTTTCGTGGCCGGCGAGGGGAGAGCTTTGTGGTGCTCTAGCTCACCTCCTATGCACACTAGGTGTTCGATGGAATGCCCGAGCCACACTACTTAAGCTTTCTCCTCTTCAAGCTCGACCTCCAAGCTCCATTTTCCTCAATATTTGTCTAGGTTTAGCGGTCCGTCACGTCCCGTCCCCGTCTTCACCTCCGTCGATCGCCCGCGCCGATCTCGTCGCCGGCACCACCGTGGTGAGCCTCTTGTTCTTATCTTCTTTCTGGAAAAAAAATCTTACTTGTATATTTATATAGATACTTGTATAATTTTCTTACTTTTATTATTGCATCTTATATAGTGTGATGGTTTTGGTATCCGCCCCCGTCGGCCCTCGTCCTGTCTATGATTCGGATGTGGTATATATTATCTTTTCATAACTATTGGTTCATTTATTGTTTATGACAATTATGCCGACCAACATAACATAGATTTTATTTATCTAGGAGGTTGTTGAAACGGAAATTTCAACCGACCCTATTGTCGAGAGATTAAATTTAGTTGAAGAAAAAAACAATTTGTTGAAGGAAAAAATTAGAAAAATTGAGGAGGAGAAGATGATATTGGAGTTGCATGTTGCGGATGTCATCGATGATCACAAGATCAAGATGGATGCAATGCGCTTGAAGATTAGAAAGATTAGAAAATATGTCATTCATACCGAGGCTTGGTATCATTATGCCGTTGGACCAGTTGTCACATTGGTTGTGTTTATGATCGCATTTGTTTTCGCATTGAAATGTTTTACATAGTTTCAGTGTATGATTTAATTAATTTAGATGCTCTGCAGAGCTTTATGTTATTAGATGAGAACTATGTATGTACTTTGGTTTTAATGTGATGATGAACTTCTATTAATTTGGTCACTTAATTATCTATTCATGATGTTCTGTAATGATTTTTGACACACTTAATTATATATAATGCATGCAGATGAACCGACAATGGATGTACGGTTCAAGACACACCTCCGAGTACATTAAGGGTGTGCATGATTTTCTCGAAGTGGCTGAGGCAAACAAGCAGAATGGTTTTATGTGTTGTCCATGCCCTATATGTGGGAATACGAAGTCTTACTCTGACCGGAAAATCCTCCACACCCACCTGCTTTACAAGGGTTTCATGCCACACTATAATGTTTGGACGAGGCACGAAGAAATAGGGGTTATGATGGAAGACGACGAAGAAGAAGAGTACGATGACAACTATGTGTCCCCTGAATACGGTGATGCTAATGAACATCAAGAGGAACCAGATGATGTGCACGATGATGCTGCAACGGGCGAAGCTGCTGAAGATCAAGAGGAACCAGATGATGTGCCCGATGATGATGATCTCCGCCGGGTCATTGTCGATGCAAGGACGCAATGCGAAAGTCAAAAGGAGAAGCTGAAGTTCGATCGCATGTTAGAGGACCACAAAAAAGGGTTGTACCCCAATTGCGAAGATGGCAACACAAAGCTCGGTACCGTACTGGAATTACTGCAGTGGAAGGCAGAGAATGCTGTGCCTGACAAAGGATTTGAGAAGCTACTGAAAATATTGAAGAAGAAGCTTCCAAATGATAACGAATTGCCCGACAGTACATACGCATCAAAGAAGGTCGTATGCCCTCTAGGATTGGAGGTGCAGAAGATACATGCATGCCCTAATGACTGCATCCTCTTCCGTGGTGCATACAAGGATCTGAACGCATGCCCGGTATGCGGTGCATTACGGTATAAGATCAAACGAGATGACCCTGGTGATGTTGACGGCGAGCCCCCCAGGAAGAGGGTTCCTGCGAAGGTGATGTGGTATGCTCCTATAATACCACGGTTGAAACGTCTGTTCAGAAATAGAGAGCGTGCCAAGTTGATGCGATGGCACAGTGAGGACCGTAAGAAAGACGGGAAGTTGAGAGCACCCGCTGACGGGTCGCAGTGGAGAAAAATCAAGAGAAAGTACTGGAATGAGTCTGCAAGTGAGCCAAGGAACGTATGGTTTGCTTTAAGCACGGATGGCATTAATCCTTTCGGGGAGCAGAGCAGCAATCACAGCACCTGGCCTGTGACTCTATGTATGTATAACCTTCCTCCTTGGATGTGCATGAAGCGGAAGTTCATTATGATGCCAGTTCTCATCCAAGGCCCTAAGCAACCCGGCAACGACATTGATGTGTACCTAAGGCCATTAGTTGAAGAACTTTTACAGCTGTGGAATGAAAACGGTGTACGTACGTGGGATGAGCACAAATAGGAGGAATTTAACCTAAAGGCGTTGTTGTTCGTGACCATCAACGATTGGCCCGCTCTCAGTAACCTTTCAGGACAGACAAACAAGGGATACCACGCATGCACGCACTGTTTACTTGACACCGATAGTATATATCTGGCAAGCTGCAGGAAGAATGTGTACCTGAGCCATCGTCGATTTCTTCCGACCAACCATCAATGTCGAAAGAAAGGCAAGCATTTCAAAGGCGAGGCAGATCACCGGAAGAAACCCGCCATGCGTACCGGTGATCACGTACTTGCTATGGTCAATGATTTACACGTAATCTTTGGAAAGGGTCCCGGCGCACTAGCTGTTCCGGGTGACGCTGGGGACACGCACCCATGTGGAAGAAGAAATCTATATTTTGGAACCTACCCTACTGGAAAGACCTAGAGGTCCGCTCTTCGATCGACATGATGCACGTGACGAAGAACCTTTGCGTGAATCTGCTAGGCTTCTTGGGCGTGTATGGGAAGACAAAAGATACAACTGAGGCACGGGAGGACCTACAACGTTTGCATGAAAAAGACGGCATGCCTCCAAAGTAGTATGAAGGTCCTGCCAGCTATGCTCTTACCAAAGAAGAGAAGGAAATCTTTTTTGAATGCCTGCTTAGTATGAAGGTCCCGACTGGCTTCTCGTCTAATATAAAAGGAATAATAAATATGGCAGAGAAAAAGTTTCAGAACCTAAAGTCTCATGACTGCCACGTGATTATGACGCAACTGCTTCCGGTTGCATTGAGGGGGCTTGTACCGGAAAACGTCCGATTAGCCATTGTGAAGCTATGTGCATTCCTCAATGCAATCTCTCAGAAGGTGATCGATCCAGAAATCATACCAAGGCTAAGGAGTGATGTGGTGCAATGTCTTGTCAGTTTCGAGCAGGTGTTCCCACCATCCTTCTTCAATATCATGACGCACGTCCTAGTTCATCTAGTTGACGAGATTGTCATTCTGGGCCCCGTATTTCTACATAATATGTACCCCTTTGAGAGGTTCATGGGAGTTCTAAAGAAATATGTCTGTAACCGCGCTAGGCCAGAAGGAAGCATCTCCATGGGCCATCAAACAGAGGATGTCATCGGGTTTTGTGTTGACTTCATTCCTGGCCTTAAGAAGATAGGTCTCCCTAAATCGCGGTATGAGGGGAGACTGACTGGAAAAGGCACGCTTGGAAGGGACTCAATAATATGCAGGGATGGATATTCTTGGTCTCAAGCACACTACACAGTTCTACAGAACTCTCCTTGGTGACCCCGTATGTCGATGAACACAAGAACAGTCTGTGCTCCAAACACCCGGAGCAGTGCGACGACTAGATTACATGTGAACACATCATGACTTTCAGCAGTTGGTTGGAAGCACGTATCAGAGGTGACAACACTGTTTGTGATGAGTTGTACTTGTTGTCCAGGGGACCATCTTTGACTGTATTGATTTGGAAAGGATACGAGATAAACGGGAATACATTTTACACGATTGACCAAGATCAAAAGAGCACCAACCAAAACAGCGGTGTCCGCTTTGATGCAACAACCGAGAGGGGAAAGGACACATATTATGGTTACATAGTGGACATATGCGAACTTGACTACGGACATGATTTTAAGGTCCCTTTATTTAAGTGCAAATGGGTCAATCTGTCAGGAGGCGGGGTACAGGTAGACCCACAGTACGGAATGACAACAGTGGATCTGAAAAATCTTGGGTACACTGACGAACCATTCGTCCTAGCCAATGATGTGGCATAGGTTATCTATGTGAAGGACATGTCTACCAGACCGAGAAAGAGAAAAGATAAGAAAGCGAGTACATCATACGATGAGCCAAAGCGCCACATAGTTCTTTCAGGAAAAAGGGACATCGTGGGAGTGGAGGAAAAGACAGACATGTCTGAAGATTATGAAAAGTTTCATGAAATTCCTCCTTTCAAAGTCAAGGCTGACCCCAGCATCCTGATAAACAATGAAGATTATCATGGTTACGGCGCAATAAGCAAATGACACAAGCGAAGAAAAAGTGAAGACTTTCTCCCGCAACTATTATGTTGATACCATGCCAACTTTGTAACTGACGAGTATGATACCATTGTCCGTTTTGTACATGCACATGCTATGTGGGTCAATTTATGATACCATGCCAACTTTCAACTTTTTCAGAGTTCATTTGAAATGCTTTAATGTCTTATGGTTCGGCCCTCGTAATAATTAAAAATAGCAACAATAAGTATTTTGTTGTAAGTAGAAACAAAATAAAAAAAATAAAGCAAGAAAGAAAACAAAAAAACAAAAAAAGTGTTTTCAAATTTGAAAACTAATGGCACTAACAAAAATTTTATAATTTTTCTAAAACTAAAAGCAAAAACAATTAAAATATAAAGCAAAAAACAAAAGAAAATAAATAATGCAGAAAACAAAACAAAAAAGCAACAATAAGTATTTTGTTGTAAGTAGAAACAAAATAAAATAAATAAAGCAAGAAAGAAAACAAAAAAACAAAAAAAGTGTTTTCAAATTTGAAAACTAATGGCACTAACAGAAAGTTTATAATTTTCCTAAAATTAAAAGCAAAAACAATTAAAAAATAAAGCAAAAAACAAAAGAAAATAAATAATGCAGAAAACAAAACAAAAAAACTGGAAAAAAATAAATATAGCAACAATAAGTAAAGAAAACAAAAAAACAAAAAAAATGCCTCCTACTGGGCCCCCGCGGCCTGAATACGACATGAAACCCTACTATGGGCCAGGATTCAGGCCGGCAGTAGGCCCAGAAGGCCCATCAGGCAAAGCAATAGTAAGTAGGCCCGAAAGCCTGCGGTGGAGAGGAGCTCGAGAGGGGTGCGGCAGTGGGGCTTATAAACCACTGCGTGCCCCTCTCAACTAGCGAGGTGGGACTAAACTTTGGCCCCGAGGCGGGCAGCACAGAGGCCTTTGGTCCCGGTTGGTGGCACCAACCGAGACTAAAGTGGGAGGCATTAGTCCCGGTTGGTGCCACCAACCGGTACCAAAGGCCGCCGGTTCCCGCCCTTTGGGCTGCCGAAAAAGAGGCCTTTGGTCCCGGTTGGTGGCACCAACCGGGACTAAAGGGTGCATTAGTCCCGGTTGGTGCCACCAACCGGGACGAAAGGGTTTGCTATATAAGCAACACTTAGCAGTTTCCGGCCAAATCGCCCACTTCTCCCCCGACGCCCCCTGCTCCTCCTCGTCGCCGTCGCCGCCCGACGCTCCTGCTCCACCTTGCCGTCGCCGCCGCCGCCGACGCCGTCAGGCTGCTCGCCTGTGCCGTCGCCACCGCCCCCTATAAGCACAGCCTGCTCCCGCGCCCCTCCCGTCCCGCACCCCTGTGCGGCCGTCGCGCCGCTGCCCCTGCCCTGCGCGGCCGTCGCGCCGCCGCCCCTGCCCTGCGCGGCCGCCGCGCGCCGCCCCGCCGCCCCTGCAATTTTCATAGCAATTTTTTGCATTTTTTGTGTATATGTGTTTGTATGTGTATATATATGTGTGTACATGTTCATAGTATTTTTTTCATAAGTGTATTTTTTGTTCATTGCATTTTTTTCCATATATATAATGTATATATGTATGTGGTAGCTATATGTATGATGAATGGATGTGGCTATATATATGTATGTATGAATATAATGTTCATAGCATTTTTTGTTTATATGTGTTTTTTCATATATGTATTAATTTTTTATTTAGGTTGTTAGTAGATATCGATTTTAGGTTAGTGCATTTTAGGTTAGTGTAGAGGAGAAAGTAAAATAAGGAAAAGGAAGAAAAGAGGAAGAAGGAAGAAGGAAGAAAGAAGAAGAAAAAGAATGAGAGGAAAAAGGAAAATAAGAAGAGGAAGAAGAGGAGAGGAAGAAGAGGAGAAATAAATAAGAAGAGGAAAAAAGAAGAAAAAGAAGAGGAGAAGAAGAAAAAATAGAATTTTTTTTCTATTTTTTCTTCTTCTCCTCTATTCGTTTCTTCTTCTCCTCCGTTTTTTCTTCTTCTTCTTCCTTCTTCCTTCTTCCTCTTTTCTTCCTTTTTCTTAATTATTTTCCTTTCTCGTCGTTGTCGCGTCGTTGTCGATATAACCCCCTCGAGATAACTTCGACATGAGGGGCGGTCGATATATATACCCCCCCGGGCCCTCTCGCTCAACCAAAACTCTCTAGGACACCCAAACCCTAGAGAGAAAACGATATTGGTCTCCTACCCCCTCCCGCCGCGCCCCTATCCGACAAATTAACTCTCTCGAGGCCACCCAAATTTACCAAGTTAAAAGAGCATTGTCGTCGAGGCCACCCCAAACCTTTGAAGCGTTGTTGTGTCGAGGCGACCCCAAACCCTAGAGAAGCAGCGTCGAGGCGACCCCAAACCCTAGAGAAACCGCCTCCTTCTCCGCCTGCGCCAGCGCTCCCGAGCAGCCAACAGCCTCCTCCTTCTCCTCCTCGCCAGCAAGGGCGGAAGAGACCCGCCGCCGCCCCGGCTGCTCTGGCGCGTCGTACTCCTTCTCCTCCGCCTCGTAAGCAAGCACGAAAGAAGACAGACGCCGCAGCCGCTCCGTCTGCTCCGGCATCTAGCAGCACAACCAGAGGCGGGAGGCAATACAAATACGGTCCATCTCTCAAGCCTCTAGAGAAGTTACCGTACGAGAGGTCCGAGGACGAAAATGATACGATTGTGCGGACCCACGTGAAGGAGTTCTTTGAAGGGGTGAAAGCAAAGAGACATCCACCTCCGGAGGAGAAGGTAGATCCGGTGAAAGCAAAGCGCACTATCGATGCCCTGAGGAAACCACCAAAGTCTCCGCCGAGAACCAACTATGAGCGCATTACTGAACAGACATATCTCCAAGCCTAGCGGTTGGGAACTACTGTCAGTGCTAAAAGGTCAAAAGAACGAGCAAAGGGGAAAAAAATTGCCCAGCTCGGCGAACAAGCACATCAATCGTGCCCCCCGCTCAATGTGTCTAATGCTCCGGGGACGGTGGACGGTTATGGCAATCTTGAAGATTACCTGCCTGACGATGCACTTCCTGATTTCTTGGAGGTGGACGAACACAGATACGAGTACGGGAAGCCTCTCGTCAAAGATGAAAAATCTCTGACAACAATGATGCGAAGATTCCATAATTGGTACATGGAAACCTGCAGAGAGTCTGAGGGTACGAATGCTTTGTATCTGCATATTAAAGAGGAGCACGATCTCATTGCAAATGATCTGTTGACTGTTCCATTTGATGAGTTCTTCGCGTTCTTCAATCAAAAGGCCCTCGATAAACTAATGGTCTTTTGCTACTGTCTGTAAGTACTATTTCTGTCATTAAGTCTCTATATATAGCTCGGCTCTTTCATTTCATGTATTTATAATTAATTATCCTCAATATATTATGCAGATTGAAGATCCTCGAGTGCAAAAAACAAGAAATTTATGATATTGGGTTCATTAAGACAAATATCATAGATGAATTTCTGGTTAAAAAGGACATCAAAGAGGCCGAGGACAACGTGCTACAATCGTTGATCAAAAATCAAAACAAAGATACCATACTCTTTCCTTACAACGGCAAGTGAGTGTTACTTTCGTGTGCATATTCGGTTTCCCTTATTACTCGAGCGAGGTTATAGTAATGTAATTGATGAGTTATGCATGCGTGCGCAGGTACCACTATATTCTTCTGGAGATTAAGCTTGAGCGTGGACTAGTAACCGTCTTAGACTCGAGACGGAAAGATCGCAAATCCTATGCGGACATGACTGAAATGCTCAGCAGGTAAGTTCAATCGATCATTATCGCACCATATCGGCAACTTTTTGTTCATTTCCTGATATCTCAAGTAATAATAATTATTTTCTTTGTCTTGCAGGGTTTGGAAACAGTTCACCGCACAAGCTCCGGGACTGCCGAAGGAGCTGCGATATACATACCCGAAAGTAAGTACTACTGGCTAGCTAGTTGCGCGCATCTCCCATTGATTCTATAGCTATACTTTCATCAATGCCATTTATAATGCTTCATTCAGTTTGATTGACCTCTATTTCTCGTAAAGTGCTTGTGGCAGGAAGAAGGGAATGATTTCTGTGGATACTACGTGTGCGAGTTCATCCACAATGCGACTTTGAAAAACAAGCGGGACTACTCTCAAAGACAATATGAAGTGCGTAAGCAATAATATTCACAATTTCATTTTATTACACCATCATTTCTGTTGAGTTTCATTCATATATATGTATTAATTAACCCCCTTCTTTAAATTAGACGTGGCAGATGTGGAATGAACTCCTAGAACCAAATCGCATGAAAGGAATTCAAGAGGAATTGGTGGGATTCTTTCTTGACCACGTCATCAATAAAGCCGGAGAATACCATGTGGAAATTGATTTCAATTGCTAGGGAATTGTAATTAAGAGATCTTATACATATTGTACATGTATGTAGCCAGTAGCGTCAGATACATGATATACGAAAACTTGTTGTTCGACCAATCTCTCGGAGAAGGAGAGGTCGATCGATCACTTCTCTCGGTATGCATGACGAACTTCTGTACTGAATGGTTCTCTCGATCACTTATGTATATATAGTACGTAGCCTCGACCAAGCACGGACATAAGAGAGGACACTTCTCTCTATTAATTAGCTAGCTAACATAATATATGAAACACCTAAATTAACCCCCCAAAACCCCCAACCCCCCTCCTTTCAAAAAAATAACAAAAACCCCAGCCACTGGAATGCTCACGCGTGGATGCCTTTTGGTCCCGGTTGGAGCCACCAACCGGGACCAAAGGCCCCCTGACTGGGCTCGGCGCACAGGGCCACGTGGAGGAACATTGGTCCCGGTTCGTGTTTGAGCCGGGACTAATGGGTGGAGGTATTAGTAATGACCCATTAGTCCCGGTTCATGAACCGGGACTAAAGGCCCTTACGAACCGGGACTATTAGGTGTTTTTCTACTAGTGTAGGTGCCGGGGCAAGCACCTGCCATGTCCTGCCCGGTCGCTCGATTGCCTCGCGATTCATGAAGTGGTTGAGTCTTGCACGAGGACACAGTAAGTTTTAAGTTTTAATCGTTGAAACTTATGATTTTGCATCTGAAAATTCCAATTTTCTCGGTCGCGGGTATCAAGTTTCAGACTTGAAGTTTAAGCAATTTATTTGTTGGTTGCAGGTACTAAAGTCATGATTTTATCAGTCGCTCATACTAAGTTCCAAGAGTTGAAACTTAACACATTTTTCCAAAATTCATCAAAACATATTCAAAATGGTTCTTATTTGAAATCCCTCGTCACCAAAAATACAAAGATGAAAACATGACTTAATTTAGACTTTTTATTCAAAAGATATAGAAGTTTAAAAATCAAAAGCCAAAAGAAAAAAAGCACCCGACCTGCGTGCCCCAAATCCTCTCCCAAAATGAAGCTCGAACTTGCAAGGTTTGTGTCCCTCTCTCCATGTCTAGCCAGAGTTGGGATTATCTTTTGGCCCTCCTCGGTACCATTGCCTCTTGAAGCTCTTGGGTTTTAACAAGCTCTCTCCGCCAAGATGGAGATCAGAAGCGGCAAAAATCTTTGCTCACAGCAAGCCGCTGATAGATGCAGAAGGAATATGGTGTTGAATTCATCAAGGACATGCCTACAGTTTCATATGTTGTAGTGGTGTCATTGTAAGAGCTGGTTTTATCTGATAGATGGTCTTAGGCCTTTCCGCAAAAAAAAAAACTTATACTGACATAAGTTAAAGCTCCCAAGAGCAACGATTTATAATCATTGATTGCGGTGGGTACGTCCACCGTATTTACTGAAAATTTTCTTTATCAGAAGGGCTGCACGTCGATCCGACAGGTACATGAGCCGTGGACTTTCATTCTCGAGATAAAATCAAGGAGAACAATGGAGCATGAGTCACTGTATACTTTTGGCTCCGTGTCGGAGGACGCCCATGATGATTGTGGTTTCATACATTAGTTATACAATGCCCTAAGGAACCTATGTGCATGCATGCATGCATCCTAGCTCATGCTGTCACCATTTCACATGATTGTTTTCATGCGAGCGGTTGCAGGTTTTAGAAAATTTGCCAGGAAAGAACGCTTGCTTGAGCATCGTCACACTCGCGCACCTAGCAAGATCAATGTTTAATTAGCTCGATGTTATGTCCGAGCAATGATTGTTAGTACCCGGTTCTTTTTCTCTTTTGCATGGTGGTCTTAACGTGTTTATGGTCTGCGAGCAGCTTTGATACGCACTAAGAAAAGCATTTATATATAAAAACTCTCCGTTTCCTCGTCACCGAACAAGCCCTACATGCTGCAGACGATATTATCAAACAGAGAAGGGGAACAGGGAACTAAAGTATGTACATGTGCATTGTGCTTGTGCAAAAACTTATCAATTCAACCAAGAGTCGTCGTCGTTTTCCTGCTGAAATTATGCACGCATAAAAGTACCCAATGATGATTCTACTAATCGATGACTCATCATTGTGCGGCGTATCGGCATGAGCGAACGTACCGCCCGTGCTATTGAGTTAATTAAAAACGTCAGAAAGTGAGGTTACGTGCTGAAAAACAGAGAAATGAAGGAATAATAGGAAGAAAAAAACTATCTTGGTTCAGGTTTATTGGGTTCTCTTATGTATTTTGGATTAAACGCTATATATATTTTCGCGAAAAGGATTGAACCCTATATGACTAAAAAAATGTATGGACAATTTGATCTAAACATTTAGAAGTGATTTGTTTTTTTCCGATAAAGATGCGATTCGATGAACTGTGTTGGAGCCACCGTA
Source organism: Triticum dicoccoides (assembly GCF_002162155.2). Classification (NCBI taxonomy): domain Eukaryota; kingdom Viridiplantae; phylum Streptophyta; class Magnoliopsida; order Poales; family Poaceae; genus Triticum; species Triticum dicoccoides. Next base: position 393,861,329 of record NC_041387.1, on the reverse strand, counting down.
ACCAGTAGGAGTTCCAGGGGAGAAGCAAGTGAACGCAGAGCCAAGGATGCAGTTTGCTTTGGTAGTGAAGAAGACAAGCGAAGCTAAGATATATACACAGAATGAGATGATCGATCGATGTTGATCGCGTCAGACATACAAGGATGCGTGGACGTATACATTCTCTGCAAGATGGGGGACTGTAAGACAAAAGGGTTTTAGGGTTTGTGGCACACCTCTAACGTGGGGTGGCCTTTGTATTATATAGGGGTACATCAAAGTGTACAAATACAATTACAACTATAATACATGTAGGTCCAGTATATACAGAGTCTAACACCCTCCCTCAATCTCAACCGAGTTCGGAAGAGTTTACTAGGTTGAGATTGCGCCTACAACCTTCAAACTGAGGAAGTGGTAGTGGCTTGGTGAAGATGTCAGCAAGTTGATCCTTTGAAGAGATGAACTTGATGAGAAGCAGCTTCTGGGCAACACGTTCTCTGACAAAGTGATAGTCAACTTCGATGTGTTTTGTTCGGGCATGGAATACAGGATTTGAAGACAGATACGTAGCACCGATATTATCACACCAAAGAACAGGAGATTGCTCCTGAGAGATCCTCAACTCTCGAAGCAAGGACTGTATCCAAATTAGCTCAGCTGTAGCATTTGCAACTGCTTTGTACTCAGCCTCAGTGCTACTGCGAGACACTGTTGCTTGTTTACGAGCACTCCAGGCGATCAAGTTAGCACCAAAGAACACTGCATAGCCCCCCGTTGATCGCCTGTCATCCGGATTCCCAGCCCAGTCTGCATCAGAGAACGCGGAAAGAGCTGCAAAGGTCACCGGTTGCAAATGCAGACCATAGGAGGGTGTCAACCGAATGTAGCGTAATATACGCTTAACAACAGTCCAATGAGAATCTCGAGGTGCATGCAGAAACTGACAGACGCGGTTGACAACATAAGAGATATCCAGACGAGTAATAGTCAGGTACTGCAAACCACCAACAATACTCCGATACTCAGTGGCCTCATCAACACAAAGAAGAGAACCATCAAGGGCAGACAGTTTGTCAGTAGAGGACATAGGTGTAGCAGCAGGCTTGCACTTGAGCATACTAGCACGTCGAAGAACATCAAGAGAATACTTTTGCTGAGCCAGCGTCAAACCAGAGCCAGAGTACGAGACCTCCAGACCGAGAAAATAGTGCAATTTGCCAAGATCCTTAACCGCAAAATCAGCCCGCAAGGAAGACACCAGGCGATCCGCAGCAAATACTGAAGAGCTGACAAGAATGATATCATCAGCGTAAACCAGCAGGTACATAGTAACTGTAGGACGCTGAAGAAGAAACACTGAGGTGTCAGCCGTAGAGGGAACAAAACCATGAGCCCGAAGAGTGGTGCCAAGACGTGCATGGCAAGCACGCGGAGCCTGCTTCAGGCCATAAAGCGCCTTGACAAGGCGACACAGGTGTTGCGGTCGAGCGGGATCAATAAAACCAGGAGGCTGACGCATATATACCTCCTCCTCTAATACCCCATAAAGAAAGGCATTCTGAACATCGAGTTGACGAAGAGACCATCCACGAGTAACAGCCAGTGAGAGCAAAAGTCGAATGGTAGTGGGTTTAACCACCGGACTGAAGGTATCCTCGTAATCAAGACCCTGACGTTGTTTGAATCCTTTAGCAACCAGGCGAGCCTTGTATCGCTCAATAGAACCGTCGGCATGTCGCTTAACCTTAAATACCCACTTAGAATCAATAACATTGACACCTGCCCTGGGAGAAACTAAACACCACGCGCCATTCTGAAGAAGAGCTTGGTATTCTTTTTCCATCGCAAGACGCCAGTGAGGAATGCTCATTGTCGGTGTCAAAACCGGCGGATCTCGGGTAGGGGGTCCCAAGCAGTGCGTCTTAGGATCAATGGTAACAGGAGACAAGGGACACGATGTTTTACCCAGGTTCGGGCCCTCTCGATGGAGGTAAAACCCTACGTCCTGCTTGATTAATATTGATGATGTGTGTTACAAGAGTGGATCTACCACGAGATCAAGGAGGCTAAACCCTAGAAGCTAGCCTATGGTATGATTGTTGTTGTTGTATATCTATCGACTAGCCTGGCCCCGGTTTATATAATGCACCAGAGGCCTAGGATAACAAGAGTCCTAGCCGAATACACCGGTGGGGGGGGGAGTCCTTGTCTTGATCGCCAAGTCTTATGGAATCTTCCTTGTATGCGGCAACTGTCTGGACTGGCCCATGAGTATACGACCATGGGGGTCCTCGGCCCAATCCAACTGATCGGGAGACGACGTGGTGAGTACCCCCTAGTCCAGGACACCGTTAGTAGCCCCCTGAACCGGTCTTCAAGTTGGGGACGCTCCTCGATTCTTCCTAACTGTTCTCCATCTTCGGTCGTCGGTCTTGAAAACTAGTTCAACAAATCTTCTCATCTTCGATCTTGAGGATCGCCGAAATGCATTCGACGAGTTTATACGTCGGGTATCCGAGGAGCCCATTTAAGTTTCCGGCCTTTATCAATGCCTTGTTATTTTTATGCCACACCTCGGGTTTGAAGTTGTTCCCGGGCGGCAACGTCCTCTTGCGTTCGAGCTCCAACGCCGGACTGCATTCGAGGTATCTTTGCAGCCGAGCACCATTGCCGGACTGCTTCCCAGCTCTAACGCCGGACTATGTATCCGAGCTCCAACGCCAGACTGTATCCGAGGTGTCGTGGATCACCTTGGTTCAAAGAAGTTTGAAGGAGTTTAGCCGAGCTTAATGCCGGAAATGCCCTCTATGGAGCCAGCCACTAGCGCCCAAGCTTTATGCCGGACTGCTTCCGAGGTGGTTAAGCACCTCGGTCATGGGCTGATTTTTGGTCAATATTTTTTATTGATGCAATTTATTCTCTGACGAGATATATAGCCAGTAGCCCTCAAGGTGGGTATCGGTCTAAAACCCGAGATGCACATGAAGGATGACATAAGACCGCTGATTCCCGTAGCCGCTAAGACTTAGGTTGATTTGCAAAATCGGTCTGAGGATCAAGTCCTAGCTTGGCAGAATACTTCGGGACACAAAAAGCGGCGTGCTCAGTCCTCGAGACTCGGGTTGGGTGCGGCCGACCAACCTGAGGATCAAAATCTCCTCGAAAACTGTATTGCACTTAAAATTTTCTGCATAGAACAGGCAATGCAGTAGCCCCCGAGACACTTGTCGGGTGGCAACACCAGATCAGGGGACTGATGTACCCCTTTAATATTTGTAAATAATAAGCCCGAAGCCCAGTAGCCCCCGAGCCTTAATGCGGGCACGGGAGGCCGAATTAAGGATTGGTATCCATAGTAAAATCACAAATTATGTGTAATGACTCTATGTATCCAAGTACTTTACGTCATTAATGCTCGGATCCGCATTGTACAAAACTTTGTTGACCGACCATCGGCTTCCACCTCCTCGGCCAATAGCCGAGGAGTGTTTGTCCTACTTTATAAAGCCTTTATGAGGGCAAAGATTTACAACAAACAAGGCAATCTGGCCATACGGTTTTATAAACAAAGGTACGCAGAGAGATATGTTATATTGTTGTTTAACAGAAGAAATGTCTTCCAAAGAAAATAGTCCCGCTATCGGTTCCTTTCTTTGGGTTGTCATGCTAAGCATGATCATGAAACCTCAGCTCCAATGTAAGAGAAAAAGATCGAGGATTTAGTTTGGGAGGCCAGTTAATAGCCCCCGGTAGTGTTCGGCGACAGTCGAGGTCAAGCTGGAAACACTTCGGCCAATATTATGAATGGCCCGTCATTTAATATAGTCATCGGATCGCTGACCAGTTTACACCTATTGTGATAGTCAGTTTTCGGCTTTCTCCACTGAGGTGCTTGACCATGCGAGTTGGAAGCACAATCGCAGTGGTTCTCCCTTTGCACACCTAGCCGAACAAAGCGGAACGTAGGAGGCAAGCGCGGGAGCCGGGCAACCCAACTATTGACCGAAGACACAATTCGAAGCTGATGCACATATAGCAATATCCGAGAATGTTTTTGCCGAATCTCTAAAGGTGCCCGGCGTTGCACTGCGAGACTTGTGCTGAAAACACACAAATAGTTAAAAGTGCCAAAAGCTTGGAAAACCAAAAAACGTCAGTAAAAACATGACGTCCGAACAAGATCAAGTGTTCGGTGCCAATCCGAAAATTGGACTTTAGAAAAAAAAAGTGCTTCTGCCGTGCTTTAACTTTGCAACGACTAAGAAGAAAAACACTTAGTATGAAACGGCTCAAATAAACATAAGAGCCCCCAAGCGACTTGGGTAAAAGTTGACTATAAAATGTAAGGTGACATGTAGAATGCCTTCTAGCCGGATTGTAGATCGTTTGTCGTAGCGGACCTTTTCGCTTCAACCTCTGGACCCAATAGTCCGGAGTGTGTCCGAATACCCTCGCGGTTATAAAAACCGGGGCATGCGTGGAGACCAGGCGTAGGGGTCATTAGTGCTTTATCAGACAAGTGCCCAACTAGTTATGTTATATTACATGGTTAGTAAGAAACATCTTCTAGGGAGAATAGTTCCGTTAGGGGTTCCTTTCCCTGGGAGGCATGCCCTAAAGTGCATGTCCGGACTGCGAAAAGAGCAGAAAAACATCTGGGGATAGGTAAATAAATAGGTAAGAAATCATCTTTTAGTTCACCGACCGAGTATTCCCTTAAGAACGCTAGCTTTCGGCTTCACCCAGTCTGAGGTACACATCCGGCTGACCCGGCAGTAACAATCGCAGAGGTGCTCCCTTTACCACCTAGCCGAACAATCGGGAACGTAGGGGTAAGCACAGGAGCCAGGCAACCCAGCTTGGCTAAAACTTAAGTCATATCGATGCATATAATGGTGAATAAAAGGTACATGCGGAAGTGTGACACATGTGTTGAGCATAAAGCCCGTATTAATAAGCTTCTGTTAAAGAAGCCCCCAGGTATAATGAGCGCGGGTAGCGCGTCAAGTGTGTGCGAACAAAGTTTCGACAAGGAAAATTTTTACAAGCAACTTTTTTTACAAAAAAGTATAATTCTTGGTCGAACCGAACACAAGTTAAAAATTTAAAACTTTGAGCATGAAGGCAACTTAGCTGGTTAATGTGTTCGGTATTGACGACGCGGTCCGAGCTTGATGCGGGACAAGGTTCCATCCCCCAAGCCGGTCCCGAGGTGGCGGAGCAAAGAGCTCGGCACTCCGAAGTGGTGACATAGCATGGTCAATGCAGGACGACAGGGCGATGCGGAAGTCCCTGGCATGGGGTAATGAAGTGTTGACGAAGCCCCCCGTCCAGCCGAGGTGACGCCAAAGGATATAGTCCGGCTGGATCGTTTTCCTATGCACAAAAAATAGTGCAGACCGAGGATAATAGTAATAATAGGAATTAAAAAAAATGTTGCATAATAAATAATTTATGCAAAGTGAGTAGTAAAAGAAATATGGCCTGGCGCCGAAGTCGATGTCGATGCAGGTCGTCGGCGTAATGCAATAAAGGCGTGGCAAAGCCTGGATTCACAGGTCGGTCCGAGTTCCGGATGCGGCGTTCACCGAACTGTGTACGAAAACTGACCGAACCATCATGCGACCGTCGATAATGCGGCCACCATTTGATAGACCCATGCCTGGTCGGCTAGTGACGCCGAAGTGTTCGGAGTAGGTTGATGAAGAGATGGCGAAGCCCCCGGTCCAGCCGAGATGTCGAAGTAGGTCGGCGTGATGGACACCAGCTTGAAGAAGCAATAGTGCGGCCCTGCCGATGCAGGTCGTGACGTGGTCGATGCCGGCTTGATGAAGCAACCGTGCGGCGATGCCGGTATGCCCGCTCCGTGTAATCTGTGGGGCGGCGTTGTTGGTGATGATTTATCCTTCGCGATGCCGGACTCTTGTTCGGCTTGCCAAGATGATGATCCAAAGAAGTTGAGCTTGGCTCAACAAAGTGACGACGTGTCTAGCGCAGGTCGGCAGCCGTGGAGCAATATTGCAGGACTGATTTGACACCAGCATGATGTTGAAGATCATGTTCAAAAGATCTTAAAGTTAGTGGGATGTGTTCAGAAACAAAACACAATACCCCATACAAAACTTCCTACAAAAAGGATGTCCGAAATCCCGTTCATAAAAAAGACGAACTCGGGTCGGATTCGTTTTCGCGCAGAAAACAGATCGAAAAAGTGGTGCACTAATCGGAAGTTTTCCGGAGTTTGGACAGTCGGATTGAGCTGAATTTTTGGCAGCTGGTAGATAAGGGAATTCCGCAGCAAATCAACGGTTGGATCCTCCAAAGGACATCCGAGCTAGACGTTGTATACCACGCCCTAAACTCGTCCGGATTCTCGTCCAGATTCAACAGGGCTCCGGTATATCGGAGATCGCCGGAGATTCCTCTATCGGGACTCGACAAAATTTTTGCAGGGTTGTTGTAGACTTAATTCCGCATAATTCCACCGAAGTAATCGTTTAGGCGACACTCGAGGAGGCGGTGGAGGCGGATACAAGTTTGTTGTTCAAAAAAACAGCACGGTCGCCTGAGGGCAATGTTGACGTTGAGCCCCCGAGCTCCATGGATGACTCCTCCATGATCTTGATAGAGATCGGAGTTGGTGTTGATGAAGGCCTTCATTCGAACATGACGATCGGAGGTAGGGCGCAGTCCTCGGTCAAGGCAAGGTGACCAGTCGAGCTGGTGACGAAGAAGCCGATGTCGCAGTTGACCAGCAGTCGAGCCATTGATCCTTTCGTCGATCACACAGCGGAACTCTCAATGAAAGCACCAATGTCGGTGTCAAAACCGGCGGATCTCAGGTAGGGGGTCCCAAGCAGTGCGTCTTAGGATCAATGGTAACAGGAGACAGGGGACACGATGTTTTACCCAGGTTCGGACCCTCTCGATGGAGGTAAAACCCTACGTCCTGCTTGATTAATATTGATGATGTGTGTTACAAGAGTGGATCTACCACGAGATCAAGGAGGCTAAACCCTAGAAGCTAGCCTATGCTATGATTGTTGTTGTTGTATATCTATCGACTAGCCTGGCCCCGGTTTATATAATGCACCAGAGGCCTAGGATAACAAGAGTCCTAGCCGAATACGTCGGTGGGGGAGGAGTCCTTGTCTTGATCGCCAAGTCTTGTGGAATCTTCCTTGTATGCAGCAACTGTCCGGACTGGCCCATGAGTATACGACCATGGGGGTCCTCGGCCCAATCCAACTGATCGGGAGACGACGTGGTGAGTACCCCCTAGTCCAGGACATCGTCACTCATAGCTGCCTGAAAATGCCTCGGTTCAGCAGTAGGATCCGCCTATGCTTGCGACATGCAAGTAGCGAACCAGGCAACAGTCCCGTCCGTGCGCTTCTTCGGTTGAACCACGCCACTCTTGCTGCATGTATGAGGACGCAACACAGGAGCGGGGGCAGGTGGTGGCGAGGGCGCCAGTGACAGCTGCAAGGAAGGCACCACCTCAGAAGAGGCCAACGGCGAAGAAGTTGATGAAGACGTGACCGATGGCGACAGAACAGGGGACGTCAGTCCACCGGAGGGCAAAACTGGCCCAGGCGACACGAACGGCCCAGGCGACACGAACGGCCCAGGCGAGCTCGGTGTAGGAGACCCAATAGGCGTGGCCGGCCCAGACGAGTGCGGCGTAGCGGGCCGAACAGGGGAGACCAGCTCAGGTGAGGCCGGCCCTGGTGAGGCCGGCGTGAAGGTAGCTGGTGAAGGAGACCCGGGCCCAGGCGAGGCAGGCCGGTGGGCCGGGGCATGGCCAGCTGGCGGGTAGGCTGCATGGGGCATGCAGGTGGCTGGCTGATCGTCGTGCGGGGTCGTGGAGGAGGGAGCCGGTGATTCTTCCTCGTCCAAAAGCTGCAAGCGTGCACCTCTTCCAATACCTGCGCCATGGTTAGACAACAAAAGGGGCGAATGTGCAGCATCTAAGAATTGACCAGGCAAGGTACTTGAGGGGTGCACAGGCGGTGTGGAGGCGGGAACAGATGCAGGTAGAGCAGAAAAGGGAAAAATATGTTCATCAAAGACAACATCGCGGGAAATATACACACGGTTAGATGGAACATGAAGACATTTATACCCTTTGTGAACAGAACTGTACCCAAGGAAGACACATCGTTTAGATCTAAACTCAAGCTTGCGATTGTTATAAGGACGGAGGTGCGGCCAGCATGCACATCCAAACACCTTAAGGAACGTGTAATTAGGAGTTTGACCAAGCAAGAGTTCAAGTGGAGTCTTCATATGAAGAAGCCGTGAAGGGAGCCTATTTATAAGAAAACAAGCTGTGGTGAAAGCATCACTCCAAAAACGAAACGGAACAGATGCATGTGCTAGCAAGGTTAACCCAGTTTCAACGATATGACGATGCTTACGTTCAGCCGAGCCATTCTGCTGATGTATGTGTGGGCAGGACACACGATGAGCAATCCCAAGTTTTTCAAAGAAAGTGCTAAGATTGCGGTACTCACCCCCCAATCCGACTGCACATGAATGATTTTATGATTGAGAAGACGCTCAACATGTGCTTGAAACTTAAGAAACACATCAAAAACATCAGACTTACGTTTAAGAAGATATAACCAAGTAAACCGACTATAAGCATCAATGAAACTGACATAATATTCATGACCACTAACAGACAGTTGAGCAGGGCCCCATACATCTGAAAACACAAGCTCAAGAGGAGTTTTGACTATGTGGTTGGAAACAGAAAACGGTAACTGATGGCTCTTGCCTTGCTGGCAGGCATCACAGATAGCAGCATCATTATTTCTAGACTCTGACGGTAGCTCATGACGGTGGAGAACATGGCGAACAATGGGTAACGCAGTGTAACGCCCGGATAATCTTGCTACAGTAATCCCATGCTAATCATGGCACGTCATCCCGATTACTGTTGCTATCCTCGCAATAATTCGAAACCGTTCAAAGTCAAAATTCAAATTGATGAAAACAATAAAAGTTTTAAAAATTTAAAATAAAATTGTTCGGTGGTTGGCGAATATTACAAAGGTAATTATGGTGCAACAGGCATAATTTTATAAAATGGCTAAATGGATTAAATGATTTAAACAGAAAAGAAATAAAAGAAGAAAATACAAA
>NC_041387.1:393764397-393851406 GCF_002162155.2 Triticum dicoccoides | reverse complement strand
CTGCGCCCATTCTTGGCCGGCGCCGTGTCCCTCGCCGTGGCCACCGGCCTCCCTCGCTCCTCCTCCTCCCCTGAACCCCACCACCTCGCCCCGACCTCGCTTCGTCCGCCCCGACGCACCGCCCGGCCACCACCGCCTCCTTCCCGCGGCTCCTGGCCGCGCCCGCCAGGGCCGTCGCCGTCCGGGGCCTTCCCTGCTCCCCGCCCCCTGCCGCTGTCGGGCGAGGCCACCGACGCAGCTGGGCCTCGCGCCCTCGCTGCGGTGCCCTCGGGCACGGGTGCCCAGTGCCCAGTCGGGCTCGCACCCGCACCCGCACCGCCCTGTGCCCGCTAAGGCCCCCGGGCCACTGACTAGGGGGCCCCGCCCCAGAACGTTAAAAAAATAAAAATAAATAATAAAATAAATAAAAACAATAAATATAATTAATAAAATTAAAGTGATTTAATAGAATTATTAATTAATTAATTAATTAATTAAGTTAATTAATCCAGTTTAATTAAATTAATTAACTAGTTAAGATTAATTAAACTGTAATTAGATTAACCTAAACCCTAATTAACCTAAATAGAGAATGACAGGTGGGTCCCACTGGACCCACATGTCAGGGGTTGACTCAGTCAACCCCTGTTGACTGCTGACGTCAGCATGACATCATGCTGACGTCATAAATACCTTTTTTTTCGAATTAATTAAATAAATAATTAAATTCCAAAATTATTAAAATCTTTTAAAAATCATATCTTTTAATCCGTAACTCGGATTAAAATATTTTCAACATGAAAGTTGCTCAAAACGACGAGACGATTCCGGATACGCAGTCCGTTCGTCCACCACACCCCCCTAACCTATCGAACCCGCAACTTTCCCCCTCCGGCTCCTCTGCCCGAAAACACGAAACACCGGGAATACTTTCCCGGATGATTCCCCCTTGACCAGTACCACCTTATACCACGTTAGGGCACGCCTAGCATCGCTTCTTGACATGTCATGCATCGATATGCATCTGTTTACTTGGTATTCATTGTTTCTTCCCCCTCTTCTCTCCGGTAGACTACGAGACCGACGCTGCTGCTGCCCAATTCGACTACGGAGTTGACGACCCCTCTCTCTTGCCAGAGCAACCAGGCAAGCCCCCCCTTGATCACCAGATATCGCCTATTCTTCTCTATACTGCTTGCATTAGAGTAGTGTAGCATGTTACTGCTTTCTGTTGATCCTATTCTGATGCATAGCCTGACATTGTTGCTACACCTGTTGATACCTTACCTGCAATCCTAAATGCTTAGTATAGGATGCTAGTTTATCATCATTGGCCCTACATTCTTGTCAGTCTGCCTTGCTATACTATTGGGCCGTGATCACTCGGGAGGTGATCACGGGTATATATCATACATACATACATACTATACAGATGGTGACTAAAGTCGGGTCAGCTCGAAGAGTACCCGCGAGTGATTCACGGATTGGGGGCTGAAAGGACCTTTGTCCCGACGGCCCTCTGTGTGGATCTTTGTGGCGGAGCGACAGGGCAGGTTGAGACCGCCTAGGAGAGAGGTGGGCCTGGCCCTGTTCGGCATTCGCGGACACTTAACACGCTTAACGAGATCTTGGTATTTGATCTGAGTCTGGCTACGAGCCTATACGCACTAACCATCTACGTGGGAGTAGTTATGGGTATCCCGACGTCGTGGTATCAGCCGAAGCACTTCAGACGTCAGCGACGGAGCGGCGCGCGCCGAATTGGACTGGAACGCCACTAGGCTAGGTCTGCTTTCGGCCGCGTACGCAACGTGCAGGTGTGCTATGGGCGATGGGCCCAGACCCCTGTGCGCTTAGGTTTAGACCGGCGTGCTGGCCTCTCTGTTTTGCCTAGGTGGGGCTGCGACGTGTTGATCTTCCGCGGCCGGGCATGACCCAGGAAAGTGTGTCTGGCCAAATGGGATCGAGCGTGTTGGGCTATGTGGTGCACCCCTGCAGGGAAGTTAATCTATTCGAATAGCCGTGATCTTCGGTAACAGGACGACTTGGAGTTGTACCTTGACCTTATGACAACTAGAACCGGATACTTAATAAAACACACCCTTCCAAGTGCCAGATACAACCGGTGGTCGCTCTACCTCAGGGATATGAGGAGGGGATCGCCGGGTAGGATTATGCTATGAGATGCTACTTGGAGATGCTACTTGGAGGACTTCAATCTACTCTCTTATACCTATTGCAAGACGAAGGTGACCCGAAGCGTAGTCTTCGATAAGACTAGCTATCCCCCTCTTATTCTGGCATTCTGCAGTTCAGTCCACTGATATGGCCCTTTACACATATACCCATGCATATGTAGTGTAGTTCCTTGCTTGCGAGTACTTTGGATGAGTACTCACGGTTGCTTTCTCCCCCTTTTCTCCCCTTTTCCTTTCTTTCTGGTTGTCGCAACCAGATGCTGGAGTCCAGGAGCCAGACGCCACCGTCGACGACGACCCCTACTACACCGGAGGTGCCTACTACTACGTGCTGCCCGCTGACGACGACCTGGAGTAGTTTAGGAGGATCCCAGGCAGGAGGCCTGCGCCTCTTTCGATCTGTATCCCAGTTTGTGCTAGCCTTCTTAAGGCAACTTGTTTAACTTATGTCTGTACTCAGATATTGTTGCTCCCGCTGACTCGTCTATGATCGAGCACTTGTATTCGAGCCCTCGAGGCCCCTGGCTTGTATTATGATGCTTGTATGACTTATTTTATTTGTAGAGTTGTGTTGTGATATCTTCCCGTGAGTCCCTGATCTTGATCGTACACATTTGCGTGCATGATTAGTGTACGATTGAATCGGGGGCGTCACAAGTTGGTATCAGAGCCGACTGCCTGTAGGAATCCCCCTTCCGCACTCCTTGGCCGAAGTCGAGTCTAGACATTACAAAAACTTTTACTAACTTGGCTGTGTGCCTTACGGGCCCACGTCGCCATCGGGTGGTACTAGGATCTTTTACTCCTCAACCTTTACTCTGGGACTCTGAACTCTTTTCTACTCGGGTTAAACGAAATTACTAACTCTGACTTTAGGATCCCGTTACCACGTTCACCCCAAAGTTGGATAAGCCATAGTTATTTTGCAGGATAGCATTTTGAATAGTGCCCATGTTGTCATTTGACTCCATTGAAACATCTTTGTTTTCAGATGGAACCCGCGAGGCAGGTCGTGCGCCACACTGCGGCCATTGGTGCCTCAGGATCACCTGCTGTGCTAGCTGATATGATGACCTATCTGGGTTATCGCTGGCACCCTGAGTACACCGTCTACGAGGAGTACCAGGACTTTAACCAGGAGCAGTACCGTGCCATCGTCCACCTCTACTCTCGGGAGTATGAGTCCACTACCGTGCTGCACACCGCTCATGGTGTTGGAGTGACCATCGAGATGGCAGTCCACGATGCGGCTCATGCTGCTCTGACACGTCTTCGTGGAGAGTATCAGGCATTGGACACTTCCCCTTTCAGGCACATTCCTATCGCATCTGACGTTGGTGCGGAGGGATACTATACTGCCGCCTACTCCACCGTCACTCGAGAGCCTTTCCACCATCAGCGCCTGGTCCTGCATGCTGATGGGCTGGACCGAGCTAACAGAGCTCTTCGCCACGAGTTGTACACCACTCGTCAGCACCTTTACAGGGCTCTGACGCGGTTGCACCCCTTTGTCCGGTCTGGACAGCTGCCGCGTTCTGCGATCTACCCAGCCAGGACCGTGATGCCCCACGGTGTCGGATGGCCAGAGGTGGGAGGCTACTCTCCCGCACTTGGTCCTCTTCTGCCACCTGAGCGTCGGGTTCTACACCAGAGTATCCGCGGCCCCCAGGCCACTGACGTGGAGGACTATCCGTTGCCTCACTACCAGCTGTCAGGTTACAGCTACCTTCACAGTACCTCCTGGGACTGATGTAGTCTTGCTCATTAGTTTTAGATGCACTCGCGAGCCTGCGTGCCGCCTATGATGACTTAATCTATGTACTGAACTCTGTGGACTGAACTCTATGTCCGACCCCTTTTGTAAGTTATGCCGACTATCTATGTGGTATCTGTCGTGCTCCTTTCATTATGCATGTTTCATCATGAATGACTCTTGTCTATGCAAATTTCTCAATACTGAACTACCCCTGTTATATATTAGCAGGATGGTTAGACCAGCTGGTCGTGGTCGTGGTGGCAACTTCCCACCACCGCCTGAGTACATGGCTGGTATGATCCAACAGCTTGAGATGAATCGCCAGTTCATGGAAAACGTGATGGCTCAGTTTCCTCGCCCCAATATGAACCAGCATCCAAACACAACAACTCTGCAGGATTTCATACGCCTCAACCCAAGTGTGTACCGCAGCTCAACCCAGCCGCTGGATGCTGATGACTGGCTCCGTGACATCACCTATGAGATGGAGTCTGCTGATGTAGCCCCTGCCAGCTATGTCACTTTTGCTTCCTTCTTCCTGAAGGGACCCGCAGCTCAATGGTGGGACAGCCATAGGCGTACTCTGCCAGTTGGGACAATCATCTCCTGGCCAGACTTTCAGGCTGCCTTCCGTGCCCGCTTCATTCCTCAGGGAATCATGGACAGGAAGAAGCGTGAGTTTCGCAACCTCACCCAAGGCAACAAGACTGTTGAAGCTTATCAGCGGGAGTTTCTGGACTTATCCCGCTATGCTGAAGAAGACATTGCAACTGATGCTCGCAGACAGGAGAAGTTCCGTGAAGGCCTTCAAGCTGATATCAAGCTCGCACTTCTAGTGCACGACTTTGCTGATTTCGCCACCTTGGTGAATAAGGCCATCAATGTTGAGACTGGTCTTCAAGAACACCATAGCTCTCAAAGGCGCAACCGTGACACGGGCTCATCTTCGGGCCCGCCCTCGCAGAAGCGTAAGATATGGATCCCGAACAGCATGTACCGTCCAAATGCACCAGCCCCAAGGCAGTCTTACGCTGCACCTCGTCTGCCTACTGCTCCAACCAGGCAGCCGAGGCTTCCAGCTCCACCACCCCAAGCTCCTGTTCCTACCCCCGAGAATGGGTTGTGTTTCAGGTGCGGACAACCAGGGCACCGTGCTAGGGAATGCAACCAGAAACAGAATCAACTGGCCCTTCCAGCAACTGGCCGTGGGAACAACCAGGCCCGCAACAACAATGCCAAGTCTTATGGCCGTGCTCATGCCAACCACATTGATCTGAATGAAGCTCAAGACCAGCCTGCTACTGTGATGGGTACACTCCTCGTAAATTCAGTACCAGCATCCGTTTTATTTGATACAGGTGCATCGCATTCATTCATGTCAGAAGATTTTGCATACAAGCACGATGTTAAATTTTAGCAGATGAACACTTCGGTAGTGGTAAAAACCCCCGCGGGACAATGTCAGACCTCCATGGTTGGCATTGACGTCCCTGTGGAAATCGAAGGGTTGGAGTTTCGTGCCTCGCCCATTATACTGAAATCGTCTAACATCGACCTCATTCTGGGAATGGATTGGTTAAAGGCGCATACTGCTTCTATCGTTTGCGCCACTAAGAGCGTCCATCTGCTACACCCTTCTGATGAAATAATTAGCTATGATGCTCATCTGGTTCAGAATGCCGAGGCCAGGCTTTATGCCTTAAACGCATTGAACGTTGCACCACTCAAGGGCATTGAAAACATTCCCGTCATGCGTGAATTCCTAGACGTCTTTCCTGAAGAACTCCCAGGGATTCCCCCTGCTAGAGCTGTCGAATTCGTCATCGACTTGAAACCAGGCACCACTCCTATAGCCAAGAGACCCTACAAGATGCCGCCGCATGAACTCCTTGAGCTTAAGGAGGAAATCGATAAATCTCTTCAAAGTGGTTTCATTCGCCCAAGTTGCTCTCCTTGGGGAGCACCTTCTCTCTTTGTCAAGAAGAAAGATGGGACAAACCGATTGGTCCAAGACTACCGTCCTATAAATCAAGCTACCATTCAGAATAAGTATCCTCTTCCTCGGATCAATGATCTGTATGATCAATTGGCTGGATCATCAGTGTTCTCTAAACTCGACTTGAGGTTGGGTTACCACCAGATCCGTGTTCGTGAGGAAGATATCCCCAAGACCGCATTCGTGACTCGTTATGGTTCATACGAGTACACCGTCATGTCTTTCGGCTTAACCAATGCTCCAGCCACCTTCTCTCGCCTGATGAACTATATATTCATGGATTACCTCGACAAGTTCGTCGTGGTTTATCTGGATGATATTCTGGTATTTTCCAAGAACGAAGAGGAACATGCTGAACATCTTCGCCTCGTGCTGGAAAAGCTACGAGAGCATCAACTTTATGCCAAGTTCTCCAAATGTGAATTCTGGCTTCCTGAAGTAACCTATCTCAGGCATGTCATCTCTAAGGATGGTATTGCCGTCAACCCTGAACGAGTTCAGGCTATTCTCGATTGGACTCCTCCGAAGAACGTTAAGCAAGTCAGAAGTTTTCTCGGTCTCGCCAGCTACTGCCGTCGATTCGTCGAGAACTTCTCCAAGATTGCCAGGCCTCTGACTAACCTATTGCATAAGGGCGTCAAGTTCCAGTGGACAGACAAATGTCAGGAAAGCTTCCAGGCACTCAAAGACAAGTTGACTTCTGCCCCAGTACTAGCTCCACCTGATACTAAGAAGGACTTCGTCATTTACTGCGACGCTTCCCGTCAAGGATTAGGCTGTGTCCTAATGCAAGAGCGCAAAGTGGTTGCTTATGCCTCTCGGCAATTACGCCCTCACGAAGAGAACTACCCAGTTCACGACCTCGAACTTGCTGCTGTCATTCATGCACTAAAACAGTGGCGACATTACCTACTCGGTAATCGTTGCGAGATCTTCACCGACCACCAAAGTCTGAAGTATCTGTTTACTCAGCCAGACCTGAACCTCCGTCAGCAGAGATGGATGGAGACTGTTGTAGACTTTGATTTGGGTATTTCCTATACCCCAGGCAAGGCTAATGTAATGGCTGATGCCTTGAGCCGCAAGTCTTACTGCAACCACCTCCAGGTTCACAAAGTTCAGCCCTCACTCGTTGAAGAATTCAGAAAGCTAAACCTCCATATTGTTCCTCCGGGTGCACTCGCTCCCCCTCCCACGGAGTTCCGCAAGATGAATCTCCGTGTTGTTTCCCAGGGTTCCCTCTATACCCTGGCTGTTGAACCCGATCTCGTGGGCACCATAAAGACAATGCAGGGATTTGACTCTGAAGTCTACAAGATTAAGCAAGACCTCAAAGAAGGAGGTTCCTCATCCTTCACTATTGCTGATGATGGCGCCTTGTACTTCAAAGGCCGCCTAGTGGTGCCGTGTAAGAAGGAAAACCTGAATATGACCCAGGAGGTTATGAAAGAAGCTCATGATACGCCTCTTTGTATCCATCCTGGTAGTACGAAGATGTATCAAGACATCCGCCAGAGATTCTGGTGGTCTAACATGAAGCAAGACATTGCTCGTTATGTTGCTGAATGTGACGTTTGCCGTCGTATCAAAGCAGAACATCAAAGGCCTGCTGGAACTCTGCAACCTATATCTATTCCTGAATGGAAATGGGACCATGTCGAGATGGACTTCGTTACTGGATTTCCCAAATCGCAAAAGGGTAATGATGCTATTCTTGTCGTCATTGACCGACTTTCTAAGGTTGCACATTTTCTGGCGGTCAAGGAAACGATCACTGCTAGTCAGCTTGCAACTCTCTACATGTCCAGAATTGTATCGCTTCACGGTATTCCGCTGGTTATCAGTTCAGACCGTGGCAGTTTATTCACTTCAAGATTCTGGGCAAGTTTCCAAGAAGCTATGGGCACTCATCTGTCTTTCAGCACTGCTTTTCATCCTCAGTCACAAGGGCAAGTTGAACGTGTCAACCAAGTTCTCGAAGACATGCTTCGAGCTTGTGTTATTTCCTTCGGCAAGAAATGGGAGGAATCTCTTCCGTATGCTGAGTTCTCTTATAATAATAGCTATCAAGCTAGTCTGAAGATGGCCCCCTTCGAAGTGTTATATGGACGAAAGTGCCGAACCCCTCTGAACTGGTCAGAAACTGGGGAACGTCCACTCTTCGGTCCGGATATTATCCAACATGCCGAAGAACAAGTCCGCATTATTCGCGAGAATCTCAAGACTGCTCAGTCACGCCAAAAGAGTAATTATGACCGTCATCATAAAGACATGGTCTATCAACCTGGCGAAAAGGCCTATCTTCGAGTTACACCAATGAAGGGTGCTCACCGCTTCGGGATCAAGGGCAAGCTAGCTCCTCGCTATATTGGCCCATTCACTATTCTCGAGAGGCGTGGAAAAGTGGCATATCAATTGGAGCTCCCGCCGAACCTTTCTCAGGTTCACGATGTGTTCCATGTGTCGCAACTCCGCCGTTGCTTCAAGGACCCAATCCGAGCTGTGGATCATGAAGTGCTCGAATTGCAACAGGACCTCTTCTATAAAGAGCATCCGGTCCGCATTCTCGACCAAGCTGAACGCCGCACACGCCAGAAGGCGATCAAGTTCCTCAAGGTCCAGTGGTCGCACCATTCTGAAGATGAAGCCACCTGGGAACGTGAGGATCGCCTGCGTGATGAATACCCCGCACTGTTTCCTTCTACCTCCTAAATCTCGGGACGAGATTTCTTGTAGTGGAGGAGATTTGTAACGCCCGGATGATTAGGCTACAGTAAAACTCTTCTAATGATGCCATGTCGTCCGTGTTACTGTTGCTAATCAGGTGGTAGTTCAAAATCATTGCAATTCAAAATATGAATTAGTGACAAACGCCCTAAATTTTCAAAAGGCAAAGCGAAAATGTTCGGGGGTTGCCAAATATTGCACTGGTAATTATGGTGAAGCAAACACCATTTTATAAAATGCCTAAATGCCCTAAAATTAAATAAAACAGAAAGGGAAATAAACAAAAGAAAGAGATTACAGAAGAAAAAAAAACAAACAAAAGGGAGGGGGGAGCCCCCTGGACCAGGCAGCCCAACCCACCCGCACGGCCACCACCCAACCCCCTGGCCCGCAATCAGCCTGGCCGGCCCAGCCGGCCCAGCCCCCGCACAGCGTCCCCTTCCCCTGTTCCCCCGACGCGGGTCGGAACAGGGCGCGTCCCAGCCGAACCCACCTCGCCGGCGACGAGGCGTGGGGATAAGGACGCCGACGCCGCGCCCCCTCGGTCTCCCCTCCCACTCGCCCCCACGCTCGCCCTCGGCCCCCGCGCCTCTCCCTCTCCCTCTCCCCTCCAGATCCATCTCCCCCTCCTTCCCCACCGCAACCGAGCGCCGCCATGGCCTCGCCGCCGTAAATCGCGCGGCCACAGTCGCCGCCTCGCCGCGCCTGCGTGCCCGTCGACGCCTCCGTCACCTTCCTCGCCTACCGGAGGCCTCAGCTGGAGCTCGGAGGCGCTGCAGCATCGGATCCCCTTCGTCCCCTTCTCCGGCTGCCATCGATCTTCTTCGTCTCCGGCGCCGCCCCCTGCAGCTCCTAAACCGCCACCGAGCCTTCTTGTGTGCTCCACGGTGAGCTCTCCTTCCTCTCCGCTCTCTTCTCCTCGCCCCAACGTGCTCGTAATCACCGCCTCGTACGTGCCCGAACCCATCACCGCGGGAGCTCATCGCCGACGAGCTTTCGGCGACCAAATGGTCCCGCTCCAGTGCCCGTTTAGCTCGCCCCCGCACGTAGAGCCTGCCTAGCCTCTTCTTTTGCTCCGTAGCCCGCTGTTCCGCCGTCTCCGACATCCACCCGTACGAGTCGCCGCCTCCGCTGCTCGCCGGCGTGGTTCCGGTCATCCCCGAGACCAACCCGTAGCCCCATGCGACGCGCGACGTCGTTAGCTTTCGAACGGGAGTAGCCACGCCCGTTTTGGGCCACCGTGGCGGAATCCCGCAGCTCGCCGGCGTCCTCCGCCGTGTTTTGGCTTGCCAAAGCCAACTCCGGCGCCGGCACCCGACGTGGCTGACCTGGGGCTACCACCAGGGTCACTGCCAACGGGCCCCACGGGTCCCAGTTGACTGGGTTGACCAGTCAACCCTGCTGACTTGGCAACCCCCAGCCACTGACCAGTGGGGCCCACCCCCCTAATTAACAGGAATTAATTAAATTAGTTTAGTTAACCTAAATTAGACAATGACAGGTGGGCCCAGTAGTTTAATAACTGAATTTAGATTAGTTTGAACCCTGTTTAACCCACTGTCTATGACAGGTGGGTCCCCCATGTCAATTTGACTAGTCAACCGAACTGCTGGCTGCTGACGTCACTCTTATGTCATGCTGACGTCATAAATTCATTTTCGAATTAAATAATTAAATAATTAAATTTCAGAAATTAATATAATCTTTAGAAAATCATATCTTTTAATCCGTAACTCGGATGAAAATACTTTCTACATGAAAGTTGCTCAGAACGACGAGACGAATCCGGATACGCAGCCCGTTCGTCCGCCACACACCCCTAGCATACCGAACTCGCAACTTTCCCCCTCCGGTTCACCGGTCCAAAAACGCGAAACACCGGGAATACTTTCCCGGATGTTTTCCCCCTTCGTCGGTATCACCTACTACCGCGATTGGGCACACCTAGCATTGTTACTTGTCATGTCATGCATCGATATGCATTTGTTTGCATTGTATTCATTGTTTCTTCCCCCTCTTCTCTCCGGTAGACTACGAGACCGACGCTGCTGCTGCCCAGTTCGACTACGGAGTTGACGACCCCTCTCTCTTGCCAGAGCAACCAGGCAAGCCCCCCCTTTGATCACCAGATATCGCCTATTCTACTCTCTATACTGCTTGCATTAGAGTAGTGTAGCCTGTTACTGCTTTCCGTTGGTCCTATTCTGATGCATAGCCTGACATTGTTGCTACATCTGTTGATACCTTACCTGCAATCCTAAATGCTTAGTATAGGATGCTAGTTTATCATCATTGGCCCTACATTCTTGTCAGTCTGCCTTGCTATACTATTGGGCCGTGATCACTCGGGAGGTGATCACGGGTATATACTATACATACATACATACTATACAGATGGTGACTAAAGTCGGGTCAGCTCAAAGAGTACCCGCGAGTGATTCACGGATTGGGGGCTGAAAGGACCTTTGTCCCGACGGCCCTCTGTGTGGATCTTTGTGGCGGAGCGACAGGGCAGGTTGAGACCGCCTAGGAGAGAGGTGGGCCTGGCCCTGTTCGGCGTTCGCGGACACTTAACACGCTTAACGAGATCTTGGTATTTGATCTGAGTCTGGCTACGAGCCTATACGCACTAACCATCTACGTGGGAGTAGTTATGGGTATCCCGACGTCGTGGTATCAGCCGAAGCACTTCAGACGTCAGCGACGGAGCGGCGCGCGCCGAATTGGACTGGAACGCCACTAGGCTAGGTCTGCTTTCGGCCGCGTACGCAACGTGCAGGTGTGCTATGGGCGATGGGCCCAGACCCCTGTGCGCTTAGGTTTAGACCGGCGTGCTGGCCTCTCTGTTTTGCCTAGGTGGGGCTGCGACGTGTTGATCTTCCACGGCCGGGCATGACCCAGGAAAGTGTGTCCGGCCAAATGGGATCGAGCGTGTTGGGCTATGTGGTGCACCCCTGCAGGGAAGTTAATCTATTCGAATAGCCGTGATCTTCGGTAACAGGACGACTTGGAGTTGTACCTTGACCTTATGACAACTAGAACCGGATACTTAATAAAACACACCCTTCCAAGTGCCAGATACAACCGGTGGTCGCTCTACCTCAGGGATATGAGGAGGGGATCGCCGGGTAGGATTATGCTATGAGATGCTACTTGGAGATGCTACTTGGAGGACTTCAATCTACTCTCTTATACCTGTTGCAAGACGAAGGTGACCCGAAGCGTAGTCTTCGATAAGACTAGCTATCCCCCTCTTATTCTGGCATTCTGCAGTTCAGTCCACTGATATGGCCCTTTACACATATACCCATGCATATGTAGTGTAGTTCCTTGCTTGCGAGTACTTTGGATGAGTACTCACGGTTGCTTTCTCCCCCTTTTCTCCCCTTTTCCTTTCTTTCTGGTTGTCGCAACCAGATGCTGGAGTCCAGGAGCCAGACGCCACCGTCGACGACGACCCCTACTACACCAGAGGTGCCTACTACTACGTGCTGCCCGCTGACGACGACCTGGAGTAGTTTAGGAGGATCCCAGGCAGGAGGCCTGCGCCTCTTTCGATCTGTATCCCAGTTTGTGCTAGCCTTCTTAAGGCAACTTGTTTAACTTATGTCTGTACTCAGATATTGTTGCTCCCGCTGACTCGTCTATGATCGAGCACTTGTATTCGAGCCCTCGAGGCCCCTGGCTTGTATTATGATGCTTGTATGACTTATTTTATTTGTAGAGTTGTGTTGTGATATCTTCCCGTGAGTCCCTGATCTTGATCGTACACATTTGCGTGCATGATTAGTGTACGATTGAATCGGGGGCGTCACACGCAGGGTGACCAAGACGTGAATGCCACAATGCAGGAGACACACGAACCCCGCTGAAGACCTGAAGATCAGCAGCGGCAGCAGGCACGGCCGTGGGCGCATCCAGAGCATACAAGCCTCGGCGAAAACGACCACTAAGAAGTATGTCCCTCGTAGCTCGGTCCTTAACAAAAAGATGAAACGGGTGAAACTCACAAAAGACATTATTATCCTGAGTAAGTCTAGGAACAGAGAGCAAGTTACGAGTAACAGAGGGAACACGAAGAACATTTCTAAGATGCAAGTTCCTAGAGGTGTTCGTGAGAAGTGATGCCTGACCAATATGAGAGATGCGCATACCTGCCCCATCCGCTGTGTGAACCTTGTCGTGACCATGGTAGGGTTGCTGAACATTGAGCTTGCCCAGTTCGTTCGTCACATGGGCTGTTGCTCCAGTATCCATATACCAGGAAGGATCAATAGGATATGAAGGCGTATGTCCCTGTTGCGCCATAAGAACTTGGCGATCATTGCCCTTGCCGTTGTTGCCGAGGCCGAGGAAGTCGGTCTTGAAGCGACGATGACAGCGAGAGGCAACATGTCCTGGCAGACCACAGAGTTGGCACGGCTGGGCCGCTCCACACGCAGCACAACATGCACATGGACGACCATCAATCGTGACCACAGAGGAGCCAGGGCGCGAGGGCAGCTGCTGACCTGAGGGTGTATTGCCACCGGATTTGCCCCCCCCCCAGCCGAGGAAGCAGAAGGGCCGCGGCCACCTCCTTTGCCACGGTACGCAGCGTTAACAGAGAGGTCCACGGGAGTGTCCGGGCGGCGAGCGTTGAGCCGTTGCTCGGTTGAGAGGAGGCGGCTGTAGAGATCCTGAGGACGGATAGGAACTTTACGTTCATTGATCACTTCCGCCAACGAGTCGTAGTCGCTATCCAGGCCCGCAAGGATGTAGGATGTGAACTCAGTGTCACGAAGAGGTTCGCCAATGGAAGCAAGAGTGTCAGCAAGTTTCTTGATTTTGTTGTAGAAGACGGTCACTGACCCGTTGTCCTTGCGAGTGTCCGCAAGTTTAGCGCGGATGGACATGCTCTGCGCCGTAGACTGCGAGGAAAAACTCGACTCCAGGATCTCCCACACCTCATGAGATGTCGCGGCAAAGAGAACCAAGCCGGCAACACCCTCACCCAGGGAGGATTGTATCGCCGAGAGGATGGCCTGGTCTTGAGCAATCCATGCGCGAAACATCGGATGATGCGGCGGCGGACACGGAAGGGTACCGTCGACGAAGCCCTCCAAGTAATGGCTGCGAAGCAAAGGTAGCACTTGCGCACGCTAGTAGAGGTAGTTATCCGGCTTGAGCTTGACCGGGAGGAGATGCGAGAACAAGAACGGCGGCGAGGAGATCGCAGTCAAAGCAGCTTCGAGATCCATGTAGGGCGGCGGCGCGGACGGGGGTTGATGTGGAGTGCCAAACGCCGCAACGCCGTGGGACGACGGTGCACCGTATGCTGCCGGCGGACCATACAGCGAGGAGGCCGCGGGGGCGCCGGCCCGAGGATAGACGCCTGGTGGAGGGCGCGGCGCGGGCGAAGAGCCGTACGGGGCACCATAGAGAGGAAGGCCACCGTAGCCGCCGCAGGCCACGTGAGGGGCGTCGGCGACAGACGAGTCCGCTGCGGTGTAGACAGCAGGCGGGGCAGACCCGGTCGGGCGCATCAGCGGATGCGGGGCGGCAGAGGGCGGCGGTGCAAGTACCAGCGGGTACGAGACTGCCGGAAGCAGGGTAGATGCAGAGGGCGACGAGGAGTAGCCGGCGTACTGGTAGGCGACGGGGCCGGCGTACTGGTGACCTGCAGATTGCGTCGACAGGGGGCCAAGCGAGCTCTCCGTCGTGTAGGGCGCAGCCCCTCCATAGAGGAGAGCCGCGAGCGACGGCGGTAGGAACGCATGGTCCGTGGCGACGGATCGGAGACCCGCCCCAGCGGCAGCAGTCGATGCGGCGGCGAGGGACGCTGCGAGGGCAGCGGTGGTGTCGGCGGCCGGATGCGACATGACGAAGGCGGCTGGCGGCGGGGTGGGAGCGGAAGACGTTGATTAGATCGATAGGCGTGATACCATGTAAGGCAAAAGGGTTTTAGGGTTTGTGGCACACCTCCAACATGGGGTGGCCTTTGTATTATATAGGGGTACATCAAAGTGTACAAATACAATTACAACTATAATACATGTAGGCCCAGTATATACAGAGTCTAACAGGGAGCAATGAACAGAGCGATTCGCTTAGGAAAAGAACGAAAACCCGTGCTTAAAAACTTAGGAAAAGCGGCCAAAGTGCATGCGCCGCGCCCTCTCTAAAATTCCTCCCTCCCTGCTCATCGGCACCTCAATTGTGCCCCAAAAGCCAAACCAAACCAAACCATACATGTGTGATGTTTATAAGAACAATAGGTTTTGATGATCAAGATCGTTCCTGGCCCAGACGACGACCAGGCCTAGCTAAGAAAGGCGTCGATCGAGACTACTAAGAATGCAAAAACGATGCATGCAACAGAGGTTGGTGGTCGGGTCGGTGTCCCCGTCACGTCCCAACAGCAATCTGTTCCCTAGAAGCAGGATATGTGCAGACAGTGCTCTCAGATTTGCACTATAGCACCAAGTAGCTGGGTATATCTTGCTCATGGTATGGTCAGCAATATCTGCTTGACTACCTGCTCGCCAAACTGCGTGGAACCTAGCTAACTTTGGCCGTGTTACTTTTGCAACTGGATGTTATCTTCCTTGTCAGTAGTTCGGCTAGCATGCGCGGGCCGTTCACTTGTGGGTCGGTTCGTTATACTGTTATAGAGAGGGCGCGTAGCTTAGCATGCATTGCATGTACTCCTATGATTAGCTAGCTAGCTAGTTGAAACACATGACTATGGGCATACTCTTCGTGCTAGATAGTGATACTGATGGTGGTGGTGGAGCGAGCCATGCATATGATTAGCTAGCTCTCTTTTCGCAGATTCTACACCGTGAATCTGTGATCGATCAAGAGATCACTGGACCAGAATAGACTCGGAAGCACATTGAACCCAGTGGTGCAACCTGGAGAGAAACATACTGTAGTAAGGTACTAGTACGCACAGCCGAATAATGCAGTTGGCTTCCGTTTCGAAAAAAAAAGAATAATGCAGTTGGCTCGCACTGCTGCTCTGTGCCTCGGCGAGCGGCCGGGGGACCAAGCGAAGGATCGATCCCTGTGTTCCTGCCGCGCAACCGGCAGGTTCGTGGCATTGCCATGCGATGCTTGGCAACGGAAGGCAAAACATGCACCTCGGGTCGGTCGCGGTTAAGCATGCGAGAGAGGAGACGGGACGGGACGGGACTGGACTTGCATCGTGGAACTGGGACATCTGGGCAGGGGGAGCAAGCCGTCTTCTGGCACGGCCCCCGTCCGTGCTGTGCAGGTTGTATCGGGATCCGAGTGTTTTTTTTAAGCTAAAACGCCCTCCGGCTCTTTATTCATTAGGCGCTATCATGTCTGACTGCAAATACTCAGTCGGCCACCCAGGAATTGTATCATACACATGTATAAAAACACTCAAATTTAACGAATGCCTAGCTACACGGTGAGCCGCCATATTAGTCTGACGACCCAAGAACCGTAGCCTGAATCCCTGAAACCCAGTAGCCATCTCCTTCATCTCTAAAATGAGATGATAACATGTTGATCTCTGAGGTGCATCCCAAAGTTGCTGAATCTCCTGACAGTCTGCACGACACGAGACACGACTTGGACTTGGGGTTCTCCTTCTTGCTACTCTCCCAAGTCAATTTCCGTTGCAGGCTTTGGAGGTAGCTGCCGAGCCTTTTCGGCCGTGTTCCAACCATGTGTCGCATACAGCACCATAAATAAACTAATTGAAAACAAACCAAAAACTACTCCCTCCATCCCATAATATAAGACGTTTCTGCAAGCTATATTAGGTTGCAAAAACGTCTTACATTATAGGTTGCAAAAATGTCTTACATTATGGGACGAAGTAATGTTCCCATGCTTTGAAGTTTAACATGGATGATGGTGTCGAGGCAGGTGCCATCTTCGTATCAAAGGAAGGTGAAGCATGCACCCGCAACCCCGCAAAAAAGACATGCACCCTCAAAATAAATTTTACAAAAACGGCATGTACTTTAGAGTTGCAGCTACCAACTTTGATTTTTTTTTTCCATTTTATGACCTGATTCACCTTATTGCGTGCCAATGCAAACACCCAAAATCTATTCGGCCCCCGCTGCCCTTTTGGGTTTGGCCCATCGGATTTTTTTCTTTCTTTCTGGTTTGAAAATGTTTGCCGCGCGGGCATTTTTCTACTTCAATGTTTGTCGCACCTTTTTTTGGGAAGCGAACCCATCCCCTCAAATTCTGAACTTTTTATCGAACTCGCAACTTTTTGATTTTTTATTAACTTTTTTACTTAAATTAGTGAACCTTTCTTCCTCAAAACCATGACGTTTTTCAAATCCACGAAAATGTGAACTTTTATTAAAATTTGTGAACTTGATTTTCACTTGTATGAATTTTTTTAAAATCCACAAACTTTTTTGAACTCATAACTTTTTCGAGTTGCTGCAAAAAAATTCAAATGCATGAATTTTTTTCGAATCCCGCAAAAATTTTCAAGTTTGTGAACTTTTAAAATTCATGAACTTTTTTTTTGAATCCTATGACTTTTTTTATTTTGTGAACTTCTTTTTGAAACCATGATTTTCCCCTGAATTCTTGAACTTTTTTTAAAAATCCTATTTTTTCTAAAAAACATATTTTCTCAAAAAGTCAACAGTCAACCAACCAACAGTTGGGGTTAACCACGACCAGCGAACCGTAAAGACTGAAGCGTCTCGCTCCAGGGCTCGCTTCATGTGTCATGTGTGGGATGGCCCACGAGGGGGTCTGCATGACCACATAAGTGTCGGTTATCCTCCCTGGCGATTAAGGCGCCGGTGAGGAGGTCCCACGCAAACGCGTACAAAAGCAAAGGAACCGACATGATCCAGCAGACAGCAGAACACGCGCCCGCAGGTCGCCGGCCTCGGCCCATAGGCGACGGCAGTGAGTGCGGGCTTGTTGTGCTAAATATTGTAGTGAGCCTGTTTTCAGTAGACAACATAGGAAACCAAGGGGATGGCATCAAAGAGCCACCATTTCTCACAAGCTAGTGACCGAGTGGGCTGACCCGATCAGCGCTCTTCAGAGGTGGCGAGGCGGCCAACTTTTTCTTTCCAGCAGTTTTTTGTTTCTACATGGTTTTTTCATTTGATTTTAGAAAACATGAACAGATTAATTATTTAAGATAAAAGAAGTTTTCAATAAAAATGTTTTTATTAACCTTTTCTCAAATTCACAACTTTTTCATTTATTAACTTTTTTATTTAAATTCGTCAACCTTTCCCCTCAAAATCATGACTTTGTTCAAAACCACAAAAAATGTGAATTTTTATTCAACTTTGTGAACTTCTTTTTTTTGCATGTATGAACTTTTTAAAATGCACAAATTTTTTTTGACTCGTGAGCTTTTTCGAGTTTGTGGAAAATATTCAAATGCATGAACTTTTTCGAATGCCGTGAAGTTTTTCAAGTTCGTGAAATTTTTTAAAATTCATGAATTTTTTTAATGCCACAGTTTTTTTGATTTTGTGAACTTTTTTTGAAACCATGATTTTTTTCCCGAATTCTTGAATTTTTTTTAGAAATCTTATTTTATTTTTTCAAAAAAATGTTTTCTCAAAAAGTCAACAGTCAACCGGCCAATAGTTGACCGGTTAAAACACGACCAGCAACATAAAAACCGGAGCGTTTGGATCCAGCGCTCGCTTCATGTGTGGGACAGCCCACGAGGGGGTCCACATGACCGCATGAGTGTCGGTTACCCTCCCTGGCGCTGAAGGCGCCGGTGAGGAGATCTCTGGCAAACGCGTATGAAAGCAAAGGAACCGCCATGATCCAGCAGATCGTAGAACACGCGGCCGCAGGCCGCAGGTTTCGGCCCATAGGCAACGGCGGTGAGCTCGGGCTTGTTGTGCTAAATATTGTAGTAAGCCCATTTTCACTAGATACACATAGGAGACCAAGGTGAAGGCGTCAAATAGCCATCGTGTCTCACAAGTTAGTGACCGAGTGGGCTGACCCGATTAGTGCTCTTTAGAGGTGGCGAGGCAGCCATCTTTTTCTTGGTTTTCTCAATTGATTTTAGAAAACATGAAAATATTATTATTTAAGATAAAAGTAGTTTTCAATAAAATAATATTTCCTGAAAATTCCAAACACATTTATAAATTTCTGAATACTTTTCGGAAAGTGCGAACATTTTAGAAAATGGAAACATATTATACACAAACTTTTTTAAATGTAAAAAATATTATACATGAACATTCTCTGTATTTATTATAATTTTTCATTAATCATAATTATTTTGAAATTTAATTATGTTTCTAAAATTTGAATATCTTTTCAAATGTTTTAAAATTTTATAAAAAATGTGAACATCTTTTGAAAAATTTGAACATTTTGTTCAAACAATGAACATTTTTAGAATACTACGTTTTAAAACTTCCATACATTTTTTTAGAAAAAATACAAAAAAAATTTCAGTAACATGAACAATTTCAAATTTTTGGGAATAAAATTGGCAGTTGTGAACATTTTTTAAATTGTAGGAACAATGTATAGAAAAATGATAAAAAACAAGAAGAAAAAATGGAATAAACCATACAAAGAACCTTCTTCCCAGAACCGCTACAAACTGGGCAGGACCTTACTGTGACCTTGTACAATGTGTGCTCGTTAAATGGACTGGCCCAGAAAGTAAACGCTATGTGAGTACCTTATGCGATTCTCCGACAAATAGAGGCACAGAACGTCAAATAGGGATTACAGAGGCCGTCACCAAATGATGATGTAAAATCACTAAGGGTTGGCCCTTATAAAGGTCACTCCCCTATCTTCTCATGTGCTAAAAAATGGCACACTGCATGTGTGCCATGTGTCGTAACTTGTGAGCTTTCTTTTCTTTCAGTTCTTATCCAAAATGTCTTATCTCTTGAACTGTGCGTCCAAATACCGAACCACTTTTAGCGTATGATTTCTCACATCAAGATCTCCAAAACTAGACCCATGTTAATATGTTTCGAAGATTTTTTTTGATAAAACAGGAAACCAGAAAATGAGCGGAAACCAAAAAATGAATAGCAAAAAAAAAAGTGAAAACAAAAAAAAAGGGCAACCAAAAAATGAATACCAAAAGAACAAAAGCCCAAAAGCATGGTTGCGGCTTTTTTTGGAAGCATAGGTTGTGTTTTTCCTTTTTCCGAGGGAAGCACAGGTTATGCTTCTCGCAAAAGCAGGGGCCATGCTACTATCATTTAACACACTTGTGCTTCAAAGTACCATCGTGTTCTTCATATAGACTAGTGGGAATTTTACATTAAGAGAACTTGACTTGCATATTTCGATGACGGGGTTCCTCAAATTTCTAGGTCTTCATGAGCAAGTAAGTTGGATGCACACCCACTTAGTTTCAGTAGCGAGCTTTCATACAATTATAGCTCTAGTGCATCGGTTGCATGGCAATCCATACTCCTCGCGTCAACATCGATTGAAAGGCATCTCCATTGCCATACGATTCGTCGAGTTGATGCAAGACTTTCTAATTTTTGTCTTCCCTTATAAACCCCTACCATCATTCTCTTTACCATCCAAAGTGCTATGTCCATGGTTCACACTCAAATATCGAGTGGAGTTTGATACGTCTCCAACGTATCTATAATTTTTGATTGTTCCATGTTATATATTATATTATCAATCTTGTATGTTTTATATGCATTTACAAGAAACTTTATATCACTTTTTGGGACTAACCTATTAACCTAGTGCCTAGTGTCAGTTGCTGATTTTTGCTTGTTTTGTACTTTTCAGAATATCAGTACCAAACGAAGTCTAAATGCCACGAAATTTTTTGGAGTTTTTTTTCTGGCAATAAGAGATCCTGGAAGCTTCTAGAGGCCACGAGAAGATGAAAGAGGGGCCCACTAAGCACCAGGGTGCGCCAGGGCCCTCTGGCCTGCCTTGGTGGGTAGTGGGGCCCACGAGCAACATTTTGACCTACCTCCGCCTCTAAAAATACTCTAAAATTTCAAAACCCTCAGGGGAGTCCATGAAATACTTTTTTCGCCACCATAAGTTCCAGAACCACGAGATCCGATTTAGAGGCCTTTTTCAGCACTCTGTCGATGGGGGAAACGATCACGGAGGGGTTCTTCATCATCCTTGCTGCCCCTCCGATGATGCGTGAGTAGTTTACCATAGATCTATGGGTCCATAGTTAGTAACTAGATGGCTTCTTCTCTGTTTTTGATCTTCAATAAAATGTTCTCCTCGGTGTTCTTGGAGATCTATTTGATGTAATGGCTTTTGCGGTGTGTTTGTTGGGATCCGATGAATTGTGAGTTTATGATCAGATCTATCCATGAATATATTTTTTGTCTTCTCTGAACTCTTTTATGCATGATTATTATAGCATTGTATTTCTTCTCTGATTTATTGGTTTGATTTGGCCAACTAGATTGATTTATCTTGCCATGGGAAGAGGTGCTTTGTGATGGATTTGATCTTGTGGTGCTCACTCTCAGTGACAGAAAGAGACATGACACGCATGTATCGTTGCTATGAAGGGTAACAAGATGGGGTTTATTCATGGGAAAACTTTGTTTTTGCCACTCTAGATTTTGCCTACTTTGCTTATGACACTCTAGAATTTGACATTTCAATTTTGCCACTCTTAGCTTTTGACAATATGTCACTTTTGCTATTCCGTGGCAAAAGCAAAATTTTCTGAGTGGCAATTACAATACATTATCAAAAGCTAAGTGTGGCAAAACCCAACAACTGGCACCATATGTGGAGTAATAGTTTATCTTATCTACATCATGTCATCTTGCTTAAGGCATTACTCCGTTCTTTTATGAACATAATACACTAGATGCATGTTGGATAGTGGTCGATGTGTGGAGTAATAGTAATAGATGTAGAATCATTTCGGTCTACTGATCTTGGACGTGATGCCTATATACATGATCATTGCCTTGGATATTGTCATAATTATTTGCTTTTCTGTTAATTTCCCAACAGTAATTTGTCTACCCACTATATGCTATTTTCTCGAGAGAAGCCTCTAGCGAAAACTATGGCCCTGGGTCTATTTTCTATCATATATTAAAACCAAAAATACCTTGCTGCAATTTTATTTTATTTATTTTATTCTGTATTTTTGTCAGATCTATCTATCAAAAACTATATCTTTTAATCTTGCTCATAACCTTCAAGGGATTGACAACCCCTCTAAGCGTTGGGTTGCAAGTATTTATTGTTTGTCTGCAAGTGCTGTTTACATAAGTGTTGCTTGGTTCTCCTACTGTATTGATAACCTTGGTTTCATAACTAAGGGAAATACTTATCTCTATTGTACTGCATCATCCCCTCCTCTTCGGGGAAATCTCAATGCAACTCACAAGTAGCAGGAAGAATTTCTGGCACCGTTGCCAGGGAGACATCATCAACATCAATCAAGTACCTAAGCATATACTTTCATCTCCCTACATTTACTTTATTTACCATTTGCCTCTCGTTTTCATCTGCCCAATATTTTATGTTTGCCTTTTTCTTATTTGATCTTTTGCTTGCTTGCTATCTGGTTTGCGTAGTCATGATATCTCAAGAAAATACAAAGTTGTGTGTTTTTTCAAACTACTAATAATGATTTTATTAGTACTCTGAATTCTCCTCCCGCCGCTGATAACCCACAAGTATAGGGGATCATTTGTAGCCTGCTTCGATAAATAAGAGTGTCGAATCCAAAGAGGAGCTAAAGGTAGAACAAATATTCCCTCAAGTTCTATCGACCACCGATACAACTCTACTCACACATTAACGTTCGCTTTACCTAGAACAAGTATGAAACTATTTTGTAAGAATAAAACTATGAGTACTTTGTGAGAATAAAACTACGAATAAATTGCAAGGTAATAAAAGTGGATAGCTTTTGTCAACAAGAAAGTCATTTGACCCTAGGCAATCGATAACAAGTACCGGTAATCATTCTTGTAATTCTATATGAGGGAGAGGCATGAGCTAACATACTTTCTCTATTTGGATCATATGCACTTATGATTGGACCCCTAGCAAGCATCCGCAACTACTAAAGATCATTAAGGTCATGAAACCCAACCATAGCATTAAGTATCAAGTCCTCTTTATCCCATACGCAACAACCCACCTACTCAGGTTTAAGCTTCTGTCACTCTCGCAACCCACCATAAGTGAAAAATGAACATATTGCAGCACCCCACAGCGGGGATCCCTCACGTTTGCGCGAGACGGAGGGCACCGTAGGACAGCACCATAAATAAAATATACAATCATACCAACCAAGATCACGATTAATCCACAGGACAAAACCGATCTACTCAAACATCATAGGATAACCATAGATCATTGGGAAATAATATATGGAGTTGAGCACCATGTTTAAGTATAGATTACAACAAAGAGAAGATGTGTTATACCGTTGCATAGAGGGGGAGAAAGTTGGTGTTGACGATAGCAAGATTGTTGATGTAGATCGCCGTCACGATCCTAGCCCCGACGGCACTCCGGCGCCACCGGGAGAGAGGGGGAGAGCCCCCCTCCTTCTTATTTTTCCTTGGCCTCCCCCCTAGATGGGAGGAGAGTTCCCCCTCTGCTCCATGGCCTCCATGTCAGCAGAGGGGCGGGAGCCCCTCCGAGATTGGACCCCCCTCTCTGTTCTCTTGTGTTTCGCGTTCCCCAGATCTACCCCTTCACGGTTTCTTATTTTTCCGGAGATCCGTAACTCCGATTGCGCTAAAAATTTTACATTATTTTTCCATAAATTATCTTTCTTGCACCAGAAGAAGGCCGCCAACCGCCTTACGAGGAGGTCATAAGACACCTGGGCGCACCTGGCACCCCCTGGCGTGCCTTGGTGTATCTTGGGGGCTGTGGACCCCGTTTGCGTTGATTCCACCTCCCAAAAATCACATATATTCCAAAATAATTCCCCGTAAATTTTTATCGCGTTTGGACTTTGTTTAATATGGATTTTCCGCGAAACAAAAAACATGCAACAAACATGAATTGGCAGTGGGCACCGGATCAATAGGTTAGTTCAATAAATCATATAAAAAGTTGCTAAATATATGTGAAAGTTGTATAATATTGGCATGAAACAATAAAAAATTATAGATATGACGGAGACGTATCAGCATCCCCAAGCTTAATTCCTGCTCGTCCTCGAGTAGGTAAATGATAAAAAAGATAATTTTTGATGTGGAATGCCACCTAACATAAACTTGATCATATATCTAATCATGGCATGAATATTAAGACATAAGTGATTCAAAGCAATAGTCTATAATTTGATATAAAGACATCAATACTCAGGAATCCCAATAAACAATCATGTCTTTCAAAATATCAATGCTAAAGAACGTTATCCCTACAAAATCATATAGCCTTGTCATGCTCTATCTTCTTAACATAGTATAAATCATGTACTACCCCGGTGTCAGCCAAGCAATTGGTTCATACTTTTTAACGCGCTTCAGCCTTTTCAACCCTCACGCAATACATGAGCGCGAGCCATGGATATAGCACTACGGGTGGAATAGAGTATGATGATAGGGGTAAATATAGAGAAGACAAAAAATTAAGAAAGTCTCACATCAATGCGGCTAACTAACGGGCTATGGAGATGCCCATCAATTGATATCCATGCAAGGAGTAGGGATTGCCATGTAACGAATGCACTAAGAGCTATAAGTATATGAAAGCTCCATATGGAAACTAAGTGGGTGTGCATCTAATCCTATAATGAAAAATTCCCAGTAGTATATGGAAGTGACAACATAGGAGACTCTCCATATGAAAAACATGGTGCTACTTTGAAGCACAAGTGTGGAACTAGCATGTCCCTTCTCTCTTTTTCCTTTTTTTCCTTTTTTCTTTCTTTTTTTCTTTTTCTTTATTTTATTATATATATTTTTTCTCATTGGCCGAAGTCTCATCCCGATTTGTGGGGGAATCATAGTTTCCATCATCCTTTCCTCACTTGGGTAATGCTCTAATAATGAAACTTGATGATCATCACACTTCTAACTACTTATAACTCAAAAGAAATAAAAATTACAACTTGATACATATAACAAAATATGACTCTATATGAATGCCTCTGGCAATACCAGGATGTGCAATGATCTAGCATAACATGCATAAAAAATGATGAACGGTGGCTGAGCCACAAATACTATGTCAGCTATATGATCATGCAAAGCAATATGAGAATGAATGCTCAAGTCATCAAAATGGAAGCGGTGGAAGTTGCATGGCAATATATCTCGGAATGGCTATGGAAAGGCCATAATAGGTAGGTATGGTGGCTGTTTTGAGGAAGATATAATAAGGCTTATGTGTGATAGAGTGTATCATATCACGGGGTTTGGATGCACCGGCGAGGTTTGCACCATGTCTCGAGGTGAGAAAGGGCAATGCATGGTACCGTAGAGGCTAGCAAATGGCGGAAAGGTAAGAGTGCTTATATCCATGGACTCACATTAGTCATAAAGAACTCATATACTTATTGCAAAAGTTTATTAGCCCTCGAAGCAAAGTACTACTACGCATGCCCCTAGAGGGGAGGTTGGTAGGAGTTAACCATCGTGCGCCGCCAACCTTCACACAAGGATAAATTGTGCTCCAACTTCCCGGCATAAAGAGAGACTATACATGTATGCTTTGGAAATCACAAACCTTAACACCAATATCTTACTAAACACGATCATCCACTAGTACCTCCCACATATTATCATCTCTATATCGCAAAACTATTGCCAGGAATGAAACATATCATATTCAGTGATCCATAAGTTTAATGTAGGATTTTATGACTAACCATGCAAATGACCAATTACTTTTTGACTCTCTAAATAAATATAAGTGAAGCAAGAGAGTTTAATTATTTCTACAAAATACCATGCTCTAATAAATATAAGTGAAGCAAAAGAGCATTCTACAAATAACGGTTTTCTATGTGAAGAGAAACAAGCAATCCAAACTTCAAATGATATAAGTGAAGCACATGAAGCATTCTATAAAGCCATACTCAGAAGATATAAGTGAAGTGCAATGAGCATTCTATAAATCAACCATGGACTATCTCATACCAGCATGGTGCATAAAACAAAAAATGAAAACTAAAAACAAAAGACGCTCCAAAATTTACACATATCACATGAACGAAATGAAGTCAAAAAAAATACCAATACTTGTTGAAGAAAGCTGGGATGCCTTCCGGGGCACCGCCAAGCTTAGACGCTTGAGTCTCCTTGGATATTTACTTGGGGTGCCTTGGGCATCCCCAAGCTTGAGCTCTTGTGTGTTATTTATAGATCATACATATGCATCCATGATTTATGCATTTTTGCTTCTTTGTTTTAGTTCAATTTTGATCCAAGAGACCTTAAGCAACTCAAGGACCAAATTGAGAGAGTTGGAGGTTTCCCAAAAATCTATTTTTGATTTTTTCAAAATTTGGAAAATTGGATCAAATTGTTTATTCAAAATTCTTTTCCAATTATTTTGCAAATAAATAAAATAAAGAGAGAAGATAAAAGGACTTCCTCAAAAACAGCAAATAAATATTGAAAATTGAATTCCAAATTTTGAATATTTTATTTGATTTTATTTGCAAGTTTATTTATTTTATTGCGGAGTAATTAGAACTAAAAAGTTTGTTTTTAGTTTAGGCATTTAGGCCCAGAAAAATGTTCACCAGGTCATTAATAAGGCCATATTAATATGTGATTTTTTCTAGTATTTTTTAGATATTTATTTTTATTATTTTTTCGTGTTTTTCTCTCTCTGGAAAATTGTTTAAAAAAATCTCCTCCGCCCGGCGCAGCCAACCGGGCGAGGCCACGGCCCAGCTAGCCCCGCCCCGACCAACTCCGACCGGGAAGCTAGCCGGCGCACGATGCTGCCGCCGAGTCTGCCCCGAGCCCCACTGACGCCGTCGCCTTGCCCCCTCCTCCAAGCCTCCCCCCGCGCCTTTATATACTGAGGCCCCCGGCGCCTCTCCTCCCCAAGTCGCCGCACTCCGCCGCCGCCGCCGCAGTCGCCGCCATATGTCGCCGTTGCTGCCGCAGCCGCCACCGCCTCGCGCCCCACCGCCGCCGCGCTTCGCCATCGCCACCACCCCTCAAGCCGATGCCATTCGCCTCTCCGCTGTCAACGTCCTCCGCCGCCGGTAGCCCCGACCCCCTCGACTATCCGATCTGGATCCGACGATCCGGATCGCGTTTTGGTTTTTCTTCAAAATGTTTTTTTATTTAGCGGACTTTCGTCCGTTAGTCTTCGGTAGCGAACGTTTTTCGTTCTTTTAGCTTCTGTAGCGAACGTTCATTCGTTAGTTTTTTCTTTTTCTTTTATTTTTCTGCCAGGGACCTATCCGCTAGGATTTTATTTATAGTTTAGCCCCTACATTTCAAACTAGCACAACTTTTTGCTCGTTTGCAGGGCAATTCGACGAAACCAACACCAAAATCTTCAGAGCGTCACATGTATCCAGTAATCCAACTTAAACATGAGTTTTAAAATTTAAAATTTGAATTTTTTTAGATTTGAGTTTTGAACTTCTTTTGATCGTAACTTGAGTTTCCCAGCTCCGTTTTAGTTGATTCTTTTTGTAAATCGAAGCTCATCTCATGTACCTTATGTTAAGATCTAATCCACATAATTAGGGTGCTGTTATAAAATTGTTTTCTGTTTAGAGTAGTTATTTTCTTGTTTTTGAGGTTTCTGAATCTTTTCTTCGGTTTTCTTTGCATATTTTGCTTGAGTGCTTATGCATGCTATTGCTTGTTTATGATAGATTTTTCTAAGTGCGAATCTTGTTACTACGAATCTCTAGAGTTTTCTGATCGTCAGCAAGGCAAGTTACACTTTGATCATACTATTTCAATATCCAGTTTTTACTATGCATTAGTTTCACCCTCAAAGATTTGCATGAGTAGGATTTGGAATATGTGGTTTTGGTTGTAGTTCATGAGGTAGAAACCTATTACCTTTGATCACCCCGGGAATATACGTTATGCTCATAAATTGCTTAGCGATGCTCATAGACAGGGATTGGTATGTGAGATTCATGAAAGTTGCGAGAGTAATAATAACTAAGGGAAAATTAAGGTGGCAACTTTAATACACATCTGGATGGATTGTTTGGGGCACCTAGAGAAACCAGTACTTGCCCATGGGAATCCCGAAGTACCCGTGTGATTACCCTATGTCCGCTACCCAGGCTCAAAGGGATCATATGATATTTCATGCCTAGAAACTTCCATGTGCAACCACAAGCCATTATGGGCTCTAGCATAGTGGAGTAAGTTGTGTGACCTCTTTCCGTGGTAAACTAGCAGATGTAGTGGGAAAGTAGGTGTACCGGTCTACCCAAGGTTTAGAGGGAATGCTTCAGAAAGGCTATGTCTCGATCTTCCGATCATGGATGCGGTCGAGTCTTGTGGGGAAAAGTGCGCAAACCTCTGCAGAGTGTACAAACTAATCATGGTTAGTCGTGTCCCCGGTTATGGACAATTTGAGTATCTGGAAGTGAATTATTTGTTGATCTCATCACTCTTTAATTAATGTGTTGGGTTTATTATTTATACTTGGTAATTTTGGGATTGAGTTGGAGGAACCTTCTCAATGATGGCATAAACTTGGTAGTAAATAAAATTTATTCCTTTGTTGTAGGGAAAAATTAGCTTTACGCAAAAAAATAAACTTAGAGCCTCCACCAGCCAAATATGCAAGTAGATATAGTCTTTATCATTCATTGCTCTATAGTGTGACTCTGCTAGCATATTCCATGTGCTGACCTGCACGGCCGCGACGTCTAATGTTGTAGAGTTTTTCGATGAAGAATAAGGTGCGCTAGGTCGTTGTCATGCACTGAGTTTTGCTGTGGAGTTGATGGACTCATTTATCTTCGAAGCTTCCGCAGTTACTTTATTTTAGATGGCCTTCAGCCATATTTTTGTAATAAATACTCTTTTTAAGGACCTCGATGTAATAAGTGTGTGATTGAAATCTGTTATAATTCCTTGAGTACTGTGTGTGTCAGCATACCGATCCAGGGATGACACTTAAGTATAGAGACTTCGATCCATGGGATCGGGTCGCTACAAGATGGTATCAGAGCCCACGCTGACTGTAGTGTGCGACGACTAGGAAAAGCCACAGGATACTCTTCTCTATTCATTTCTAATCCTCCTCTATTTATACTCTATAGATGTCGGACCCCAGGAACAAGTTCACTCAGCCGGATGACGACACCCCTTTCGGATGACACCTGAAGGAAGACACGAAGTACCTGAACATCGGTCTACCAAGTTTCACCAGAACCTTCATTGCAACTTTACCAGAAGAGGAGCGCTGGAGGATCAAAGTTCATGTACCTAGAAGGACTTTTGCACCAACCACCGAGCCCATCGGGTGTACCTTGGATGCACCAACTTGGAGCTTAGGAAAGAGCATGGCAGCTCACATCACTTTTGGACGCATTTGCGAGGTGTGCCACAAGGATCTTGAAGACACCGTCTACCAGATATGTGGACACCGGGATGAGCAATGGTAGATGATTCACACCAGGAAGGATGGATCTATTGCAGCGTACATACAGGAGATGGATCAACACATTCCTCGATACGAGAATCAGATGTGCGCCGTCATAAAGAAGACCAAGAAGGTGATGACCAGGAATATCGAGCTAGAAGAGGAACTTAAGGCAACCCGCGATGGATATGAAGAGGAAATTGCTGTACTACTGGAGAAGAATGAAGACCTGAAGAGGAGGCTAGTAATACCCGAGGTGAAACAAGAACGTGAAGTGCATATTCATGAAGACGACTACATCATACTAGATGACACAGACAATGATGAAGATGAAAACAGTGATGGGGATGAAGACAGTGATGATGACACTAGAGATCATGATTATGAACCCATGGAGTCTTTCACCGACCAAAACTTCTAGACGACCACGATATTACTATTAGAATTCTTCCAAGTAGTTAGAAATCGTTTGTGAGATTTTGTAATAGTAGCTTAGATCGATTGTGTGGATCTTGTTTGAAATTGAGTGGTGTGATTTGAATATATTTGTCTCATATGCATATGGGTAGTGAAATCTCTCATTAGACCTTATTCTATTATGTTTTCTCACCCCTCTAACCCATCAGATGCCTCCGAGACGTGACCCTGGATTCACTTTCCCGCTGGAGCTCACCGAGTTGATCCAACAACAGAATGCCTTGATGCAGATGATGATCCGAAACCAAGGCAACAACAGCAACAACCCACCACCACCACCCCAAGTTGACAACCTAGCCCGTTTCCTAAGGTTGAATCCGCCAGTGTTCTCTAGCAGCACCGAGCCGATTGTTGCTGATGATTGGCTCCAAGATTGAGAGGGAGCTAAGCACTGCTAGATGCACAGATGGGGAGAGGGTGCGCTTTGCCGCACATCAGCTTGATGGACCCGCATCCTCATGATGGGAGAATTTCACCGCCACTTACCCCATTGCTACAGTTACATGGGATCAGTTTTAGTAGGCCTTCCGTACCGCACATGACTCAGCTAGAGCCATGAGTTTGAAGAAGCATGGGTTCGGCAACTTACGCCAGGGAAATCGTATGGTGGGGCATTATGTGGATGAGTTTAGCAAGTTAGCACGCTATGCCCTAGATGATGTGGCCACAGATGCCGTGAAGCAGGAGAAATTTCTTAAGGGACTCAATGATGAGCTGAGTATGCAGTTGATGGTGGCAACCTTCAACAACTACCAGGATCTAGTAGACAGGGCCCTCATGATTGAAGGCAAGCAGCAGCGGATAGATAACCGCAAGCGGAAGTATGGACAGGGGAAGTACAACTCTGGAGCTCAGCAGAAGCCTCGCTATTCCCCGTACTCAGGAGGATATACTCATCATACCCATGGAGGACATAACCATGGGGGCCATTCGCACAATGGAGGAAGTTCACACAACCATAGTGGCCCTAAGAATGACAATGAGAATGGAGGAAGCAACAGTCAGAGCCGTTCCAACCCCGCGATACCCGCAAAGAAAGATCTGAGTCACATTACCTGTTTCAAGTGCGGGAAGACCGGACATTACGCCACTGAATGTCCTGAGGCAAAGAATGGAAATGGCAATGGAAGCTCTGGAAAGAAGCCCAACCCTTTCACCAGAGGTTAGGTGAATCACGTCAGTGTGGAGGAAATTGAGGAGCAGCCCAACGTAGTTGTCGGTAAGTTTTTGATAAATGCATTTACAACCCTTGTTCTTTTGGACACTGGTGCATCACATTCATTCATATCTAGGGGATTTGTGGACAAGTTTAAGTTGCCAACCGTAGCCCTTAAGTCACCTATGTTAGTGAGTTCCCGGGGAGCAGAGTATATGGCTAGTCGGGGATGTTATCAGTTGCCAATAACCATAGGTAGACACGTTTTCCCCACCGACCTCATTATCTTGGAGTCACAAGGATTGGATGTGATCCTAGGCATGGATTGGCTATCCAAGTACGAGGGAAACATCGATTGTGCCAGTAAGTCGCTTCTTCTCACCACCCCAGAGGGAAAACAGATCAAGTATGTGTCTAGGCATGCGCCAAGGAGGACTCAAGTGAATTCCCTTTCGGGAGTTGTTCAGGAGGAAGTACCAGTTGTAAAGGATTATCCCGATGTATTCCCGGAGGAATTACCATGCATGCCACCGGACCGAGACATTGAGTTTCTGATCGAGTTGTTTCCAAGCACCGGACCAAGATCCAAGAGACCGTATCGGATGCCCGCCAATGATCTGGAGGAAATTAAGAAGCAGATTAAATATTTATTGGAGAAAGGTTATATTCGACCAAGTTCATCACCTTGGGGAGCCCCAATGCTTCTAGTCGAGAAGAACGATGGATCCTTGAGGATGGTTGTTGATTATCGTGTGTTGAATGAGGTGACGATCAAGAACAAATCCCCTCTACCGATGATCAATGATTTGTTTGACCAGTTGCAGGGAGCTAAAGTTTTCTCCAAGATCGATCTTCGATCAGGATATCACCAGCTGAAGATCCGAGAGCAGGATATATCTGAGACAGCTTTTACCACAAGGTATGGGATTTGTGAGTATATGATTATGTCATTTGGTTTGACTAATGCCCCTGCCTATTTTATGAGTATGATGAACAAGGTGTTCATGAAGTTCTTGGACAAGTTCGTCGTGGTATTCATTGATGATATATTGGTCTATTCGAAGAATGAAGAAGAGCACAAGGAACATTTGCGCTTGGTTCTCGAGAAGCTCAGGGAACATCAGTTATATGCCAAGTTCAACAAATGTGAGTTTTGCTTGAAGGAAGTCAGATTTCTCGGACACGTTATATCAGGAGAAGGAATAGCAGTGGACCCTACCATGCTTGTAGTCATCACTGAATGGTTGGCACTCACCTTAGTTGGAAAGATACGCAGTTTCCTTGGACCCACAGGTTATTGTCGGAGATTTATTGATAATTTATCCAAGATCATGAAGCCCATGATGGAGTTATTGAAGAAAGACACCAAGTTTAAATGGAGTGAGGATTGTGAGGCCAGTTTTCAGGAGTTGAAGAAACGTTTGGTTACAGCCCCAGTGCTGATTCTCCCGAATATACGCAAGGATTTCCAAGTATATTGCGGCACTTCTCGTCAGGTACTTGGAGGCATTCTTATGATAGAAGGAATAGTTGTTTCATATGCCTCACGTCAGCTTCGACCTCACGAGTTGAATTATACCACACATGATTTGGAGTTAGCAGCCGTAGTGCATGCGCTCAAGACCTGGAGACACTTTCTTATCAGAAACCATTGTGATGTTTACACGGATCATAAGAGTTTGAAATATATCTTCACACAGAAGGAGTTGAACCTCAGGCAGAGGAGATGGTTGGAGCTCATAAAGGATTATGACATGAGATTGCATTATCACCCAGGAAAGGCCAATGTCGTGGCGGATGCTTTGAGCCGCAAGAGTCATCTTAATACACTCATAACCGGAGGATTACCCCAGGAGTTAGCCGATGATCTCCGAGAACTTCGCTTGGAGATAGTTTTGAGAGGTTATGTTGCGACACTGGAAATTCAGTCCACTTTGTTGGGAAAGATCCAAGAAGCCCAGAGTACGGACAAGGAGATTTAGAGATAAAGGAAAGGATGAGTAAAGGAAAGGCTAAAGGTTTTCGTGAGGATGAGCATGAAACTTTATGGTTTGAGGATCGTATCTATGTGCCTAATGACCCTGAGATCAGGGAGTTAATTCTTCAGGCGGCTCATGATTCTCCTTATTCGATTCACCCAGGCAACAGCAAGATGTATTTGGACTTGAAGGATAGTTTCTGGTGGACAGGTATGAAGAAGGATATTGTCGAGTATGTAGCAGTATGCGACATATGTCAGAGAGTTAAGGCAGAACATCATAAACCAGCAGGGTTACTTTAGCCTTTGTCGATACCCGAATGGAAGTGGGATAAGCTTGGCATGGATTTCATCACCGGATTACCCAGGACTCGTTCAGGATGTGACTCCATCTGGGTTGTAGTTGATCGTTTGACCAAGGTAGCCCATTTCATCCCCGTGAAAACCACTTATACGAGCGCAAAGTTGGCCAAGATATACATGACTAGGATCGTATGTCTGCATGGAGTTTCGAGGACCATTGTATCAGATAGAGAAACACAGTTTACTTCGAAGTTTTGGAATCAATGACACGAAACTTTGGGTACCAGGCTAGAGTTTAGTACATCCTTTCATCCGCAGACAGATGGGCAGACCGAGAGAGTCAAACAGATTCTGGAGGACATGTTGAGATCTTGTGCGCTAGATTATGGATCTAGTTGGGATGATAATCTACCACATGCAGAGTTCTCATATAACAATAGTTGTCAAACTAGTCTAAAGATGGTCCCTTTCGAAGCTTTGTACGGAAGGAGGTGCAGGACACCATTGATGTGGGATGAAGTTGGAGATCGACAGTTGTTCGGACCAGATTTAATCAGAGATTCTGAGGAGAAGGTTAAGTTGATCTGTGATAGACTCGAGATAGCCCAGTCCAGGCAGAAGAGTTATGCGGATATTAAACGCAAGGAGGTAACCTATGAAGTCAGAGACAGAGCATATCTTTGTGTGTCCCCACTTCGAGGAGTTAAACGATTTGGAGTCAAAGGAAAGTTAGCACCACGATTTGTGGGACCATACAGAGTCTTGGAACGTATGGGTGAAGTTGCCTAAGTTGGAATTACCCGAAGGTTTGTCAGGAGTTCATGATGTGTTTCACGTTTCCCAGTTGAAGAAATGTCATGCTAAGATGGCCGATATTCCTCTAAGGGATATAGTGCCACTGGAAGCAATTCAGTTGGAGAGTGACCTGACTTATGAGGAGAAACCCGTTAAGATTCTCGAGTTTGCTAGCCGAGTTACTCACAGCATGGTCATCAAGTTTTGTAAGATTCAGTGGACTGCCCATACCGAGGAGGAAGTTACCTGGGAGCGCGAAGAAGACCTCCGAAAGTACCACCCACACCTATTTGCGA
The DNA here is from genome assembly GCF_002162155.2 of Triticum dicoccoides. Lineage (NCBI taxonomy): Eukaryota > Viridiplantae > Streptophyta > Magnoliopsida > Poales > Poaceae > Triticum > Triticum dicoccoides. The sequence continues at coordinate 393,817,219 of NC_041387.1, read as the reverse complement.
AACAACCCGAATCTCGAGGGCGAGATTCATCTTAAGGGGGGTAGGTTTGTAACATCCCAATTTTCACTTTGGATGTTATTTATAGATCATACATATGCATCCATGATTTATGCATTTTTGCTTCTTTGTTTTAGTTGAATTTTGATCCAAGAGACCTTAAGCAACTCAAGGACCAAATTGAGAGAGTTGGAGGTTTCCCAAAAATCCATTTTTGATTTTTTTCAAAATTTGGAAAATTGGATCAAATTGTTTATTCAAAATTCTTTTCCAATTATTTTGAAAATAAATAAAATAAAGAGAGAAGATAAAATGACTTCTTCAAAAATAGCAAATAAATATTGGAAATTGAATTATGAATTTTTGAATATTTTATTTGATTTTATTTGCAAGTTTATTTATTTTATTGCGGAGTAATTAGAACTAAAAAGTTTGTTTTTAGTTTAGGCATTTAGTTCCAGAAAAATGTTCACTAGGTCAGTAATAACACCAAATTAATATGTGATTTTTTCTGGTATTTTTTAGATATTTATTTTTGTTAGTTTTTCATGTTTTTATCTCTCTAGAAAATTGTTTAAAAAAATCTCCTCCGCTCGGCCCAGCCAACCGGGCCAGGCCACGGCCCAGCTGAAAGTGCAATCATGCCCATAATCATATTTTTGATGTTGATGACTGCTAGCTCTTGAGCACTGCGTTGGATTTCCCCGAAGAGGAGATGATGATGCAGCAAAGAAGCATAAGTATTTCCCTCAGTTTTTGAGAACTAAGGTATCAATCCAGTAGGAGGCCACGCACAAGTCCCTCGTACCTGCACAAAACAATAGCTCCTCGCAACCAACGCGATTAGGGGTTGTCAATCCCTTCATGGTCACTTACGAGAGTGAGATCTGATAGAGATGATAAATAATATTTTTGGTATTTTTGATATAGAGATGCAAAGCAAAAAGAAGGCAAAGTAAAAACAAAGCAAGTATAAAAGTGATGGAGATTGATATGATGAGAATAGACCCGGGGGCCATAGGTTTCACTAGTGGCTTCTCTCAAGAGCATAAGTATTCTATGGTGGGTGAACAAATTACTGTTGAGAAATTGACAAAATTGAGCATAGTTATGAGTATATCTAGGTATGATCATGTATATAGGCATCATGTCTGAGACAAGTAGACTGAAACGATTCTGCATCTACTACTATTACTCCACTCATCGACCACTATCCAGCATGCATCTAGAGTATTAAGTTAAAAATAGAGTAACGCCTTAAGCAAGATGTAGAGGAATAAATTCATGCAATATGATAAATACCCCATCTTGTTATCCTCGATGGCAACAATACAATACGTACCTTGCAACCATTTTTGTCACTGGTTAAGGACACCGCAAGATTGAACCCAAAGCTAAACACTTCTCCCATTGCAAGAACTACCAATCTAGTTGGCCAAACCAAACGAATAATTCGAAGAGACTTGTAAAGATAACCAATCATACATAAAAGAATTCAGAGAATATTCAAATATTATTCATAGATAAGCTGGATCATAAACCCACAATTCATCGGTCTCAACAAACACACCGCAAAAAGAAGATTACATCGAATAGATCTCCACGAGAGAGGGGGAGAACATTGTATTGAGATCCAAAAAGAGAGAAGAAGCCATCTAGCTACTAGCTATGGACCCGAAGGTCTGAAGTAAACTACTCATACTTCATCGGAGGGGCTATGGTGATGATGTAGAAGCCCTCCGTGGTGGATGCCCCCTCCGGCAGAGCTCCGGAACAGGCCCCAAGATGGGATCTCGTGGATACAGGAAGTTGCGGCGGTGGAATTAGGTTTTTGGTTCCCCATCTGATCGTTTGGGGGTACGTAGGTATATATAGGAGGAAGGAGTACGTCGGTGGAGCAACAGGGGCCCACGAGGCAGGGGGCCGTGCCCTGGGGGGGGGGGCGCCCCCACCCTCGTGACCGCCTATTTTGTTCCTTGGAGTAGGGTCCAAGTTCCCTGGAGCACGTTCGGTGATAAAATCACGTTTCCGAAGGTTTCATTCCGTTTGGACTCCGTTTGGTATTCCGTTTCTTCGAAACACTGAAATAGGCAAAAAAACAGCAATTTTGGGCTGGGCCTCCAATTAATAGGTTACTCCCAAAAATAATATAAAAGTGGAAAATAAAGCCCAATATAGTCAAAAACAGTAGATAAAGTAGCATGGAGCAATCAAAAATTATAGATACGTTGGAGACGTATCACGCATCCCCAAGCTTAATTCCTGCTCGTCCTTGAGTAGGTAAATGATAAAAAGAGAATTTTTGATGTGGAGTGATACTTTGGCATAATTTCAATGTAAATCTTCTTAATTGTGGTATGAATATTCAGATCCGAAAGATTCAATACAAAAGTTCATATTGACATAAAAATAATAATACTTCAAGCATACTAATCAAAGTAATCATGTCTTCTCAAAATAGCATGGCAAAAGAAAGTTCATCCCTACAAAATCATATAGTTAGGCTATGCTTCATTTTCGTCACACAAAGATGTTCCCAACTTCTATACCCCCGATGACAAGCCAAGCAATTGTTTCATACTTAAATAACCTCAAACTTTTTCAACCTTCACGCAATACATGAGCGTGAGCCATGGATATATCACTATGGGTGGAATTGAATATGATGATGGGGACTGTGTGGAGAAGACAAAAAAAATGAGAAAATCTCACATTGACGAGGATAATCAACGGGCTATGGAGATGCCCATCAATTGATGTCAACATGAGGAGTAGGGATTGCCATGCAACGGATGCACTAGAGCTATGAATGCTCAACAAAAGAAAACTAGTGGGCGTGCATCCAACTTGCTTGCTCATGAAGACCTAGGGCATTTGAGGAAGCCCATCGTAGGAATATACAAGCCAAGTTCTATAATGAAAAATTCCCACTAGTATGAAAAAAACAACTTATGAGACTCACTATATGAAAAACGTGGTGCTACTTTGAAGCACAATATATGAGACTCACTACATGAAGAATAAGGTGCTACTTTGAAGCACAAGTGTGGAAAAAGAGATAGTAACATTGCCCTTTTTATTTCTTTTCTTTTTTGGGCCTTTTTTTTCTTTTTGGCCTTCCCCCCCTTTTTTTTGGGCAATGCTCTAATAATGATGATCATCACACTTATATTGATTACAACATAAGGATTACAACTCGAAACTTAGAACAAGATATGACTCTATATGAATGCCTCCGGCGGTGTACTGGGATGGTGCAATGAATCAAGAGTGACATGTATGAAAAATAATGCATGTTGGCTTTGCCACAAATACGATGTCAACTACATGATCATGCAATGGCAATATGACAAAAGTAAAGTATGTCATGATGATGATGAACATAACGGTGGAAAGTTGCATGGCAATATATCTCGGAATGGCTATAGAAATGCCATAATAGGTAGGTATGGTGGCTGTTTTGAGGAAGATATAAGGAGGTTTATGTGTGATAGAGCGTATCATATCATGGGGTTTGGATGCACCGGCGAAGTTTGCACCAACTCTCATGGTGAGAAAAGGCAATGCACGGTACCGAAGAGGCTAGCAAAGGCGGAAAGCTAAAAGTGCGTATAATCCATGGACTCAACATTAGTCAAAAGAACTCATATACTTATTGCAAAAATTTAGAAGTCATCAAAAATCAAGTACTACGCGCATGCTCCTAGGGGGATAGATTGGTAGGAAAAGACCATCGCTCGTCCCCGACCGCCACTCATAAGGATGCACAAGCCAGGTACACTTTATGTTTCAAATTTGTTACACAACTTTAACCATACGTGCATGCTACGGGACTTGCAAACTTCAAAACAAGCATTTCCTAAATTCACAACTACTCAACTATCACGACTTTGATATTATCACCTCCATATCTCAAAACAATTATCAAGTATCAAACTTTTCTTAGTATTCAATGCACTCAAAAGAAAGTTTCACATATCTTGAATACCAAGTATATTAATATAAACCAAATTACCATGCTATTAACGACTCTCAAAATAATCTAAGTGAAGCATGAGAGATCAATAGTTTATTTAAAAAAATCCACCACCGTGCTCTAAAAAAATCTAAGTGAAGCACTAGAGCAAAAATTATCACGCTCAAAAGATATAAGTGAAGCACTATGAGCAAAACTATCAAGCTCAAAAGATATAAGTGAAGCACATAGAGTATTCTAGCAAATTCCAATTTATGTATGGCTCTCTCAAAAGGTGTGTACAGCAAGGATGATTGTGGTAAACTAACAAGCAAAGACGCAAATAATACAAGACGCTCCAAGCAAAACACATATCATGTGGTGAATAAAAATATAGCTCCAAGTAAATTACCGATGGAAGTAGACGAAAGAGGGGATGCCTTCCGGGGCATCCACAAGCTTTGACTTTTTGGTGTCCTTGGATTATCTTGGGGGTGCCATGGGCATCCCCAAGCTTAGGCTTTTTCCACTCCTTGTTCCATAATCCATCAAAAGAATTTATCCAAAACTTGAAAACTTCACAACACAAAACTCAATAGAAATCTCGTGAGCTCCGTTAGAGAAACAAAACAAAAGACTACTGTAAGGTACTGTAATGAACTCATTCTCTATTTATTTTGGTGTTAAACCTACTGTATTCCAACTTCTTTATGGTTCATAGACTGAATTACTAGCCATAGATGCATTGAAATAAGCAAACAACACACGAAAAACAGAATCTGTCAAAAACAGAACAGTCTGTAGTAATCTGTAATTAACGCAAACTTATGGAACTCTAAAAATCCTACCAAAATAGGAAGTCCTGGAAAATTTGTGTATTGAACATCATAAAAAAGAATCAATACAAAAGCACGTTTATGTGATTTAACAAAATTATATTCGTGCGCGCAAAGTTTCTGTTTTTCAGCAGAATCAAATCAACTATCATCGTAGGTTATCCTATAGGTTCTACTTGGCACAAACACTAATTAAAAGATAAAACCACATCTAAACGGAGGATATATGGATTATTTATTCCTAAACAGAAGCAAAAACTAAAAATAAAATTGGGTTGCCTCCCAACAAGCGCTATCGTTTAACGCCCCTAGCTAGGCATAAAAGCAAGGATAGATCTAGGTATTGCCATCTTTGGTAGGCAATCCATAAGTGGCTCTCATGATAGATTCATATGGTAATTTTATTTTCTTTCTAGGAAATTGTTCCATGCCTTTCTTTAATGGAAATTGGAATCTAATATTCCCTTCCTTCATATCGATAATTGCACCAATCGTTCTAAGGAAAGGTCTACCAAGAATAATAGGACATGAAGGATTGCAATATATATCAAGTACGATAAAATCTAAGGGCACATAGTTCCTATTTGCAACAATAAGAACATCATTAATTCTTCCATAGGCTTTTTAATAGTGGAATCCGCAAGATGCAAGTTTAGAGAGCAATCATCAAAGTCACGGAAATCTAGCAAATCACACAAAGTTTTGGGAATAGTGGAGACACTAGCACCCAAATCACACAAGGCATGAAACTCATAATTTTTAATTTTAATTTTAATAGTTGGTTCCCACTCATCATAGATTTTTCTAGGGATAGAGACTTTCAACTCAAGTTTTTCTTAATAAGATTGCATCAAGGCATCAACAATGTGTTCGGTAAAGGCCTTATTTTGACTACAAGCATGAGGAGAATTTAGCACGGATTGCAATAAGGAAATACAATCAATTAAAGAGCAACTTTCATAATTAAATTCCTTGAAATCCAATATAGTGGGTTTAGCAACATCTAGGTTTTTATTTCTTTCAATCCCACATTTATCAAGTTCATCATCAAGATAAAAAAACTCCGAATTCTTAGCACGCCTTCTAGGTAAGGGAAGATCATATTCAGTTTCATCAAGATTCATATTGCAAAACAAAGATTTAATGGGGGACACATCAATAACTTTTAGATCTTCATCTTGATTTTCATAGGAATTTGGTTTAGCAGCCATCTTATTGACTAAGGTAGCTTGCATATCCGAAATTTCAGCAGTCAACTTTTCAAGACGAGCAATTTGGGATCTTATACCATCAAATTCTTTAGACATATCATCGAGCTCTTTATTCATATAACTCATAAAATATTTTTGTTCCTTAAGCTCGTTTCTAAAGAAATTATTATGCTCAAATTGCAAAACCATAAATTTCCTGACGTTGTTTTCGATCTCCTCTAACCTTTTAAGGTGAAGATCACAAAATTGAGGTAGAGCCATCACGACAAACAAGCAATCCAACACACGAGCAAACGAGCAGACGAGGAAAAGGCAACGGGAAAAAGAGGAGGAGATTGGGAAAGAGAGGGCGAATAAAACAACAAGGGTGAAGTGGGGGAGAGTGTAAGGGCATATTTATCCCCAAGATGTTTTGGTGATTGATGACACTGCTTGTGCGGACTAATCGTGTGCGTTAAGTTCTTTCAGAGATTCATCCATTGGCACGAGACGATTGCCTCCCCTCGGTGTTTTATTCAAGACGGTGTAGCTCCTTCGTTTCGTTGTTGGTGGACTAGTTTCGTAGGAGTCACCGTACTATCAAGAGGGGATCCGCTTTGGTAAGGCTAGGGTGGAATCAACACGTACACATCCATATCACACCCGACGTTTTCCTTCCGCTTCATTGGAGCTGTCTTTTCCCCTGTGTCTGCCTTATCCTGCCCCAGCGGTAGTACTGCGGTCCACAGCGGTAGTACCGCCGAAGCACTCAAGCGGTAGTACCTCTCCCAGAGCGGTAGTACTGCTCCCCAAGCAGTAGTACCGCTCTTCGAGCGGTAGTACCGCTTGTGGTCTTCGACCGTAGTACCGCAGTGGTTCCGGGCTACTACCGCCTCGATTCGAGACCGATGTTTTTCGTGTCGGGTTTTACGGTACTAAGTGCAGTAGTAGTGGCGGTAGTACCGCTCCAAGCGGTAGTACCGCGCCTACTCCCACCGCTCTGGGGCTAGGACCCTGACCTCCTCGTCAGCGCGGCAGTACCGCTGGGTGAGAGCGGTAGTACCGCCCTCAGCGGTAGTACCGCCCTGCCCAAGCGGTAGTACCGCTCTGTGCGTGGCTGTTCAGTGGGGTAACGGTTGGATTGGTTCCCCCACTATATAAAGGTGTCTTCTTTCTCAAAGTTGACCTACCTCTTTCCCCCAAAGCTCCATTGTTGCTCCAAGCTCCATTTTCGCCTGATCTCTATCCCTAGCCAATCAAACTTGTTGATTTGCTCGGGATTGGTTGAGAAGGCCCCGATCTACACTTCCACCAAGAGAAATTTGATTCCCGCCACTTATCCCTAGCGGATCTTGTTACTCTTGGGTGTTGAGCACCCTAGACGGTTGAGGTCACCTCGAAGCCATACTCCATTGTGGTGAAGCTTCGTGGTGTTGTTGGGAGCCTCCAAGTGTTGTGGAGATAGCCCCAATCTTGTTTGTAAAGGTTCGGTCGCCGCCTTCAAGGGCACCAATAGTGGAATCACGGCATCTCGCATTGTGTGAGGGCGTGAGGAGATTACGGTGGCCCTAGTGGCTTCTTGGGGAGCATTGTGCCTCCACACCGCTCTAACAGAGACGTACTTCCCTTTAAAAGGAAGGAACTTCGGTAACACATCCTCGTCTCCACTGGCTCCACTCTTGGTTATCTCGTGCCTTTACTTTTGCAAGCTTACTTGTGTTGTATCTATTGCTTGCTTGTGTGCTAGTTGTCTTTGCATCATATAGGTTGTCCACGTAGTTGCACATCTAGACAACCTATTTCGTTGCAAGGTTTAAATTGTTAAAGAAAAGTCTAAAAATTGTTAGTTGCCTATTCACCCCCCCTCTAGTCAACCATATCGATCCTTTCAATTGGTATCAGAGCCTCGTCTCTTTACTAAGGACTTTGCCGTCCGAAGAGTATGGTTGACATCAACGACGGTGCGGAGGAGCACTCCGGTGTGAATCCTATCTCGTCTTCGGCCGAAGGGGGAACCTCGGTCTCACGTGAGGAATTCAATGTGGCTTTAGACACATTGAAAACCTCCATGACGGCCGAGGTTAAAAGCATGTTTTCTGAATTCTAGAAGGACTTAAACTATCTACCTCGCCGATGAAAGTGGGTGATCCTAGTAACAAGGTGACGGATGCCACCTCTGACAAGGGGGAAGCTAATAGTGAAAAAGGTCCTTCTACTAGTGGTAGAAATGGCTCCGGCATCTTTGGCCATGTGGAACCTCCTACTTATTGTGGACCGATTCCCACTACTCATTTAAATCATGCCGGTCCACCTCCTAAGATTGTGAAAAATGAGGATTTTGATGCTTGGATCTATCGTTTCAAGCGTCATTTAAAGCATGTGAATACTAATCTTTGGAGAATTATAGAAGAAGGTTTCTATCCACATGACCGAAGCAACTTCACCCCTCGAGAAGCCGTGGATAATCAATTCAATGAAAGTGCTCTCTTCATCATCCAAGATGCAATCCTTCCCGAAGATCTCCCTCATCTTCGTCCTCATGCCATGGCTAAAGACGCATGGAAATGTGTTGTGTCTCTCTATCGAGGAAGTGCTAGCATTCAGCGCTCCAACTATGAAGTTGTGCAAGATGAAGCCGATGAGTTTGCAATGAAAGAAGATGAGGAACCTCGTGAGCTCTTTCGAAGAGTGACCAAACTCGCGGTCGCACTCCGAGATCATGGGAGCAAGGACACAGATGACAATTGGATCAAGCGCAAGTTCCTCAAGGCCATGATGCCCTACAACAAGGCCATGTCCCCCATCATTCGTCAAAGACCGGACTTCCACTCCATGACCTCGGGTGAAGTTTGGATGAGTTCGTTGCAATGAGCATCTTGGACAAGACCGCCGACAATGCGGTGGTCCATCTTGCCCAATCTTGCCTTGAAGGCTAAGGTTTGTGTGGAAGAAGAAGAAGAAGAGGAAGATGAGGAGAGCAACCCCAAAGACACGAAGTATGATTATCATGAGCACATGGCTCTTGCCTCAAGACAATTTTGGAGTAAGAAGAATACAAGACCCAACTTCAACAAGAACAACTCAAGTGGCCTCAAGGGCAAGCAACTAGTTAGAACTTGTTTCAACTGTGGCAATGTGAGCCATTTCGTTGCGGATTGTCCTTACGAGAAGCGGGAAGACAATGGTGGCAAGTTCATCCGAAAAGACAAAGCCAAGTCCTTCCCAAACAAGAACAACTTCACCAAGAAGACTCCTACATGCGGGTTGGTAGTTCAAGAAGAATACCGTGAGGATGACGATGATGATGAAGATAGTGAAGCAACGGCTATGGCATCCGTTGCCATTGCCACAACTCCCCGGGTGTCTCTCTTCGATTCACCCAACGAGAACATCACCGCCAAGTGCCTCATGGCTAAAGCCACCAACAAGGTAACCCCCAACATCAAAACCACCATTATTCCTAATCCTCCTTCAACGGATGGTCTTGATAATGTTAAGGGGTCTAATGAGGAGGTAAATGAATTTGATTCATTCATGAGTAAGCTCAAGGGCAAATCCAAGAAGCACTTCGTTGCTCTCTTGGAACAACTTGGTGAAGCCAATGACATGATCGAGGCTCACGAAGAAACCATCTCTAAGATGGAAGGTCATAGTCGTGACTATGCCGATGTGATATCGGATCTCTCTAATGCTCTTAAGGAAGAGCGTGGGCATCGTTTGGCTCTTGAGGAGTCACATAACGATGACCATGCCAAACTAAAGAAATATCTTGATCATGCTCTTGTTGTGTCTCGTGTTCTAACTTCCGAGAAGGCTAAACTTGGGGTTGATCATGTTAGACTCAAGGAGGAGTTTGATGTACTTGACAAGGCCCATAAGGTCTTGAAAGGTGCTCATGCAAATCTCAAGGAGTCTCATGCTCAACTCCAAGTTAAGCTAACCAAGGAAAAGGCCACATTTCCTCACATGGTCTTGATTGATAATGCAAATGCTACTAACCCATGTTGTGAGCATGTGCATCTTGTGGAGGAGAATGTCAAGTTTAAGGAACAACTCGAGAAAGGTCTTGTGTCTTGCATACAAGGCGAGAAGAACCTAAATGACCTTTTGAGCAATCAAAAGGAAGTTGTGGGCAAGGAGGGAGTTGGGTTCTCACCCAAGTCCAAGAACAAGAAGAAGAACAATGGGAAGAATAACAAGACCAATCGACCTCCCCCGCTCAAGCAAACCTTTGTGAAGGAGGGAGAGGGTGCTCCTAAGGAGAAGAAGAACAATGCAAAGAGTGGTGATGCCAAAGAGTGCAAAGCCATCTCTCCCAACAAAGCCGACGACTTTAACCCCTCTTATGTGTTGTGTTGTGCTAGTGATGGGCATGTTTATGCTAAATTTGTTGGTTCTTCTTATGAGTACATTGAATGGTCTATTTGGGTTCCTAAGACCCTTGTTACTAACATCAAAGGACCCATTACTCAATGGGTACCTAAAACCAAGCATTGATCTCTTGTAGGTGTTTGCTTCCGGTGGGGGATCATGGTTGCTCGATAGTGGAGGAACAAATCATATGACCGGGAGCAAGGACTTGGTGGTGGAAGTGCACAAGATCCCATCTATGCCCACCAATGTCGAATGGGGTGATGCATCACATTCTAAGGTATTGGGTCTTGGCAAGGTTGTCATTTCTCATGATCTAACGATCGAGAAAGTCATGCTTGTTGAGTCCCTTGCGTTCAATTTACTTTCCGTTTGCCAACTCGCACTCATGGGCTTTGCCACCTTCTTTGATATTGATACTGTGGCCCTCTTGTGGAGCAAGACTCTTAAAGTAGCCTTTGTTGGGCATGTCGAGAACGTTCTCTATGTGATTAACTTTTCGGAGCAACCCACTAAGACCGCGACATGCCTAATGGCAAAAGTCGATGTGGGATGGCTTTGGCATCGCCGTTTAGCACACATCAATATGAGATCTTTGCAAAGTCTTCTCAAGGGGACCATGTCCGTGGACTAACGAATGTTAGTTTTGCGAAAGATCGTGCTTGCAGTGCTTGTATCGAAGGAAAGCTTCATGAAATGGCTCACCCTCCCACGACTATCATCTACTCAAAGTGACCCTTGGAGCTCCTGCACATGGACCTCTTTGGGCCTCCATCCTTTGATAGTCTTGGGGGTAGAAAGTATTGCTTGGTGATTGTGGATGATTATTCAAGATACACTTGGGTATACTTCTTCAAGAGGAAGAGTGAGACTCAACAAACCATCATCAACTTTGCAAATGAAGCTCAACGTCAACATAATGCAAAGATCTTGATAATAAGAAGTGACAACGGCACCGAGTTCAAGAACTACATCCTTGGATGAGTTTCTTAGTGATGAGGGGATCAAGCACCAATATTCTGCACCATATACCCCTCAACAAAATGGTGTTGCGGAGAGGAAGAACCGGACGTTGATGGATGCAGCAAGGACCATGATGGCGGAGTTCAAGTCTCCATACAACTTTTGGGCCGAAGCCATCAACACTGCATGTCATGCATCCAATCGGCTCTATCTCCGCAAAGGCTTGAACAAGACTCCCTATGAGATACTCACCGGGAACAAGCCCAATCTCAAGTACTTCCGGGTGTTCGGGTGTAAGTGTTTCATTCTCAAGAAAGGTGTTCGTTTGTCTAAATTCGAGGCTAGAGCTTATGAGGGCATATTTGTTGGTTATGCTACAAACTCTCATGCTTACCGTGTTCTCAACAAGTCCAACAGACTCATTGAGGAGACGTGTAACATGGAGTTTGACGAAAATAACGGATCCCAAGTGGAGCAAAGTGGTACTTGTGATGTAGGTGATGAAATTCCTCCCCAAGCCATAAGAAGAATGGGTATTGGTCATATTCTACCCATTGAGGAACCCCTTGTGGCCGAAGGAGAAGGACAATGCTCCACTCCAGTGGAGCCTTCACCTACTCAAGACCCACACGCTTCCGAAGAACAAAGTGTAGGCCCTCAACCTCAGGAACAAGACCAAGGGCAAGATCAATCTCAAGATGGTGGTGAACCTCCAAATGATGCCCAAGGTCAAGTTCTCCCCCTCGAGCAAGTTCAAGATCATGAGCAAGCTCAAGATCAAGAACAAGCTCATGACGACGCTCAAGATGATCAAGTGGACCCTCCTCCTTCCACATCCGAGGAGGAATTAGAGCGTCGTGCCGCGAAGATTGCTTCCAAACTCACCACCAAAGGTCATCTCATGGAGAATGTGGTTGGAAGCCTAAGAAAGGGGGTAAGCACTCGTAGACAATTAGCAAACTATTGTGAACATCACGTGTTTGTCTCTTGTGTTGAACCCCATAAGGTCTATGAGGCGCTCGAAGACTCGGATTGGCTCAATGCCATGCATGAAGAACTCAACAACTTCGAGTACAACAAGGTGTGGAGGTTGGTTCCAAGGCCTTCGGGGAACCATAACATCATTGGAACCAAGTGAATCTTCAAGAACAAGCAATATGCTCATGGGAACATCATTCACAACAAGGCAAGATTGGTAGCACAAGGCTACTCCCAAGTCGAGGGTATCGACTACGGTGAAACCTTTGCTCCCGTTGCTCGCCATGAATCCATTTGTTTGTTGATTGCTTATGCTTCCCATCAAAACTTTAAGTTGCAACAAATGGATGTGAAAAGTGCTTTTCTTAATGGTCCCATTCATGAGTTGGTTTATGTCAAGCAACCCCCCAGGTTCGAGGATCCTTACTTCTCGGATCATGTGTATCAACTCGATAAGGCACTCTATGGCCTTAAACAAGCCCCACGTGCGCGGTATGACCACCTTACTGAGTTGTTACAAGATCGTGGATTTGAAGTTGGGCTAATCGATCCCACTCTTTTTACTAAGAAGGTCAAAGGGGAGTTGTTTGTGTGCCAACTATATGTTGATGACATTATCTTTGGTTCTCCTAACAAAGCTTTCAATGAAGAATTTGCCGCTCTCATGACCTCTAAGTTCAAGATGTCCTCGATGGGAGAGTTGAAGTTCTTCCTTGGTTTTGATATCAAACAAAGAAGAGAAGGTACCTTCATCAACCAAGCCAAATACACTCAAGACATGCTTAAGAGATTCAAGCTAAGTGATGTCAAGCCGGCCTCTACTCCGATGCCCACCAAGTGCCAACTTGACATTGATCCCAATGGTAAAGCAGTGGATCAAAAGGTATATCGCTCTATGATTGGTTCCTTGCTTTACCTTTGTGCATCTAGACCGGATATCATGTTGAGTGTGGGAATGTGTGCACGGTTCCAAGCCGCACCAAAGGAAAGCCACTATGTGGCAGTCAAGCGAATCTTTCGATATTTGGCTCATACCCCAAACTTTGGCCTATGGTACCCAAGAGGAGCTAACTTAAAGCTTGAAGGATTCACGGATTCTGATTGGGCGGGAGACAAGGTGGATAGGAAGTCCACTTCCAGAGGGTGCCAATTTCTTGGTTGCTCTTTGGTAAGTTGGTCTTCTAAGAAGCAAAGTTGTGTATCTCTCTCATCCACCGAAGCAGAATATGTGGCGGCCGGTAGTTGTTGTGCACAACTCTTATGGATGAGGCAAACTTTAAAGGAGTACGGTGTCATTTGTGACAAAGTGCCTCTTTGGTGTGACAATGAAAGTGCCATCAAGATTTCTCTCAACCCGGTGCAACACTTCAAGACGAAGCATATTGAGATTCGGTATCACTTCATCCGAGATCACATTAGGAGAGGGGAGATCGAGCTCAAGTATGTCAACACTCATGATAACCTTGCAGATATTTTCACGAAGCCCTTGGATGAAGCAAGATTTCGCGAGTTAAGGCATGAGCTAAATATCATTGATTTGAGCAATGTGACTTGAACTCGTGCACCCCCCACCACACTCTACCCGTTGTCTAGTTTAGATGTAGGCATGGACATAGGGGGAGTGTTGCTCTCTCAATGAACTCTCCCTCCCCCCATTATGCATAAATTGATCTAGTCTTTCACTCTAACCATATTTGTATGGTACTAGTGCTTCAAGGACGAGTTGTGGTGATGGGCACAAGGATAATTCTTCGCGGTGCCATACCAATTGACTCAAACATAGGTGGCTCCGACCACCGCCCTCTCTTGAGAGAGGCCACTCGCTCTATTTCGTGTGGTTGTTTTGAAAGAGTGGGTTCTGGACCGTTGTTAGTGTGTGTGTTGCCTTGTTGGTCTTTTCTTTCTCTTGGCCTTGCTTTCTCGTATCTTTGGTGCTTTTGCCGCTTGTCCAGAAGCCGTTTGGTTGCTGAGCGGTACTACCGCTGGTGGCGAGCGGTACTACCGCTCCGAGCGGTACTACCGCCCTCCAGCACGGTACTACCACTGTGAGGCGCGGGCAGGGGCAGTTTCTTCTCCCCCATACCCATTCGCACACCCCCTTGCTTTGTTCCTTTCTCTTCAGCAACCGGCGCCGCGGGAGGGCTCCGGCGGATCTCCCTCTCCGGTGCGTTCCTCTCCATTTTCTTCGGTGGAGACGATCCCCACCTTGTCCTCTTGCCATGGATGCCGGTATTGCCCCCGCTCCCTATTTTTTCTTGTCTAGATTTCCAATCTAGCATCTTAGGGGCAATAGCAGTTGCATATCTAGATTTTTGGCCAGATCTAGGCTTGAGTAGGATGGAAAATGCTTCTAGACAGTTTGGATTGGTGTTTGGTTGGAGTATTTTTGAATTTGGTAGGACGGTAGTGCCGGATCTGACCACGGTAGTAGGAAACTGCTGTTTCCCCGTCTCGAGCGGTACTACCGCTCTCTCCAGAGTGGTACTACCGCTCGTGGGTCGCGGTACTACCGCCCTCTACCAGTTTCCACCATGCTCTTACCTCTCAGTGATCTTTTGCTCATGTTTTGTGGCTTATGCTCATTCTTTCTGGTTGTTTGCGTGTTCTTGTGTGTGGTTCCAGGTGATGAGGTTCCTGAGCATCAGGCTCGTCGTGTCAACCCCGGTCGTGCCACGTCCAAGCGCTACCGCACCACTGAGTCTGCTAGAGGTTCTTAAAGTGCTCCACCTCCACCTCAACTCAAGAAGAAGCCTGGTGTCAAGCCGAAGCCAGGCAAAACCGTGCCAGAAATGCAGCCTAAGGAGTTCTGGGCAAGGCGTCGCCACAACCCGTTTGAGGAAGACCAAGATCCCACTTTGGTCAACCGTCCATTCTGGAACAGGTTCCAGTTTGCCATCTTCTTTGATGTTCTCAAAGCCAAGAAGAACCTCTTTGTCAATGTGCATCCATCGACACCGACCATATGGAGAAGGATCCTGAATACTTTGGTGAAGCTCTTTAGATGTGCACTCAACTGAACATTCTTGGGGTCATGCAATTCAACAAAGATTATGATGCTGATATTGTGGCTCAATTGTATGCCACGGTTCATCTCGGGACTGATGAGGATAGGACACTGACTTGGATGAGCAATGGCAAGTTTCTTTCAGTTAATTGGAAAGCTTTCATGGAGTTGATTGGGGTGCAAGATCTAGGTCTTGAGTCTCCTGTCGGCTTTCGCCCACACCGCCACACCAACGCCACTCACAAGCAAGCTCTATGGCCCTACTGCACTTTGAGGATCAACCCTGAGACGAAGAAGGAAACTTATGAGCTGCCTGCCTATCTGGATATCCTTCACCGTATCTTCAGAGAGACTCTTTTCCCTCGTATCGGGAATCTGGATATGGTTCACTCCTATCTCGTGGACATGCTTCTCTTCTGCCAGCGTCAGAAGGGACAAAACACTGGAGAGTCCCTGGATATCTCTCATGTTATGTGGTCTGAGCTGTTATCTGCTATCTCCGAGCGCAAGTGCCCGATTTATGGTCCGTTCATCATGCTGCTTATTGAGAAGGCCTGGGATCATGTCTATCCCCAGGTGATTCTGGAGAGTGGAGAGTTGGTCTCTCACGACGTCAAGCGTCTGAGGAAGAAGGATAACTGGGGCACTCAGGCCCCTAAGACTGGAGTTCCTTCGTCTGCTACTGCCATGGAGACCGAGGAGGAGACTGGGGCTGAGGCTGAGGATGATGATGATGATTACGTGCCTTCTGAGGCAGAGCCCTCTTGGGAAAAGAAGCTCAAGCTCAAGATTAAGAAGCTGTTCTGCATGGAGTCTCACGGTCAGTACATGCCTCATGTGGCTGAGGAGAAGGCCCGAGGTCGCCACAAGGAGCTCATGCTTCAGTTGGATGCTACAGTTGTCAGTGGATCTGAGGACCAGCTTACTGAGGAGGAGTGGATTCAGCAGCACTGCCCGTGGACCGATTCTGATGCCGAGCACTTCCCAACTGACGACGGTGGCGCAGATGATCCCGCTGAGCTCTGATGTGTGTGTCCCTCTTTTGCTATCACCTGGAGCCGTAGCAACACTCCCTATCCTTTTTGGTGTCTCGATGCCAAAGGGGAGAGAGTTTAGGGATTTGTGCTTTGTATCGTCCATCTTTTGTGTTTGTGTTTTCCTCGCTATTTGCTTTGTTTGGTTTGTGTCAGTGAGACCTAAGTTCCAGTCATATGGTGTGAGACATATGCTACCTTATCTTTCCAGTATCATTATCTATGTCACTATCTAGCTTATGAGTTGCTTGCTTATCCTGTTAAGTTATCTATGCTACTCTCATATACCCTGCTTAGGTGGTTGGTCTCTAAAATGTAGGGGGAGCGTTGATCCTAGTATGTGTGCCGTGCAGTCCAAAGCACTTATCTAGATAGCACACATCTAGGGGGAGCTCATCTACATTTTAGGATGGTGGGGTTTTTGCGCTTGTCCTATATCTCTCATGTTGTGAAAATCCCGTATTGTCATCAATCCACCAAAAAGGGGGAGATTGTAGGGCATATTTATCCCCAAGATGTTTTGGTGATCGATGACAATGCTTGTGCGGACTAATCGTGTGCATTAATTTCTTTCAGAGATTCATCCATTGGCACGAGACGATTACCTCCCCTCGGTGTTTTATTCAAGACGGTGTAGCTCCTTCGTTTCGTTGTTGGTGGACTAGTTTCGTAGGAGTCACCGTACTATCATGAGGGGATCCGCTTTGGTAAGGCTAGGGTGGAATAAACACGTACACATCGATATCACACCCGACGTTTTCCTTACGCTTCATTGGAGCTGTCTTTTCCCCTGTGTCTGCCTTATCCTACCCCAGCGGTAGTACCGCGGTCCACAACGGTAGTACTGCCGAAGCACTCAAGCGGTAGTATCACTCCCAGAGCGGTAGTACCGCTCCCCAAGTGGTAGTACCGCTCTCCGAGCAGTAGTACCGCTTGTGGTCTTCGGCCGTAGTACCGCAGTGGTTCCGGGCTACTACCACCTCGATTCGAGACCGATGTTTTTCGTGTCGGGTTTTACGGTACTAAGTGCGGTAGTAGTGGCGGTAGTACCGCTCCAAGCGGTAGTACCGTGCCTATTCCCACCGCTCTGGGGCCAGGACCCTGACCTCCTCGTCAGCGCAGCAGTACCACTGGGTGAGAGCGGTAGTACCGCCCTCAGCGGTAGTACCGCCCTGCCCAAGCGGTAGTACCGCTCTGTGCGTGGCTGTTCAGTGGGGTAACGGTTGGATTGGTTCCCCCACTATATAAAGGTGTCTTCTTCCTCAAAGTTGACCTACCTCTTTCCCCCAAAGCTCCATTGTTGCTCCAAGCTCCATTTTTGCCCGATCTCTCTCCCTAGCCAATCAAACTTGTTGATTTGCTTGGGATTGGTTGAGAAGGCCCCGATCTACACTTCCACCAAGAGAAATTTGATCCCCCCACTTATCCCTATCGGATCTTGTTACTCTTGGGTGTTGAGCACCCTAGACGGTTGAGGTCACCTCGAAGCCATACTCCATTGTGGTGAAGCTTCTGGTGTTGTTGGGAGCCTCCAAGTGTTGTGAAGATAGCCCCAATCTTGTTTGTAAAGGTTCGGTCGCCGCCTTCAAGGGCACCAATAGTGGAATCACGGCATCTCGCATTGTGTGAGGGCGTGAGGAGATTACGGTGGCCCTAGTGGCTTCTTGGGGAGCATTGTGCCTCCACACCGCTCTAACGGAGACGTACTTCCCTTTAAAAGGAAGGAACTTCAATAACACATCCTCGTCTCCACCGGCTCCACTCTTGGTTATCTCGTGCCTTTAGTTTTGCAAGCTTACTTGTGTTGTACCTATTGCTTGCTTGTGTGCTAGTTGTCTTTGCATCATATAGGTTGTCCACGTAGTTGCACATCTAGACAACCTATTTTGTTGCAAGGTTTAAATTGTTAAAGAAAAGTCTAAAAATTGTTAGTTGCCTATTCACCACCCTCTAGTCAACCATATCGATCCTTTCAGAGAGGAAAACGAGAGGCAAATGGAAAATAATGTAATGCGAGAGATAAGGATTGTGATGGGTACTTGGTATGGTTGACTTGCTCTTGCGTGAGCCTCCCCGGCAACGGAGCCAGAAATTCTTCTTACTACCTCCTGAGCACTGCGTTGGATTTCCCCGAAGAGGAGAGGATGATGCAGCAAAGTAGCGTAAGTATTTCCCTTAGTTTTTGAGAACCAAGGTATCAATCCAGTAGGAGGCCACGCAGAAGTCCCTCGTACCTGCACAAAACAATAGCTCCTCGCAACCAACGTGATTAGGGGTTGTCAATCCCTTCACGGTCACTTACGAGAGTGAGATCTGATAGAGATGATAAATAATATTTTTGGTATTTTTGATATAGAGATGCAAAGCAAAAAGTAAAAGGCAAAGTAAAAACAAAGCAAGTATAAAAGTGATGGAGACTGATATGATGAGAATAGACACGGGGGCCATAGGTTTCACTAGTGGCTTCTCTCAAGAGCATAAGTATTCTATGGTGGGTGAACAAATTACTGTTGAGCAATTGACCAAATTGAGCATAGTTATGAGTATATCTAGGTATGATCATGTATATAGGCATCACGTCCGAGACAAGTAGACCGAAACGATTCTGCATCTACTACTATTACTCCACTCATCGACCGCTATCCAGCATGCATCTAGAGTATTAAGTTAAAAACAGAGTAACGCCTTAAGCAAGATGTAGAGGAATAAATTCATGCAATATGATAAATACCCCATCTTGTTATCCTCGATGGCAACAATACAATACGTGCCTTGCAACCCTTTTTGTCACTTGGTAAGGACACCGCAAGATTGAACCCAAAGCTAAACACTTCTCCCATTGCAAGAACTACCAATCTAGTTGGCCAAACCAAATGGATAATTCGAAGAGACTTGCAAAGATAACCAATCATACATAAAAGAATTTAGAGAAGATTCAAATATTATTCATAGATAAGCTGGATCATAAACCCACAATTCATCGGTCTCAACAAACACACTGCAAAAAGAAGATTACATTGAATAGATCTCCACGAGAGAGGGGGAGAACATTGTATTGAGATCCAAAAAGAGAGAAGAAGCCATCTAGCTACTAGCTATGGACCCGAAGGTCTGAAGTAAACTACTCACACTTCATCGGAGGGGCTATGGTGATGATGTACAAGCCCTCCGTGGTGGATGCCCCCTCCGACGGAGCTCCGGAACAGGCCCCAAGATGGGATCTCGTGGATACAAGAAGTTGCGGCGATGGAATTAGGTTTTTGGCTCCCCCTCTGATCGTTTGGGGGTACGTAGGTATATATAGGAGGAAGGAGTACGTCGGTGGAGCAACAGGGGCCCACGAGGTAGGGGGGCGCGCCCTAGGGGGGCGCCCCCACCCTCGTGACCGCCTCTTTTGTTCCTTGGAGTAGGGTCCAAGTCCCCTGGATCACGTTCGGTGAGAAAATCACGTTTCCGAAGGTTTCATTCCGTTTGAACTCCGTTTGATATTCCGTTTCTTCGAAACACTGAAATAGGCAAAAAACAGCAATTCTGGGCTGGGCCTCCGGTTAATAGGTTAGTCCCAAAAATAATATAAAAGTGGAAAATAAAGCCCAATATAGTCCAAAACAGTAGATAAAGTAGCATGGAGCAATCAAAAATTATAGATACGTTGGAGATGTATAAATGACAACATGCATGTTGGGACTAATCATGTTTATCAAGTATATCTCAGGATTATGTCTCAAGGGCGGTGTGTGGATCATGACTATGGACATAAGCATATATATATACATATATCACTCGAGAGCAGAGACATAAGACAAAGACAGAAAGCTTCAGCTTCTTTTTCGGTTTGTTCTTGAGTATAGGGATCCCGCACTATTAAGAGGGGATCGATGGATTTCGTGAAAGAACTTGCTCCAATCCACAAAATTCACTCACATATCATCTCAAGGTTCTTCCTCTAACTTATGCACAAATATTGGTATGGTCATGAGAAGTTCAGCTACCAACGGACGTATGAAAGTCTACGGACGTCTGTCCTCTCTCAGTCGACCGGGCCTCAGGATCTCACCGGTTGTCCAGTGCATCTCCACAGAACTGATATTAGTGGAAGACCGGTCCCATCGTACGTTCGACCACCGGATATGCGCTCACCTCCGGATATCCGTTGCACTTCAACTGAATGATATTTGCACTTCAACTGAATGATACCTTTCGCGCGTTCGCTTGCTGTATAGTCCCATACCTCATCTGTGCCCCTGGTAGATGTTCCTGCGATTGGACGACCGGCGGCCCGGGCGGACGTCCGGTCTAATCTGTGGCACCGGTCGTCCGGTACCCACCGGACGTCCGCCAGACCCTGTGCACTAAGTGGCTCAACGGTCTATTTTCCACTCCCACTATATATAGCCTTCTTCCCCACAGGAGAGGGTTGACCACTCACTTTGAACAAACCCTAGAACATATTTCACTCTCTCTCACTCCCCCACACCAAATCTTAGATCCCCAAGTGATTTGAGAGCATTTGAGAGAAGTTGTCCAATCGAGTGATAGATCCACTCCTTCTCTTTCTTTGCAACAAAGGAATTCATGATTTGAGCAAGTCTTGAGCTTTTTCCCCATCGTTCTTGTTACTCTTGGAGGTTGGAGACTCCTAGGTGGTAGGAGTCTTTCGGAGAGGAATCAACCTTTGTGATTACCCCCGAAAAAGTTTGTGAGGGTTTGGAGACCACCCCAAGGTCTACCACTAGTGGTTGGGAAACTCCTCCGTGGTGTTGTCTCAAAGGGATAATAGGGTGAGTCTTCGTGGCGTTGGTGTGCCTTCGTGGTAACATCCACCTCTCTAACGGTGATGTAGCTTCCCTCCAAGGAAGTGAACATCAGCATACATCCTCGTCTCCCGGAGTTGCGGTTATTCCTAACCCTAACTCTCTACTTGTGGTTACTTGTCTCTTAGCACTTAATTATATCATATTGTACTTGCTTCCTTACATACTCATGTTACTTGCTTATCACTTAGTACTACATTTGCAATTGTTAGGCTCACTCTCATATTCCGCATTATTGCCTAAAATTGCTAAGTAATAATTAAAATTTGTAATTGTACCTATTCACCCCCCCTCTAGGTCCATTTCGATCCTTTCAATTGGTATCAGAGCCTCGTGCTCTATTCTTGTGGCTTAACCGCGCTAGAGCGAGATGAACCCCGATGGGACTCCCCTTGTTGCAGATCCGAAGGATAAAGGCGAGGCTTCTTCTGCAGTCAAGTCCTTTACTTCTGAGGATCTAGAACGGGCCCTTGCTAAGCAAAAAGAGGAGCATGAAACTTCTCTTGAGGCCTTGGTCCAAATTAGATTAGCCACGTTGTCCACGATGCTTGCACCACTTTCGGGTGGTGCGGCTTCAAGGCCAACTATGCCTGCTCCGTCACTTGGTCAACAACCTCCTAACAATGATCACGCCAGTGTTCCTTGGCTTTATGCAAGATCCCAGGTTGAGAAACCGAAATATAATCCTCAAGGCAAACCTCCTTTACTTGATTCCACTTCCAATTTTTCGTTGTGGAGAGTTGCTATGCAGGATCATCTTCAATATGGAAACTATGAGATGCTTACGATCTTGGAGTATGGTTACCATGTGGTTGATCCAAAGAATCCTACACCAAGAGAAATTTATGATAAGAATCTCAATGACACTGCAACCATGTGTATAAGGAGACGTATGGTTGAAAAGCAAAGGAGACCGTTCATACACATCATAAGTGCCAAGGAACTATGGGAAAGTATTATAAGATCCAAGACCGGTACCTCCACCCTCCGTAGTGCTCAATATGAAATTGCCAAGGGGCAATTGCAAAAGTTTTGTATGGAGAAAGGTGAAACTCCCAATCAACTCCTTGAGCGTCTCATGACTCTCACCGCTGACATTGAGTCGTGTGAGTGTGACAAGACACAAGATGGATTCAACATGACTAAGCGATTCCTTGTGGATAAGTTGCTTCATGCTCTTGCCCCATATCACCATCAAATGGTGTGGGACATAAGAAAACACCATGCCTTCAAGGAAATGACTACAAATGACATCATATCCACCTTCCAACTATTTGAAGAGTCAAAGGCAAATGCCACAAAACATCTTGCCATGCATGGTACTCCAACATCAAAGATTAATCTTGCATTGAAGGCCAAACATGTATGTGAAGATGAGCAAAGTGACGAAGAATAAGAAGATGATGATGATGAGATTGAATCCTATGAGGGCCCTTCATATGAAGACATGGCTCTCTTTGTCAAGAAGTTTAGCGTGGGAAAATTCAAGGGAAGATTTCAAAAGAAGAAAGTAAGAAAATGCTACAACTGTGAAGAAACCAATCACTTCTCCAACGAGTGCCCTTATGAGAAGAGAAAGGATAAACCAAGGTTTCCCAAGACCTTTCCCAAGAAGAAGTTGCCAAATCCTTTGAACTCCAAGCTCAAGAAGAGAGATGGGAAAGCAATGGTTGCTCAAGAAGAATCCGATCCGGATGATGTTAGTGGTGTTGCCAGAGTTGCTCAAGACTCTCAAAACACTTTGAGGTTAGTGAACAAGAGTGGTGATGTGGTCACCTACAACTACATGAAAGACTACAAGGGCAACGCTCACAAGTGCCTAATGGCAAAGGCCGTGGTAGAAGATGGAGAGGACCAAAGCTCTCTTGACAAGGTCAAGGTAACCCCACGATCAAATCCTCCTCTTTTCACTCCTTCTACTCCTAGTGATGAGTATCTTGATGCGGAGGATAGTTATGAGGATGATGATCTAGATGATCCTATGCTTGCTAAACTTAATAAGGTCATGTGCTCCCTCAAAGGAAAGAAGCTCACTACGTTTCGTATGCTTATGGAGATGGTGAGTAAGAACACCATCACCATTAAGGAACTCAAAACCCTCGTCACCGAGGAAAAGGAAAAATGTGAAATCCTTGAGCGGAAAGTCCAATATGAGGAAGCACGAAATGATGAACTATGCTCAAAAATTGGTGCAAACATTGATGTTCGTACTAAAGATCTTGCCTCCTTGAAAAAGGCTATTGACTCTTGCGAAGAGTTGATGTGATAAAAGTAAGCTTGTGAAGTCTCATACTTCTGTCTCTAAGGATTGTGAGCTTCTATCCGTGTCCCTCAAGACTAAGGAAGAAGAGCTCACCCTTCTTACAAAGAGTTTTGATACGCTCAAACTTTCTTATCTTGAAACTCTAGCCAAGGCTTACTCTTCTCCTATTATCAATGTTGATGCTTGTACTATACTAACTCTAGTAGTGATCTAGCATCTATTCTTGAGGAAAATCGCTTTCTCAAGGCTCAAATCGAGAAAGGTCTCATGACATGTGCTCAAGGGAAAAAGAACCTTAATGAGGTATTGGGCCAACACAATGAGGTGTTTTCCAAAGAGGGACTCGGGTTTGACCCAAGCACAAGCAATAAGAAGATGTCCTCTCAAAAGTGCACAACCCCTCTAAAGGAAACATTTGTACGAGAAGGGCACAAGGAGAAAGGTAAGGTTGTTAGTGGGAAGGCCACAAGGGGCATTCCCACTCTCAACAAGCCATAAGAGTTCATGCCTCCATCCTATGTACTTCGTAAGACTAAGGATGGAGAAGTTTATGCAAAATTTGTTGGTCCTCGAAATGCATTCTGATTCTATGCTATTTGGGTCCCTAAGACCCTTGTGACTAACTTGAGAGGTCCCATTGCAAAATGGGTGCCTCTAACCAAGTCATAATTGTGTGTAGGTTGCCTTCTCCGGTGGAGTAAAATGGGTGATTGATAGTGGATGTACCAATCATATGACTGGAGATAGCAAATTGCTCTACGATTTCATGGAAGCTATTCAACCATTCATGAGCATTATGTTTGGTGGAGGTTCAAAAGGACATGTACTCGGGTTGGGCAAGGTGGCTATCACAAATGACATGTCTCTTTCAAATGTCATGCTTGTCCAATCCCTTAAATACCATTTGCTTTCTATTCGCCAATTGGCTTCTGTTGGTTATGATACACTCTTTGGACTAACGGATGTGAAAGTATTTAAGAGAGATACTCTCGAAGTGGCCTTTGTTGGAGAGTTGGATGGCAACCTTTGGACGGTTGATTTCTCGAAAGAGAGCACATTCCATGCAACTTGTCTAATGGCCAAGGCCGACAAGGGGTGGCTATGGCATCGCCGGCTAGCCCATGTCGGCATGAGAAATCTTCAAGATATCTTAAAGGGGAATCACATCCTTGGACTAACCAATGTCTCTTTTGAGAAAGATCGTGTGTGTAGTGCATGCATAGCCGGGAAGCAACATCAATCAAAGCGCCCACCCAAGAACATAGTATCTACTTCAAGGCCCCTAGAGCTCCTTCATGTGCATCTTTTTGGGCCTCCTTCATGGGATAGTCTTGGTGGGAAAAAGTATGGACTTGTCATTGTTGATGATTACTCAAGATATACATGGGTGTTTTTCCTCAAGTCCAAGGATGAGACGAAGATCACCTTCACCTTCATTGATTTTGCCAAGCAAGCACAACACAAGTTTGACAAAGAAATCTTGGCAATAAGAAGTGACAATGGCTCTGAGTTCAAGAACTATACCTTGGAAGAATTCCTTAGTGATGAAGCGATTGAGCATCAATATTCAGCTCCATACACTCCTCAGCAAAATGGTGTAGCCTAAAGGAAGAACCATACACTTGTAGAAATGGCAAGGTCCATGTTGGATGAATACAAGTCACCACATAGTTTTTGGGCCGAAGCTGTCAACACTGCATGCCATGCATCAAACCGGCTCTTCCTCCACACTATATTGGAAAATACTCCATATGAGCTCCTAACTGGGAACAAGCCAAATGTCAAGTACTTTCGTGTATTTGGGTGCAAATGTTTCATCCTCAACAAAAGAGAATAGTTAGGAAAATTTCAATCCAAAACAATTGAGGGCATATTTGTTGGCTATGGATCAAACTCTCACGCCTATAGAGTCTACAACAAATCCAATGGATGTGTTGTAGAAATTTGTGACGTGGTGTTTGATGAATTTAATGGCTCCCATGGGGAGCAAGTTGATCTAAGTGATGTAGGTGAAGAAGATTCCTCTCAAGATATTTTGACCATGGGTGTTGGTGCACTTCTTTCAATGGAACAAGAATCTCATGATGATGAAGAAGAAGATGGAAGTTTCACACATTATCAAACTACTTCAACACCCATACCACCACAAACTCCTATTGTTCAACCGATGCCCTTAGTCCAAGTACAAGAAGATGATCAAGTTCCTCTTCATGATAATCTTCAAAAACAAGATCATCATCAAGGGCAAGAACAAGAAAGTCCAATCATTGATGATGAACCTCAACAAATGCAATATGAACAAGAAGATCTTCCACCACACATTAATGATCCATATGTTGAGGACGTGGATGATGGACATGAAGTTGAACCTCGAGAAACCCTAACCTCCATCATGCCTCGAGTCGACGGTCGTGTTGATGTTGAAAAAATTCTCACCGGCATATCGGAAGGTAGAGTCACTCGTAAACATTTGACAAACTTTTGTGCTCACTTCTCGTTTGTGTCTAGTGTTGAGCCCCTCAAGGTACAAGATGCATTGATGGACAATGATTGGCTCGTTGCTATGCAAGAAGAGTTGAACAGTTTTGAACGCAACCAAGTGTGGTCATTAGTCAAGAGGCCACCTACCGAGCACAACGTCATTGGAACAAAATGGATTTTCAAGAACAAGCAAGATGAGAATAGTGTAATCATCCGTAACAAGGCAAGGTTAGTGGCACAAGGGTACGCACAAGTTGAAGGTTTGGACTTTGGTGAGACCTTTGACCCCGTTGTCCGTCTTGAATCCATTTGCATCTTACTTGCTTATGCTGCTTTCAATGGTTTTACTTTGCATCAAATGGATGTGAAGAGTGCTTTCCTTAACGGTCCTCTACAGGAAGAAGTATATGTGTCACAACCACCTGGGTCTGTTGATCCCGATCACAAAGACTATGTGTATAAACTTCATAAGGCTTTGTATGGCCTCAAACAAGCACCTCGTACTTGGTATGATCATTTCAAAAAGTTTTTACTCGATGATGGTTTTGTGAGAGGGGTGATCGATCCCACTCTTTTTACTAAGAGGGACAAGGGTGATTTGATCTTATGCCAAATCTATGTAGATGATATCATTTTTGGTTCTCCTAACATTCATTTGTGCAAGAAGTTTGCGGCTTAAATGACCAAGAATTTTGAAATGTCACTCAATGCGGATTTGAAGTTCTTTCTCGGATTTCAAATTCAACAATTTCAAGAAGGAATTTTCTTGTATTAAGCAAAATACCTCAAGGATATCCTAGATAAGTTTGGCATGTCTGATGCTAGTCCATGCAAGACACCCATGCCAACCAAAATTGCACTCACCGAAGACACAAATGGTATTCCTTTCGACCCATCTATTTACCGCTCTATGATTGGTTCATTGTTTTACCTTTGTGCATCTAGACTAGACATCATGTTCAGTATTTGCATGTGTGCTAGATTTCAAGCTTCCCCTAGGGAAAGTCATCATAAGGCGGTTAAGCATATTCTTAGATACCTTGTTCACACCTCAAAGTTGGGTTTATGGTACCCCAAGGATGCTAAGTTCAACCTCATTGGGTACATGGATGCGGATTGTGCTGGAGACAAAGTGGATCGTAAGTCCACCTTCGGCGCATGTCAGTTTCTTGGATGCTCCTTGCTAAGTTGGTCCTCGAAGAAACAAAATTGTATTGCCCTCTCTACCATAGAAGCTGAATACATTGCAACTGACAGTTGTGCAACTCAATTACTATGGATGGGGCAAACTTTGAAGGATTACGGTATCACCTATAGACTTGTGCCTCTTCAATGTGATAATGAAAGTGCCATCAATATTGCTGAGAACCCCAAGGACCATACCCGCACCAAGCACATTGATATTAGGTATCACTTCTTGAGAGATCATGTGGAAAAGGGTGATATTCACATTGATCATGTTGGTACAGATTTGAATCTAGCAGATATTTTCACCAAACCATTGGATGAAGCAAGGTTTTGTTGACTTAGGCGTGAACTTGGTATCTTGGAGCTTGACAATATTATGTGAAATCTAGTACCCATTCATACATCAAATTAATGTCTTGTCTTGATGTAGGCATATATTTAGGGGGAGACACTCAACTCATGAGTATCCTCACCCTATGAAATGCATAAAAAGAACAAACACTCTCAAAGCTACCATGTCGTCTAACTATGGTGCTTTCAATGATGGGGTAGTGATTATGCACCCAAAGTTCCAATCTTTCTGTGCCATGTCACGTATACTCATACATGGTGTCAGTAGCCACCACTCTTGTCATTAGAACAATATATGAGCGGTATATATTTTATTATTGTTGGCATAGGATTCTCCTTGCTTAACAGATTATGCCTTTGCATCTTACTGCGTACTGTAATCATCATCTCCTCATCATGATTAGTATCACAAATAATTGCACCCTACTCTTCTAAAAAATTCTTATATGCTTCCGGACGTCCGCTATGTACCGGACGACCGCCATGTACCGGACGTCCGCCATGTACCGGACGTCCGTAAAATTCTCTCTGGTATCATATTTCCGGTCGTTCGGTCTATCCAGACTTCCGTTAATTTTTTTCCTGGCCCAGGGGCCGGACGTCCGTAGATTCCCGGCCGTCCGGACTTTTCTCTGGCACCGGACGTCCGTCGAACTCCGGTCGTCCGTAAAAAGCCCTCTGTTGTCGTCAGGCCGGTCGTCCGGTCTAACCGGTCTTCCATTAGTTTTTCCCTGGCCCAGGCGCCAGACGTCCGTAGATCTCCGGTCGCCCGGACTTTACTTAGGCACCTATATATAGCGCGGGGTGCGGTTCGGGTCAGTGTGCCCTAATCCATTCGCCCCCTATCCTCTGTTCCTCACCGCCGCCACCCTTGTCTCGCGGCTCCTCTCCGCGGCCGCTCGCCGCCCGTGCCCCTCGCCATGGCCGCTCGCCGCCCGTGCCCTGATGTCTACTATGCAACCTTCTTCTTGTAGACATTGTTGGACCTCCAAGTGCAGAGGTTTGTAGGACAGTAGCAAATTTCCCTCAAGTGGATGACCTAAGGTTTATCAATCCGTGGGAGGCGTAGGATGAAGATGGTCTCTCTCAAACAACCCTGCAACCAAATAACAAAGAGTCTCTTGTGTCCCCAACACACCGAATACAATGGTAAATTGTATAGGTACACTAGTTCGGCGAAGAGATGGTGATACAAGTGCAATATGGATGATAGATATAGGCTTTTGTAACCTAAAAATATAAAAACAGCAAGGTAACAAGTGGCAAAAGTGAGCGTAAACGGTATTGCAATGGTAGGAAACAAGGCCTAGGGTTCATACTTTTCACTAGTGCAAGTTCTCTCAACAATAATAACATAACTGGATCATATAACTATCACTCAATATGCAACAAAGAGTCACTCCAAAGTCACTAATAGCGGAGAACAAACTAAGAGATTATTGCAGGGTATGAAACCACCTCACAGTTATCCTTTCTGATCGATCTATTCAAGAGTCCGTAGTAAAATAACATGAAGCTATTCTTTCCGTTCGATCTATCATAGAGTTTATACTAGAATAACACCTTAAGACACAAATCAACCAAAACCCTAATGTCACCTAGATACTCCAATGTCACCTCAAGTATCCGTGGGTATGATTATACGATATGCATCACACAATCTGAGATTCATCTATTCAAGCCAACACAAAGTACTTCAAAGGGTGCCCCAAAGTTTCTACCGGAGAGTCAAGACGAAAACGTGTGCCAACCCCTATGCATAGATTCCCAAGGTCAAGGAACCCACAAGTTGATCACCAAAACATACATCAAGTGAATCAATAGAATACCCCATTGTCACCACGGGTATCCAACGCAAGACATACATCAAGTGTTCTAAAATCCTTAAAGACTCAATCCGATAAGATAACTTCAAAGGGAAAACTCAATTCATTACAAGAGAGTAGAGGGGGAGAAACATCATAAGATCCAACTGTAATAGCAAAGCTCGCAATACATCAAGATCGTACCACCTCAAGAAAATGAGAGAGAGAGAGAGAGAGAGAGATAGAGAGAGAGAGATCAAACACATAGCTACTAGTACATACCCTCAGCCCCGAGGGTGAACTACTCCCTCCTCGTCATGGAGAGCGCCGGGATGATGAAGATGGCCACCGGTGATGGATTCCCCCTCCGGCAGGGTGCCGGAACAGGCTCCCGAGAGGTTTTTGGTGGCTACAGACACATCGTATAGTTATATCATGTCATCCTGTTTACATAGTCATCATATTTTGAAGTATGTCATTCTATCCTATTTAGTTAGCCATAATACATGTGAAATTGTGTCATGCTATCCTGTTTAATTAGCCATCATATATGTGAAATTATGTCCTGCTATTCTGTTTGCTTAGACAACATAAATGTGAATTATTTCATGCACTGTTTTCTTCCCTACTATCCATTGCACCTGTCTATCTTACAATGTCTGTACATTCAATTACTTTTCTTGTTTATCAGCCATTTCAATTGGAGGGAGTGATGGCAGTATCTGTGGGAGTAAAAACACGGTCTTCAGAAAAGATCATGCTACCTATCGATGCAGATAGAACCACGGTTGTACTTGCCCAAGAACCAGCCCCACCACACATAACCCACACTCATGCAGATTGTACCCCTACCCAGTTGGACAGAGAACCAGCTATACCCCTTCTAACCCCAACCCCAGCAGATAGACACCTAGTTCCTGTTGACACAACACCGTCTCCACCACATAGCACCCAAACACGAGGAGTTAGTAAGGCAACTGCAGTGCCCAAATCACGAGGACCACCACTCCGAACCCGAAGTCAACGCTTAAAGGAGAAGAAGAATTGTTCTCAGGTCAGGTTCCGTAGCTATGGTTCATACTACTTTGCTCTTGCATCACTGTATTTACTGATACCAACTAATTTCAAATTTGAAGGATGCAATTGAAACTCCAATGGCGCAATAGGTATGTTTTAAACCTGTTTCTTCAACATGTTTGGCTGTTTGCTGTTGTAACTTGCTCTATGTTGATTTCAGTTTCAATTGAATAAACAATTATGTTCTCATGCCATGCACATTACAAGTGTTGTTATTGCTGTGTAGTTTCCCACACTTATATTCTATCTATGCTGCTTTGTCTTAAATAGATATGATTCGAACTGTATCTATCTTGATTTGGCAGCATAAACTAGAATGATATAGACCATACAGTGACCATACTACATAGATATATGTTTGTTTCATGCTGTTATCCTGTCCACCTTACTACTGAACTGGTTTACCAAAATGAGTTTCATATACTACATTGTAAACCTGAGATGTGTTTGTTTGTTTCTCTTTTAGAACGCGGATAAAATATTGGAGAAGAGTACCCCGTTATGCAATGGTAAAGGAAGTAATGCAGATAAGGTTCAAGATAGTGAGACATCCCTGTTGATCTCCAAGAAAGCTGATAAAAACTATATTGAAGACACTGAGACAACCCCAAAGTCCTGTCTTGATGTAGTGTTCGAGTTACTGGCTACCACTGCTGGCACCAGCTCTTCAAACTCGTTGCCTGAATCAGTTCGGCTTCTTGAGTCTCAACTTCAAGTTGAAAGACATCGATCAGATGTTATGCGACAGGAAGCCGAAGGACTGAGGAAGTCCCTGCAGAATTCAGATGCATACTTTCTGGTGCAACAACAAGTGCTAGAGGACTTAAGCGCCAAACAAGAGAAAGTTAGTAAGCTTGCTAAGCATCTTGCCAGCATTATCCGTACCCAGGATATTGTTTCTTGAGATCTTCTAAAGTGGTTTCAGTTCTGGACTTGTTTTGCTGCGGCGTTTATATGCTGCTGTGTTCCCTATATTTGCACTGGTGGCGAACTTTGATGCCCAGTGGATGTAATATGCGTAATAGCCGTGATAGCCTAGCATAAGTTGCTTTCTTATTTATTTCCTTATTGTCTTGTTTATTTCTTTGCTTGTAGTCAGTGCAGTTCTTTTTCTGTGGTTTGCTAGTGGCCGCAATAACCTATTTTTTAAAACTAGGCCACAATAACCATGGGCTACATATTTACTGTAGTTACCATTTCCCTCCTACGGGCCATAGAAACAATGGGCCTTCTACGTGTCGTAGACACAATGGGCCTTCTACGGGCCGTATCATCAATGGGCCTTTTACGGGCCGTATGATCGGTTGGCCAAACATGGGCCAATAACAGACCGCATTATGGCCGTAAACAGGCTAGAGTTGGGCCGACCATAATGGGCCATCGTTAATCGGCCGTATTTGATGACGGTATGAATACGACCCAATGTATTAACGGGCCACAAAACGGGCCAACTGTAACCTCAGGCTGAATTTAGCCCACAACAGAAAATGACAGTAACGGGCCGTAATTAAACGAATGCTGGAAATGAGCCCAAGAGTAAATGGGCTCTAAGAAGGCCGAAAGATAACATGGGCTGGAAACGGCCCAACGGAATAACGGGCCGTTAATGGGTATAAAGTTATACACTGTTCATTACGGATCAGTTTCACCACGGGCCGTTAATGGGTATAAAGTGATACACTGTTCACTGCGGGCCAGTTTCACCACGGGCCGTTAATGGGCCAAGAGTTATAAAGGGCCTCATATGGGCCGAAAGACGTCATGGGCCATACATGGGCCAGAAGTGAAAACGGGTCGGAGTCATATTGGATGGCCCAGATGATGCTACTGGGCCTAATTCAGATAGGGCGTAACGGGCCTTGGGTTAGCGGGCTGTAAATGGGCTATATGCGAACATGCCGTTAACAGGCTTTCCATGGGGCGGCCCGCCACCTTTCGACCAAGTCAAACGGGCCGACCTTTTCACAGGAATGGGCCTCTATTGGACCGTGCCACGTGTCGACATATCATAGGGGCCTTCTGTCCAATGAGTGGATGACATCTGTCCCAACAATGAGCTGACACGTGTTTCTTGCAGCCAATGATGATTTTACATGTGGAAAATCCCCATTGGTCAGGGCTGTTAACGGGTTATCAGATCCAAAACCCGACCCGATAGCTTAACGGCGTTCCATTACGGTGGATGCCACGTGTCGGTCACCCTTGACGAAAGCATTTCTGTGACGCATAATTTATCATCATGGAAGTGGACACTTCCGTGATGATAATTTTGGTAATGTCATGGAACACTTCTACGACAGCACAGGTATGACTATCTTGATTCTGTCATAAAATCGTCATTGATGTACATGCATGACAAAAAACGCGACCTAATGTGAGAAACACGTATCATCACGGAAGTGTATTTTTTTTGTAGTGGGAACTCCCGATCTAGGTTATTTTTTGGAGGTTTGGGTATTTATAGGAATTTTTGGCATCGGTCTCACGTCAAGGGGGTCTTCGAGTCGTCCACGAGGCAGGGGGCATGCCCAGGGGTAGGGCTCGCCCTCCACCCTCGTGGATGGCTCGGGACTCTTCTGGCCCAACTCTTTTACTCCGAGGGCTTCTTTTGGTCCATAAAAAATTGTCAAAAATTGGCACGTCAATTGGACTCCGTTTGGTATTCCTTTTCTGTAGAACTCAAACACAAGGAAAAACAGAAACTGGCACTAGGCTCTAGGTTAATAGGTTAGTCCCAAAAATCATATAAAATAGCATATAAATGCATATAAAACATCCTAGATGGATAATATAATAGCGTGGAACAATCAAAAATTATAGATACGTTGGAGTCGTATCATGCCCCTCGCCGTCTCCACGCCACTCGGGTCGCCCCTGTCCCCGGCGCGGCCCGCTGCCTGATTCGCTCCGGTCGCCGTCTCCCTCCGCGTTTTTCACTCGAAGGTAGCACCTATCTCTTCTTCCCTCATGCATCGATTCTTCGATCTATGGTGGGATTGTTGATTTGGGTCTTCCTCCTCCCCTAGGTCATGATGCCCAAGACCAAGCACTCTGCATGCAAGCAGGTTGCTACGTCTTGAGCTTGCGTTGGTTTTCCTTGAAGAGGAAAGGGTGATGCAGCAATAGTAGCGTAAGTATTTCCCTCAGTTTTTGAGAACCAAGGTATCAATCCAGTAGGAGGCTCCACAAAAGTCCTACGCACCTACACAAACAAACAAAGAACTCGCAACCAACGCAATAAAGGGGTTGTCAATCCCTTCACGGCCACTTGCAAAAGTGAGATCTAATAGAGATAGTATGATAAGATAAATATATTTTTGGTATTTTATAATATAGATGCAAAAAGTAAAGATGCAAATAAAAGTAGATTGGAAGCAAATATGATAAAAGATAGACCTGGGGGCCATAGGTTTCACTAGAGGCTTCTCTCAAGATAGCATAAGTATTACGGTGGGTGAACAAATTACTGTCGAGCAATTGATAGAAAAACGAATAATTATGAGATTATCTAGTCATGATCATGTATATAGGCATCACGTCCGCGACAAGTAGACCGACTCCTGCCTGCATCTACTACTATTACTCCACACATCGACCGACTCCTGCCTGCATCTAGAGTATTAAGTTCATAAGAACAGAGTAATGCCTTAAGCAAGATGACATGATGTAGAGGGATAAACTCATGCAATATGATATAAACCCCATCTTTTTATCCTCGATGGCAACAATACAATACATACCTTGCAACCCTTTCTGTCACTGGGTAAGGACAACGCAAGATTGAACCCAAAGCTAAGCACTTCTCCCATGGCAAGAAAGATCAATCTAGTAGGCCAAACCAAACTGATAATTCGAAGAGACTTGCAAAGATAACTCAATCATACATAAAAGAATTCAGAGGAGATTCAAATATTTCTCATAGATAAACTTGATCATAAACCCACAATTCATCGGATCTCGACAAACACACCGCAAAAAGAGTTTACATCGAATAGATCTCCACAAGAGAGGGGGAGAACATTGTATTGAGATCCAAAAAGAGAGAAGAAGCCATCTAGCTAATAACTATGGACCCGAAGGTCTATGGTAAACTACTCACAACTCATCGGAGGGGCTATGGTGTTGATGTAGAAGCTCTCCATGGTTGATTCCCCCTCCGGCGGAGTGCCGGCGAAGGCTCCAAGATGGGATCTCACGGATACTAAAGGTTACGACGGTGGAAATTGTGTTTCGTTGGCTCCCTGTATCTTTTTGGGGTACGTAGGCTTATATATGAGGAAGAAGTACGTCAGTGGCCGCCCGAGGGGCCCGCGAGACAGGGGGCGCGCCCTATAGGGGGGGGGGCTACCCTCTTGTGGCCGCCTCGGCTGCTTCTTGACTTGCACTCCAAGTCCCCTGGATCACGTTCGTTCCAAAAATCACGCTCCCGAAGGTTTTATTCCGTTTGGACTCCGTTTGATATTCCTTTTCTTTGAAATACTGAAATAGGCAAAAAAACAGCAATACGGGCTGGGCCTCCGGTTAGTAGGCTAGTCCCAAAAATTATATAAATGTGTAAAATAAAGCCCATACACATCCAAAAGGGGTAATATAATAGCATGGAACAATAAAAATTTATAGATACATTGGAGACGTATCAAGCATCCCCAAGCTTAATTCCTGCTCGTCCTCGAGTAGGTAAATGATAAAAACAGAATTTTTGATGAGGAATGCTACCTAGCATAATTCTCAATGTAATTTTCTTTATTGGGGCATGAATGTTCAGATCCAAATGATTCAAAATAAAAGTTCATATTGACATAAGAAATGGTGATACTTCAAGCATACTAATCAAAGTAATCATGTCTTCTCAAAATAACATGGCCAAAGAAAGTTATCCCTACAAAATCATATAGTCTGGCTGTTGCTCTATCTTCATCACACAAAGTATTTAATCATGCACAACCCCGATGACAAGCCAAGCAATTGTTTGATACTTTAGTAATCTCAAACTTTTTCAACTTTCATGCAATACATGAGCGTGAGCCATGGACATAACACTATATGTGGAGTAGAAAGGTGGTTGTGGAGAAGACAAAAAAGGAGAAGATAGTCTCACATCAACTAGGCGTATCAACGTGCTATGGAGATGCCCATTAATAGATATCAATGTGAGTGAGTAGGGATTGCCATGCAACGGATGCACTAGAGCTATAAATATATGAAAGCTCAACAAAAGAAACTAAGTGGGTGTGCATCCAACTCGCTTGCTCACTAAGACCTAGGGCATTTTGAGGAAGCCCATCATTGGAATATACAAGCCAAGTTCTATAATGAAAAATTCCCACTAGTATATGAAAGTGACAACATAGGAGACTCTCTATCATGAAGATCATGGTGCTACTTTGAAGCACAAGTGTAGAAAAAGAGATAGTAGCATTGTCCCTTCTCTCTTTTTCTCTCATTTTTTCTTTTTTTCTTTTTCTCCTTTTTTTCTTTTTTTTTCTTTGGCCTTTCTTTTTCTTTTCTTTTTGGCCTTTCCTTTTTTCCTTTTTCTCTTTTTTTTACAAAGTCCGAAGTCTCATCCCGACTTGTGGGGGAATCATAGTCTCCATCATCCTTTCCTCACTGAGACAATGCTCTAATAATGAAGATCATCACACTTTTATGGATTTACAACTCAAGAATTACAACTCAAAGCTAGAACAAGATATGACTCTATATGAATGCCTCCAGCGGTGTACCAGGATATGCAATGAATCAAGAGCGACATGTATGAAAATTATGAAGGTGGCCTTGCCACAAATACAATGTCAACTACATGATCATGCAAAGAGCAACATGACAAAAGTAATGCGTGTCATATGAACGGAACAGTGGAAAGTTGCATGGCAATATGTCTCGGAATGGCTATGGAAATGCCATAATAGGTAGGTATGGTGGCTGTTTTGAGGAAGGTATATGGTGGGTGTATGTTACCGGCGAAAGTTGCGCGACACAAGAGAGGCTAGCAATGGTGGAAGGGTGAGGGTGCGTATAATCCATGGACTCAACATTAGTCAAAAGAACTCATATACTTATTGCAAAAATCTACAAGTCATCAAAAACAAAGCACTACGCGCATGCTCCTAGGGGGATAGATTGGTAGGAAAAGACCATCGCTCGTCCCCGACCGCCACTCATAAGGAAGACAATCAATAAATAAAATTGTGCTCCAACTTCATCACAAAGCGATTCACCATACGTGCATGCTACGGGAATCACAAACCTCAACACAAGCATGTTTAATAATCACCTCAACTAGCATGACTTTAATATATCACTACCTCCCTATCTCAAAACCATTATCAAGCATCAAATTGATCATAGCATCCAATTCACTTTCTATGATAGTTTTTATTATACCCAACTTGGATGCTCATCATTCTAGGACCAAATTCGTAACCATAGCAAATACCATGCTGTTCTAAAAGACTATCAAAATAATATAAGTGAAGAATGAGAGACTAGCAATTTATTCAAAATTAAGTCACCGCCGTGCTCTAAAAGATATAAGTGAAGCACTAGAGCAAAAACTATCAAGCTCAAAAGATATAAGTGAAGCACATAGAGTACTCTAGCAAATTATAATAAAGTAGGCTTGTCCCAAAAGGTGTGTACAGCAAGGATGATTGTGGTAAACTAAAAATCAAAGACTAATATAATACACGATGCTCCAAGCAAAACACATATCATGTGGCGAATAAAAATATAGCTCCAAGTAAAGTTACCAATGAACGAAGACGAAAGAGGGGATGCCTTCCCGGGGCATCCCCAAGCTTAGGCTTTTGGCTATACTTGAATATCTTGGGGTGCCATGGGCTACCCAAGCTTAGGCTCTTGCCACTCCTTATTCCATAGTCCATAAAAGCTTTACCCAAAACTTGAAAACTTCACAACACAAAACTCAACAGGAAATCTTATAAGCTCCGTTAGTGAAAGAAAACAAAACTACCACATAAGATAATGTAATGAGCTCATTATTTATTTATTTTGGTGTTAAACCTACTGTATTCCAACTTCTCTATGGTTTATAAACTAATTTACTAGCCATAGATGCATCAAAATAAGCAAACAACACACGAAAAACAGAATCTGTCAAAAACATAACAGTCTGTAGCAATCTGTAACTAACGCAAACTTATGGAACTCTAAAAATCCTACCAAAATAGGAAGTCCTGGAAAATTCGTCTATTGATCATCAGAAAAAAGAATCAACACAAAATAACGTTTCTGTGATTTCAAAAAACTAAATGCATGCGCGCAAAGTTTCTGTTTTTCAGCAGAATCAAATCAACTATCATCATAGGTTATCCTATAGGTTCTACTTGGCACAAACACTAATTAAAAGATAAAAAAACATCTAAACAGGAGGTAGATGCAAGATTTATTACTAAACAGGAACAAAAACAAAAAACACAAATAAAATAGGGTTGCCTCCCAACTAGCGCTATCGTTTAACGCCCCTAGCTAGGCATAAAAGCGAAGATAGATCTAAGTAGTGCCATGTTTGGCACTAAATTCATAAGTAGCTCGCATGATAGATTCATAAGGTAATTTGACTTTCTTTCTTGTAAAGTGCTCCATGCCTTTCTTTAATGGAAATTGGAATCTAATATTCCTTTCTTCATATCAATAATCGCGCCAATCATTCTAAGGAAAGGTCTACCAAGAATAATAGGGCAAGAAAGATTGCAATTTCTATCAAGAACGATAAAATCTACGGGCACCAAATTTCTATTTGCAACAATTAGAACATCATTGATTCTTCCCATTGGCTTTTTAATGGTGGAATCCGCAAGGTGCAAATTTAAAGAGCAATCATCAAGATCATGGAAACCTAGAATATCACATTAAGTTTTCGGAATCATGGAAACACTAGCACCCAAATCACACAAAGGAAAACACTCATGATCTTGAATTCTAATCTTTATAGTAGGTTCCCACTCATCATTAAGTTTTCTAGGTATAGAAACTTCCAACTTAAGTTTTTCATTATAAGATTGCATCAAGGCATCTAGGATATGTTTGGTAAAAGCTTTATTTTGACTATAAGCATGAGGAGAATTAACAACGGATTGCAACAAGGAAATACAACCTTCTAAAGAACAATTATCATAATCAAATTCCTTGAAATCCGAGATAGTGGGTTCAATACTATTTAAAGTCATGACCTCTCCAATCGCACTTTTACCCAATTTAGCATCAATATCTAAAAACTCCGAAATTTTGGGACGCCTTCTAGGTAAAGTTGACTCATCTTCAGACCCATAATTATCAAGATTCATATTGCAAAACAAAGATCTAATAGGATACACATCAATAACTTTAAGATCTTCATCATTATTTTCATCTAACTTTTCTGGTTTGGCGGCCATCTTATTGACTAAGGTGGCTTGCTTATCAGAAATTTTGGCTATAGCATTTTCAAGCCGGGCAATTTGAGAGTTCACACCATAAAATTCTTCATTCATATCATCAAGCTCTTTGTTCATAAACCCCAGAAAACCTTTTTGTTCCTTAAGCTCTTTTCTGAATAAATTATTATGCTCAAATTGCAAATTCATAAAGCTTCTAATATTTGATTCAATCTCTTCCATCCTTGTAAGAAGGTGGTCGGTACTCTTAGGCAAAGCCATAAGGACAAACAAGCACACAAGCAAATAGAAAAAGGCAAGCGAAAGAGAGAGGAGGAGATTGGGAAAGAGAGGGCAAATAAAACGGCAAGGGTGAAGTGGGGGAGAGGAAAACGAGAGGTAAATGGCAAATAATGTAAATGTGAGGGAGATGAGTTTGTGATGGGTACTTGGTATGTCTTGACTTGAGCGAAGACCTCCCCGGCAACGGTGCCAGAAATCCTTCTTGCTACGTCTTGAGCTTGCGTTGGTTTTCCTTGAAGAGGAAAGGGTGATGCATCAATAGTAGCGTAAGTATTTCCCTCAGTTTTTGAGAACCAAAGTATCAATCGAGTAGGAGGCTCCTCAAAAGTCCCACGCACCTACACAAACAAAAAAAGAACTCACAACCAACACAATAAAGGGGTTGTCAATCCCTTCAAGGCACTTGCGAAAGTGAGATCTAATAGAGATAGTATGATAAGATAAATATATTTTTGGTATTTTATAATATAGATGCAAAAAGTAAAGATGCAAATAAAAGTAGATTGGAAGCAAATATGATAAAAGATAGACCCGGGGGCCATAGGTTTCACTAGAGGCTTCTCTCAAGATAGCATAAGTATTACGGTGGGTGAACAAATTACTGTCGAGCAATTGATAGAAAAGCGAATAATTATGAGATTATCTAGGCATGATCATGTATATAGGCATCACGTCCGCGACAAGTAGACCAACTCCTGCCTGCATCTACTACTATTACTCCACACATTGACCGACTCCTGCCTGCATCTAGAGTATTAAGTTCATAAGAACAGAGTAACGCCTTAAGCAAGATGACATGATGTAGAGGGATAAACTCATGAAATATGATATAAACCCCATCTTTTTATCCTCGATGGCAACAATACAATACGTGCCTTTCAACCCTTACTTTCACTGGTAAGGACACCGCAAGATTGAACCCAAAGCTAAGCACTTCTCCCATGGCAAGAAAGATCAATCTAGTAGGCCAAACCAAATTGATAATTCGAAGAGACTTGCAAAGATAACTCAATAATACATAAAAGAATTCAGAGGAGATTCAAATATTTCTCATAGATAAATTTGATCATAAACCCACAATTCATCGGATCTCGACAAACACACCGTAAAATGAGTTTACATCGAATAGATCTCCACAAGAGATGGGGAGAACATTGTATTGAGATCCAAAAAGAGAGAAGAAGCCATCTAGCTAATAACTATGGACCCGAAGGTCTGTGGTAAAATACTCACAACTCATCGGACGGGCTATGGTGTTGATGTAGAAGCCCTCCGTGGTCGATTCCCCCTCCGACGGAGCACCGACGAAGGCTCCAAGATCGGATCTCACGGATACAGAAGGTTACGGCGGCGGAAATTGTGTTTCGTTGGCTCCCTGGATGTCTTCGGGGTACGTAGGCTTATATAGGAGGAAGAAGTATGTCGGTGGCCGCCCGAGGGGCCCACGAGACAGGGGGCGCGCCCTATAGGGGGGGCGCCCTACCCTCTCGTGGCCGCCTCGACTGCTTCTTGACTTGCACTCCGAGTCCCCTGGATCACATTCGTTCCAAAAATCACGCTCCCGAAGGTTTCATTCCGTTTGGACTCCATTTGATATTCCTTTTCTTCGAAATACTGAAATAGGAAAAAAAATAGCAATACGGGCTGGGCCTCCGGTTAGTAGGTTAGTCCCAAAAATGATATAAATGTGTAAAATAAAGCCCACAAACATCCAAAAGGGGTAATATAATAGCATAGAACAATGAAAAATTATAGATACGTTGGAGACGTATCACAGGTCACCGGTGGGCCATATCGCATGTCTCGTCATGGTGGCTCCGATGACTGACAGGAGCGGGCTCGTCCTTGGAAGTGTGCCGCCCATCCTCACAGCTCTTCTAGCAACTCCTCCTTGGAGGGATCCGACTATGAGGATGAACTGGATGATTTGGAGCAGCCCGAGTTTGTTGCTGTTCGCACCTCCGCACCGAAGCCGGGAACTCGTAGGCCCACCTTCAAGCCTCCTCCTCCTCCGGTGCAACCTCATGGTGATGCTCGTCATATCTCTCTTGAACCTCCTTTACCACTCGGCCGCCACGTTAAGCGGTTCAACGAGGTTCCCTTCGCGTCCTATCTTAAGTTGCGTCGTGATGTTGATCAGTTTACGGTTGTTAGTGACTCTTAGGACAATCGTTTTCGCACTAATGTACAGGCATACATTTTTACCACTATCATCATTCCTAAAGGCTTATCTCTTCATGTCTGCATTGACTTAGAGCATATTCGTACTCATCCGAATAAATATCTGGGGGCTATTGAGCTCATTGAGTCATCTAATCTTGCTGCCCCATTTGCATTCCAACATGACTATAACCAAGCTGTCATTCATCAATTCTATGCCACATGTTATTTTGGTCCAAATAACACTGTCACTTGGATGACCTCTGACACCGTCCTCACGACATCTTATTCTCAATTTGTTGCTGCACTTGGGTTTCCTAACACCGGTTTCAAAATTCACAAGGATGACCCCAACCATAGGCCCAAGGGCATTGATGTCTATGCGGATTTTCTCAAACCAATAGAAACTTTGTCTAAAGCGGAGAAACAAAAGGGTTTGAACCAAGTCTCCATTTGGCACTCACCTTTCTACATCATCTATCAGTGCGTCATCCGCACCATCTATCCCAAGATGGGTGACAAGGGGTCTTGCAATAGCTATTGCATTGATCTCATGCATCACCGCTATGCATCTCCAAAGGGGAAGATAAATGTTCCTCATTTTCTATGGCATGAGATCCGTCTCGCTAGTTTTCAGCACAAGCGGGCCTTTCCTCATGCCCCCTTTCTTCAGGATTTTATCGAGAGTGTTGCCCCATTTTCCATTTCCCGCACTCACTTGCATGAGCGATGGGTCATTCCACCTCACATGGCGGATGATTGGGTTCATCCTCCTACTGCGACTGCTCGTCGCACCGCAGCTAGTGTTCCTCCTCCTACTTCTCGTTCTACTCCTTCCAGTTCTGCATCCTTTGGGCGCATTGCTCACTTTCTTGCGAAGGCTCACTCAGCAATGATGAAGGAGTTCACCTTTCATTGCTCCCAAAATCACGACGTTGTCACTCACATGGTCACTTCCAAGAATGCTCTGAAGGCTCGTCTGAGAGACTCCAGAGTTTACGATGTGAGTGACGATGAACGTCTCCCTGATGAGCCACCTTCTAATTTTGGTTTTCCCTCGGGTCCTGAGCGGGCTGACTTCTTTGACGAGGCTGGTGGTAGTGGTGCACATTATGATGATGATGATGATGATGATGATGCTCTCTGATGCTGTTATGACCCCCCCCCCTTTTGGGTATTTGATGCCAAGGGGGAGCAGGCACTAGGTGATTCTATGATATTAACTTGTATTGAACTCATTGTTATGTTTTTATATTAGCTTGTATCGAACTCATGTTATGAGATTTTAGATACTTATGTTCTATGCTACGAGTGATGAACCTATATGGAGCTTATTTTAGAACATAACTTATGCTGTCTTGATTATCTTGTGTATGAGATTTGGTTGTGTTGGTATCATATTGAGGGGGAGCTCTCTTCATGTTTATTCTTTATGGTATCATACTGAGGGGGAGCTCCCTCCATGCTTATTCCTTGTTTATTGAGCTCCACAACAAATCCTTTCGATTTTTTATGTGTGTGCATATATGTTGTCATCAACTACCAAAAAGGGGGAGATTGAAAGTGCAATCATGCCCTTAATCATATTTTTGATGTTGATGACAACATGCATGTTGGGACTAATAATGTTTATCAAGTATATCTTAGGATTATGTCTCAAGGGAGGTGTGTGGATCATGACTACGTACATAAACATATATATACATATATCACTTGAGAGCAGAGACACAAGACAAAGACACAAAGCTTTGGCTTCTTTTTTGGTTTGTTCTTGAGTATAGGGATCCCGCACTATTAAGAGGGGATCGATGGATTTCGTGAAAGAACTTGCTCAAACCCACAAAATTCACTCACATATAATCTCAAGGTTCTTCCTCTAACTTATGCACAAATATTGGTATGGTCGTGAGAAGTTCAGCTACTACCGGACATCCGAAAGTCTACGACGTCCATCCTCTCTCAGTCGACCGGGCCTCCGGCTCTCACCGATTGTCCGATGCATCTCCACAGAACTGATATTAGTGGAAGACCGGTCCCACCGGCCGTCCGGCCACTGGACATCCGCTCACCTCCGGATATCCGTTGCACTTCAACACAATGATATTTGCAGATTTCCGACAACTCGAGATGTCCGGCCTCCGGACGACCGGCGCCTTTCGGGCGTCCGCTGGCTGTATAGTCCCATACCTCCTCTGTGCCCCTGGTAGATGTTCCTACGACCGGACGACCGGCAGCCCGGGCGGACGTCCGATCTAATCTGTGGCACCGGTCGTTCGGTACCCACCGGACGTCCGTCAGACCTTGTGCATTAAGTGGCTTAACGGTCTGTTTTCCACTCCCACTATATATAGCCTTCTTCCCCACGGGAAAGGGTTGACCACTCACTTTGAACAAACCCTAGAACACATTTCACTCTCTCTCTCTCACTCCTCTTATATCCCCAAGGGGTTTGAGAGCATTTGAGAGAAGTTGTCCAATCATGTGATAGATCCACTCCTTCTCCTTCTTTTCACCAAATGAATTCGTGATTTGAGCAAGTCTTGAGCTTTTTCCCCATCGTTCTTGTTACTCTTGGAGGTTGGAGACTCCTAGGCGGTAGGAGTCTTTCGGAGAGGAATTGACCTTTGTAATTAC
Source organism: Triticum dicoccoides (assembly GCF_002162155.2). Taxonomy (NCBI): domain Eukaryota; kingdom Viridiplantae; phylum Streptophyta; class Magnoliopsida; order Poales; family Poaceae; genus Triticum; species Triticum dicoccoides. The sequence continues at coordinate 393,773,440 of NC_041387.1, read as the reverse complement.
CCCCAAAAAAGTTTGTGATGGTTTGGAGACCACCCCAAGCACTAGTGGTTGAGAAACGCCTCCGTGGTGTTGTCTCAAAGGGAGAATAGGGTGAGCCTTCGTGGCGTTGGTGTGCCTCCGTGGTAACATCCACCTCTCTAATGGTGACGTAGCTTCCCTCCAAGGAAGTGAACATCGGCATACATCCTCGTCTCCTGAAGTTGCGGTTATTCCTAACCCTAACTCTCTACTTGTGGTTACTTGTCTCTTAGCACTTACTTATATCATATTGTACTTGCTTCCTTACATACTCATGTTACTTGCTTAGCACTTAGTACTACACTTGCAATTGTTAGGCTCACTCTCATATTCCGCATTATTGCCTAAAATTGCTAAGTAAATATTAAAATTTGTAATTGTGCCTATTCACCCCCACTAGGTCCATCTCGATCCTTTCACCAGCCAGCCCTACCGCGACCGACTCCGACCGGGAGTCTGGCCGACGCATGCCGCCGCCGCCGAGTCCGCCCCGGACTCCACCGACGTCACCGCCTTGCCACCTCCTCCAAGCCGCCCGCCCCGTGCCTTTGTATACCAAGGCCCTCGGCACCTCTTCTCCCCAAGTCGCCGCACTCCGCCGCCGCCGCCGCAGTCGCTGCCACCTTGCGACGTCGCAGCTGCAGTCGCCGCAGTCTCGCGCCACAGCCGCCGCCGCCTCGCGCCGCACCGCCACTACGCTTTGCCGCCGCGACAGCCCCTCAAGCCGACGCCGTCCGCCTCGCCGCCGTCAATGTCCGCCGCCACTAGTAGCCCCTACCCCCTTGACCGACCGATCTGGATCCGACGATCCAGATCGCATTTTGTTTTTTTTCCTATTTTTTTTATTTAGCAGACGTTCGTCCGTTAGTCTTCGGTAGCGAACGTTTTCGTTCTTTTAGCTTCTATAGCAAATGTTCGTTTGTTAGTTTTTTCTTTTTCTTTTATTTTTCTGCCAGGGACCTATCCGCTAGGATTTTATTTACAGTTTAGCCCCTACGTTTCAAACTAGCAGAACTTTTTGCTCGTTTGCCCGAATTTGACGAAACCAATGCCAAAATCTTTAGAGCAATCTTATCTATCCAGTAATCCAACTTAAACAAGTTTTTGGAAATTTAAAATTTGAATTTGTTCAGATTTGAGTTTTGAATTTCTTTTGATCGTAACTTGAGTTTCGTAGCTCCGTTTTAGTTGATTCTTTTTGCAAATCGAAGCTCATCTCATGTACCATTTGTTAAGATCTAATCCACATAATTAGGGTACTATTAAAAAAAATAGTTTTTTGTTTAGATTAGTCATTTGCTTGTTTTTGAATTTTCTGAATCTTTTCTTCGGTTTTCTTTGCATCTTTTGCTTGAGTGCTTATGTATGCTATTGCTTGTTTATGATAGATTTTCCAAAGTGCGAAGCTTGTTACTATGAATCTCTAGAGTTTTCTGCTCGTCAGCAAGGCAAGTTACACTTTGATCATACTCTTTCAATACCCAGTTTTTACTATGCATTAGTTTCACCCTCAAAGATTTGCATGAGTAGGATTGGGAACATGTGGTTTTGGTTGTAGTTCATGAGGTAGGAACCGACTACCTTTGATCACCCCGGGAAAATACGTTATGCTCATAAAGTGCTTAGCCATGCTCGTAGACGGGGATTGGTATGTGAGATTCATTAAAGTTGTGAGAGTAATAATAACTTAGGGAAATTAAGGTGGCAACTTTAATACACATCTGGGTGGATTGTTTGGGGCACCTGGAGAAACTAGTACTTGCCCATGGGAATCCCGGGGTACCGGTGTGATTATCCTAGGTCCGTCACCGAGGCTCAAAGGGATCATATGATATTTCATGCCTAGAAACTTCCATGTGCAGCCACAAGCCATTATGGGCACTGGCATAGTTGAGTAAGTTGTGTGACCTCTTTCCGTGGTAGACTAGCAGATGTAGTGGGAAAGTAGGTCTACTGGTCTACCCAGGGTTTAGAGGGAATGCTTCATAAAGGCCATGTCTCGATCTTCCGATCATGGATGCAGTCGAGTCTTGTGGGGAAAAGTGCGCAAACCTCTGCAGAGTGTACAAAGTAATCATGGTTAGCCACGTCCCCGGTTATGGATGCGGTCGAGTCTTGTGGGGAAAAGGGCGCAAACTTCTGCAGAGTGTAGAAACTAATCATGGTTAGCCGTGTCCCTGATTACGGACAATTTGAGTATCTGGAAGTGAATTATTTGTTGATCTCATCACTCTTTAATTAATGGATTTGATTTATTATTTATACTTGGTAATTTTGGGATTGAGTTGGAGGAACCTTCTCAATGATGTTATAAACTTGGTAGTAAATAAAATTTATTTCTTTGTTGTAGGAAAAAAATAGCTTTATGCAAAAAATTATACTTAGAGCCTCCACCAGCCAAATATGCATGTAGATATAGTCTTTATCATTCATTGCTCTATAGTGTGACTCTGCCAGCATATTCCATGTGCTGACCTACATGCCTGCAACGCCTAATGTTATAGAGTTTTTTGACGAAGAATATGGTGCACTAGGTCATTGTCATGCACTCAGCTTTGCAGTGGAGTTGATGGACTCATTTATCTTTGAAGCTTCTGCAGTTACTTTATTTTAGATGGCCTTCAGCCATATTTTTGTAATAAATACTCTTTTTGAGGACCTCGATGTAATAAGTGTGTGATTGAATTCTATTATAATTCCTCGAGTACTGTGTGTGTCAGCATACCGATCCAGGGATGACACTTAAGCACAGAGACTTCGATCCATTGGGATCGGGTCGCTACATCTTGCCTCTCCTCCTTCTCCTCATATCGAGACCTCCTCGATCTTTGATCACTTCATCCACACAAAACTCAACAGAAAGCTCAGTAAGATCCGTTAGTATAATAAAGCAAATCACTACTCTAAGTACTATTGCAAACCAATTCATATTTTTTTTGCATTGTAGCTACTGTAATATAACTTTTCCATGGCTTATACCACTGATAGAATCAATAGTTTCATCAGAACAAGCAAAACAATGCATCAAAAACAGAATCTGTCTTAAATAGGACAGTCTATAGCAATATGAACATCTATCATACTTATGGTACTCCAAAAATTCTGACAAATTAGGACAAAATAAACAATTTTTATAGCAAGACTTTGCAAAAAGTTTCAGAACCTTTTGATGTCGAGTAAAAAAATGTAAATTCACGCACTACAGCCAAAGTTTCTGTTTCTGCACCGCACATACCAACAAACAATCTAATCATCCTAAAGGCAAATCTTGGCACAATAATTTTGCAATTGAAAGGATTTCTACAAGGGGATAATTATTTTTGTTGAAAATTTTCTTTAATTAAGATTCACAAAGTTTCCATGGGCATGAACAAAGTTCAAGGCTAGCTCCCACTTTCATAATGCTTGTCCCTATCACTTTCACTTTTGTTTTTGTAAAGTTTGAAGTTCCCCTCTATATTTTTTGTTCTTGAACTTTTTATAAAATCACTCAACATAAATAAATGACCCTCTAAAACTTTCGGGTTGTCTCCCTAGCAGCGCTTTCTATAAAGCCATTAAGCCAGGCATAAAGTGCTCAAGTAATGGATCCACCTGGATCCCAAGGTATATCAAACCCAATTTTAATTAACAATGATTTGGCATTTAGTAGTGAGCACAAAGCAACATATATCATGCAATGACAAAGTCTAACTCTCTTCCTATGCATCGGCGTGTATTACAAGAACAATTCATGCACATCAAGTAATGGCCAATACATAGCAGAAGCAGTTTCTTGCAATTTTATCGTGTTGGAAACATAGAGAGGTGGAGATGTAGTTCCTCTCTCATAATAATCACAAGTAGAAGCAGCAAGCACATGCATATTATGTTCATCAAAATTATCATGTGCAACAGTAAAAGGCAACCCATCAATATAATCCTTAATAAGAACAAACTTCTCCGATATAGTGTAGTTTGGAAATTCAAAAAGATAATAGGACTATCATGTGTGGGTGCAATAGCAACAATTTCATTCTTAATATAAGGAACCATAGCAAGTTCATCTCCATAAACATAATTCATATTGGCATCATGGCCACAAGCATAGCAAGCACCAAATTCATCAAAAAGGGATATTTCAAATGAATCAATGGGATCATAGCAATTATCGTAGCATTCATCCTTTGGTAAGAACCAAGGGACATTAAACAATGTATGAGTTGAAGAGTTACTCTCATTAGAATGTGGGCACGGGTAGCTAATCTGCTCTTCCTCCTTTTGTTCTTCGCTCTCCTCATCATCTTTTTCATCCAATGAGCTCACAATTTCATCAATTTCTTCTTCCCATAGACTCCTGCAAAATATTAGTCTCTTCTTGGACAGCAGAGAAGTACCCAATATATTCTTTAACATAAGCATTATAAGCATATTTTTCGTAGCAATATTTAAGTATGGCAAAATTTCCAGATTTGTAAAGAGTAGCACCATACTTTTTGATCAAAGAAGCAATTTCATAGGCACCCTTAAAAGCAAGAAATTCTTTAGTTTGTTCAATATCAAAGTAATTATAAACACCCTTGGCATAAGAGGATAAGATTCCATTATCCTTAAACTCACATTGGAAGGGAAGGTGTTTTTTAGGGTCCTTAGAACAACAAGTAAAATCATGTATTTCGCATAGATTCAAAGCATAGCAATATAAACTTTTAATATGATACCATAAAAGTTTTCCTTTTTGAGATAAGCGGTGTCACACAAAATAAGCATGCTCATTTAACGATTTTCCCTCAACTAATCTAGTTAGGTTTTCAGCACGAGCACAAATGGATCGAAGATGATCCAAGTAGAAAGCTTCAGTAGTATGACAGATTTTGGGTGGTTCTTCAACCATTGGTTTAGCAGGTACAACTAATTTTTTTGTTATTTTGCGTTTCCTACCCATAACTAAAGATAGAAAACAAGAGTAGAAGATAAAAATTACTTAGTGATAAAGCAAACAAGCACACATGAGAATATTCACCCCATGCTATTGATCCTCGGCAACGAAGCCAGAAAAAGGTCTTGATAACCCACAAGTATAGGGGATCGTTTGTAGCCTTCTTCGATAAATAAGAGTGTCGAACCCAACGAGGATCTAAAGGTAGAACAAATATTCCCTCAAGTTCTATCGACCACCGATACAACTCTACGCACACTTTAACGTTCGCTTTAGCTAGAACAAGTATGAAATTATTTTGCAAGAATAAAACTACGAGTACTTTGCGAGAATAAAACTACAAATAATTTACAAGGTAACAAAAGTGGATAGCTTTTGTCAACAAGAAAGTCATTTGTCCTAGGCAATCGATAACAAGTACCGGTAATCATGCTTGTAATTCTATATGACAAAGAGGCATGAGCTAACATACTTTCTCTACTTGGATCATATGCACTTACGATTGGACCCCTAGCAAGCATCCGCAACTACTAAAGATCATTAAGGTCATGAAACCCAACCATAGCATTAAGTATCAAGTCCTCTTTATCCCATACGCAACAACCCACCTACTCGGGTTTAAGCTTCTATCACTCTCGCAACCCACCATAAGCGAATCATGAACATATTGCAACACCCTACAGCGGGGATCCCTCACATTTGCGTGAGACGAAGGGCGCCATAGGACAACACCATAAACAAAATATACAATCATACCAACCAAGATCATGATTAACCCACAGGACAAAGCGGATCTACCCAAACATCATAGGATAACCATAAATCATTGGGAAATAATATATGGATTTGAGCACCATGTTTAAGTAGAGATTACAACGGAGAGAAGAGGTGTTACACCGCTGCATAGAGGGGGAGAAAGTTGGTGTTGACGGTAGCAAGATTGTTGATGTAGATTGACGTCACGATCCTAGCCCCAATGGCACTCCGACGCCACCGGGAGAGAGAGCCCCCCTCCTTCTTCTTCTTCCTTTGCCTCCCCCCTAGATGGAAGGAGAGTTCCCCCTCTGGTCCATGGCCTCCATGGCGACGGAGGGGTGGTAGCCCCTCCAAGATTGGATCTCCCTCTCTGTTCTCTTCTGTTCTCCCAGATCTGGCCCTTCACGGTTTCTTAAATTCCCGGAGATCTGTAACTCTGATTGCGCGGAAATTTTTAGATGAATTTTCCCATATATTATATTTCTTGCACTAGAAGAAGGTCCCCAACCTCCTTACGAGGAGGGCACGAGACACCTGGGCACGCCTGGCGCCCCCTAGCGCGCCCTGGTCTATCTTGGGGGCTCTGTACCCCTATTTGCGTTGATTCGACCTCCCAAAAATCACATATATTCCAAAATAATTCTCCATAAATTTTTATTGCGTTTGGACTTCATTTGATATGCATTTTCTGCGAAACAAAAAACATGCAACAAACAGGAACTCACACTGGGCACTGGATCAATAGGTTAGTCCAATAAATCATATAAAAAGTTGCCAAAAATATGCGAAATTTGTATAATATTGGCATGAAAAAATAAAAAAATTATAGATACGACGGAGACGTATCAGTCGCTAGTGCGGGGTGTTATGATATTGAGGCCGCTTTCTTGAATCTTGTTATGAAAGAACAACTTTTCGGTATCCTAATGAGGATGTCGCGTCCCATCTAAACACTTTCGTAGAATTGTGTGATATGCAGAAGAAAAAGGATTGGGACAATGATATTGTGAAATTAAAATTATTCCCTTTCTCATTGCATGATTGTGCAAAAATTTGGTTTTCATCTTTGCCACGAAATAGTATTTATTCTTGGGACAAGTGCAAAGATGATTTTCTTACTAAGTATTTTCCTCCCGCAAAAAGTATTTCCCTTAGAATCAAATTATGAAATTTAAGCAACTTGAGCATGAACATGTTGCCCAATCTTGGGAAAGGATGAAATTGATGATAAGAAATTGCCATGCTCATGGTTTAAATCTGTGGATGATCATACAATTTTTTTATGCGGGATTGATTTTGTTTCTAGAAATATTTTACATTCCGCCGTGAGTGGTACTTTTATGGAGATTAATTTGGGTGAATCTACTAAATTGCTTGATAATATTATGGCAAATTATTCACAATGGCATACTGAAAGAGCTCCTACTAGTAAAGAAGTGAATTCTATTGAAGAAATTAGTACTTTTGAGTGATAAAGTTGATGCTCTTATGAAATTGGTTGCTAGTAAGAACTCTCCTATTGATCCTAATGATGTGCCTTTTTGCACTTTGATTGAGCAAAATAATGATCCCATAGATGTGAATTTTGTCTCACGAAACAATTTTAATAGTAATGCTTATAGAGGTAATTTTAATCCTAGCCTGTTTCCTAGAAATTCCTCTAATAATTATGGCAATTCCTATGATAATTCATATAATTATAATAACAATAGGATGCCCACTGATCTTTAAATTAATATTAAAGAATTTATCAATGCTCAAAAAGTTTTCAACACTACGATAGAAGAAAAATTGAGCAAACTTGATGATATTTCTAGGAGCATCAATAGAATTATTCATGTTTTTTAAATCTTAAGACTAAAATTTTGCCACCCAAGGTTGATATTAATGAATCAATTAAATCTTTATGTCTCTATGGATTAAAGTAAGAAAAAACCCGCTATGCTTAGAGCTAAAAGAGAATTTTTAGAAAAAAGTGATTCCTCCTAGTTTCTTTCGTAATAATGATGAAGAGATTAAAATGATTGGTGTTTCTTATATTGATTCCTTGTTTAGTAATGTTAAAATTGATGATAAGGGGATTGAAGAAGAGTCAACTTTAGTTAAAAGGCGTCCCCATAATTTGGAGGGTGAAAATTTTGATGAAAAAATTGCTAAAAGTGGGTTTGGCGAGGTAAAAACTTTAACTAGTGATGTGCCCACTCTCTTGGATTACAAAGATTTTAATTATGATAGTTGCTCTTTGATTGACTATATTTCTTTGTTGCAATCCATGCTAAATTCACCCAATGCCTATGAACAAAATAAAGCTTTTACTAAACATATTATAGAAGCGATGATGAAAGCTTTAGAAGAAAAGTTAGAACTAGAGATTTCAATTCCTAGAAAATTATATGATGAATGGGAACCCACCATTAAAGTGAAGATTAAAAATTATTAATGCAGTGCTTTATGTGATTTGGGTGCTAGTGTTTCCATAATTCCGAAATCTCTATGTGATGTGCTAGGTTTTACCAATATGGATGAATGTTGTCTTAATTGGCACTTGGCAGATTCTACTATTAAAGAGACTTTGTGTAGAATTAATGATGTTCTTATTCTTGCAAATAGGAACTATGTGCCCATTGATTTTATTGTACTTGACATTGATTGCAATCCATCCTGCCCATCATACTTTGTAGACCGTTTTTACGAACTATAGGTGCCATTATTGATATGAAAGAAGAGGATATTAAATTTCAGTTTTCGTTAAAGAAGGGTATGGAACACTTCCCTAGAACTAGAATTAATCCATAATATGAGTCAATCATGATGGCCACCTATGGAACTAAAACCAAAGATGACAACACTTGAAACTATACGAATTATGCCTAGCTACACTACAAAAAAAAGACACATCCGTGACATTTTGGGCCGAATGAATTTTTTTCCTGTTATACATATGACACTTCTATGACGATAATTGTGACAAAACCCGGTATGGGCTCCTACTTCTATGACAAAAAATCATGACAGAAAATGGGCTTTTCGTCCTGGGCGGGCCGGAGGCGCAACTGCATGACATTCTTTGGGCCGTCCATGATGGAAAAAACCGTGGTAGAAGCGAGGGGGAGGAAAATTTCGGGGAGTTGCTGGTTATGGTGGGAGGTCGGGGGCGGAGCGATGCATGTTTCTCTCGTACGTACGCTTGTGTGTGTGAGGCGTTGGATCTAACTGAAGCCGAGCGAGGCGTTGGGATCTAATTGAACCCAAGCGATTGCACTGCAGGCTACGTGTTACTGAACCCGAGCAATCGATCGATGGCTGTTAACTGAACCCGATGGAGCGATTCCTTCGCTACTGCTGCTAACT
>NC_041387.1:393760581-393763802 GCF_002162155.2 Triticum dicoccoides | reverse complement strand
GACCGTAGCGCTCCAAGACAAGTTTGTTTCATCCGTTTTGCGGTACGCCACACCCCTCCCGATCAACAGGACCCCCGTTTCGACCGTAGGATGTTCGTTTCCTCCGTTTTGCGGTATGCCACACCCCTCCCGATCAACAGGACCCCCGTTTGGACCGTAGGAGGTCCGTTTCCTCTGTTTTGCGGTACGCCACACCCCTCCCGATCAACAGGACCCCCGTTTCAACCGTAGGAGGTCCGTTTCCTCCGTTCCGCGGTACGCCAGGCCTCGTTTCCATCGCCTATTCCGTCCAAGCCAGTTGGCTCCCACGCGTTCCGTTGCCTCCTGATGAACATGATGCATTCTGTTGCCTCCCGATGAACACGACGCATTCCGTTGCCTCCCGATGAACACGATGCATTCCGTTGCCTCCCCATGAACACGAGCCTTCGCCGTACGTATGCGCGACTAGGCGTTCGAGACCCCGCCCGTATGTACACATACGTGGCCGTATTTTCTTTCTTGCACCCTCGCTGCTGTACGTACGTGTACATGCTACGTGCACGCCTCTACTACAACACGTACACGCCTCTACTACCACACGTGCGCGCCTCTACATCGACCAGTATATATGTACGTATAAGTTCGCGACTAGAATGACAACGCTACGTACGCTTCGACCAGGTGGGTCCCGACTGTCAGGCAGTTCCTTGCGTGCGAAAATGTAGCTGGTGGGTCCCAGCAGTCAGAGGGGCGAATCGTTTTTTTTTGCCCGGACGCACTTCCTTGCGTGCGAAGATGTAGCTGGTGGGTCCCAGCAGTCAGGGGGGCGAATCATTTTTTTTGCCCGGACGCACTTCCTTGCGTGCGAAGATGTAGCTGGTGGGTCCCAGCATTCACGGGGAAACTTTTTTCGCAAAATACGGTGGCCCGTCCGGTGGGTCCCCGCTGTCAGGTGGAGGAATCATTATTTTCCGCATAATAAGGAGGCACTTCCTTGCTGCGGCCGTGGACCCAGCTATCAGCCTCTCCACGTACAGTCCACGTCCGATGGAAGTCATTCCTTGACCATGTTGACCACGCCGCGCCGAGAGCACCACGGCGGTGGACGACGGCGAGGCCTAGGAAGGGGACGACTCGGAGCCGGGGAAGACGCGGTAGTGGATGCCCACGCGAAGAGGAGTATGAGGGTTCACTGGTTCGGCTGCGGTGTGAGGCTGCTGTCGCCGTAGATTAACAGGGGGTGTGGGTGAGTAGAGGGATGGCCTGGCCAGCGGTGGGAGTAGTAGGGGGCGGTGAGGCCTCCGTGGCATCACAGCCGGCCACGGGAGGCAGGAGCACGCGGCACGACCAGCGCTGGTTTGGGCGGCTGGAGCAAGAAGACCAGAGGTTGAAGAAGCACTACAACCGTTGGATGAACATCGTGCGGTAACAGGAGCTAGAATCGTTCATATTGACTAAGTTGACAAAGCCCTCCGTCCCCGTCAACTTAGTAGGCCCACAAGTCAGCCTTCCACAATACCGGGTCCCAGCTAACAGGGGGAGTATTCATTTTTTTTGTGCGTAATAAGGAGGCACTTCCTTGCATGCGAAGATATAGCTGGTGGGTCCGAGCTGTAAGTGGCGGTTACGTTTTTTTCGTGAAATACTGATGCCCTTTCGGTGGGTCCCCGAAGTCAGGTGGAGGAATCATTATTTTGCGTGTAATAAGGAGGCATTTCCTTGCATGTGGCCGTGGACCCAGCTGTCGGCCTCTCCACGTACAGTCCACTTCAGATGCATGTCAGTCGTTGACCATGTTGACCAGGCTGCGCCGAGAGCACCAGGGCGGTGGATGACGGCGAGGCCTAGGAAGGGAACGGCACAGAGGGAGGGAAGACTCAGCAGTTGTTTCCCACGCGGAGGGGAGTACGACTGAACGAGGGTTTACTGGTTCGTCTGCCATCGCCGGAGAATAACAATAGGTGTGGGTGAGTAGAGATATGGCTAGGCCAGCGATGGGAGCACGTGGGGCGGTGAGGCCTGCGCGGCAGCACAGCCGCCCGTAGGGAGGAGGGGAGCAGGCAGTCCCGCCGGCGCTTGTTTGAGCGGCTGGAGTAGGAAGAGCAGAGATTGAAGAAGCACGACGGCCGTTGGATGGCCATCCAACAGTCACTGCTTGTGCGTCAAGCTTTTTTTAGGAAAGCCTCAAATCTGTGGAAAACAGCATACAACCCATCTGCCATTATTTCTAATAATTTACAGCCCATTTCCTAATTATTAAGGTTTTCTTTGGAGCCCATATTCTTTTTGTTAGCATTACAACCCATATTGTGGCCACGGTTAAAAAATTATACGAAATTTTGCATATTTCGGTGTGGTCCGAACTGTTTTTAATCCCGAAATTTCGACTCACATTAAAACTGATTTTAAAACTAAATGTATATCAGTATAAAATCCAACAAATTCTCCATGCATAAAAATTAATGTAACTTAAAATCTCGAAATGGAAAAAAAGATATTTGAAACTAATTGCCGCTTTGATGTGTTTTAAAAATGTACAGCCCATTTCTCATTACTGATGGGCCATTTTGTCGGCTAGCCGAATGAAAGCTCTCCTCGTCTTGAAAGATTTGCAGCCCAACAGGCCTGACAAAGCGACTTACTTGGCAAAGCACGAAAAAACTGGGCTGTGGCCGTGGACCCAGCTGTCAGCCTCTCCATGTACAGTACACTTCCGATGGAAGTCGTTCCTTGACCATGTTGACCACGCCGCGCGGAGAGCACCACGGCGGTGGACGACGACGAGGCCTAGGAAGGGGACAACATGGAGCCGGGGAAGACACGGCAGTGGAAGCCCGCGCGGAGAGGAGTACGAGGGTTCACTGGTTCAGCTGTGGTGTGAGGCTGCCATCGCCGCAGGGCCTGGCCAGCGGTGGGAATAGTAGGGGGCGGTGAGTCCTCCGCGGCAGCACAACCGGCCATAGGAGGCAGGAGCATGAGGCACGACCGGCGCTGGTTTGGGCGGCTGGAGCAAGAAGACCAGAGGTTGAAGAAGCACTACGGCTATTGGATGGACATCGTACGGTCACTGGAGCTAGAATCCTTCATATTGACTAAGTTGACAAAGCCCTTCGTCCCCGTCAACTTAGTAGGCCCACAAGTCAGCCTCCCACCAAGGTGGGTCCCAGCTAGCAGGGGAAGTATTCTTTTTTTGTGCGTAATAAGGAGGCACTTCCGGTGGGTCCGAGCTGACAGCGGGG
>NC_041387.1:393639314-393760240 GCF_002162155.2 Triticum dicoccoides | reverse complement strand
GGTGGCCCGTCAGGTGGGTCCCAGCAGTCAGGGGCATACGTTTTTTTCCGCAAAATACGGTGGCCCGTCCAGTGGGTCCCTGCTGTCAGTTGGAGGAATCATTATTTTCCGTTTAATAAGGAGGCACTTACTTGCTGTGGCCGTGGACCCAGCTGAGACTCTCCACGTACAGTATACTTCCAATGGAAGTCGTTCCTTGACCACGTTGACCTCACCGCATTCCGTTGCATGCATGCGTCCATGCGCGTGGTGCGTCCCCACTGTCAGCCTCTCATGTACAGTCATGTTCCGATGACTCTCGGTTGTTGACCATGTTGACCACACTGTGCCGAGCGCACCCAGACTTGAACGACCCGTAGATGGGGAAGACGGGGTAGTGGAGTCGTAGATGGAGAGGACTGGGAAACTTCACTGGTTCGGGTGCGCGGCAGCACAGCCGCGGTGCTGCCCACGGGAGACAGGAGCAAGAACAGAGGTTGAAGAAGGAGCACGGCTGTTGGATTAACATCCAACGGTCTAGCTGCTAGAATCATTTGTTGATTAAGTTGACAAAGCCGTGCGTAGACGTCCGCTTAGCAGGCCCACAAGTCAGTCACCAAATCTGACGGGTCCCAGCTGTCAACGGGATGAATATTTTTTTTTCGCAAAACAAGGAGGCACTTCCTTCCGTGCGAAGATACATCCGGTGGGTCCCAGCTATCAGGTGGAGGAAACATTTTTTCAGCTTAATAAGGAGGAACTTTCCTTGCGTGCGACCATGGACCTCGTGGGTCCCAGCTGTCAGGCTCTCCATGTACAGTCCTCTTCCAATAACTCTCGTTTGTTGACCACGCCGCACTGAACACTGCGAGGCCGTGGACGACGGTGAGGCCCCGGACGGGAACGACTCGGAGATGGGAAAACGCGGCAGTGGAGTCGCAGATTGAGAGGAGGAGAAGGGTTATAACTGGTTCTGTTGCAATTCATATCAAACTCAGGTTCACAGGACACGTTCATATTCATAGCCAACATTCACTATCAACAACTCAAAAGATTCATATGTACACAAGCTCAGTATATCTATGCATCCAAATGATTGATAGATCACACGACAATATTCATACATAATTCACAAAAAGATTCAGATATACACATGTTCAGTATGTTTATGCATCCAAATGATTGAGATCACAGCCAATATCATCCATGGACGAACTTTAATTACCTAGGGTACAGACTGGTAAATGGTGTTCAATCAGAGGTACTTCTTGCTAAAATTAGTTCTTGTACGAGTAAACTTTCGAGAACATAAGAGGCAGCACAGACAATCTGAACTTTGCTTGTAGGTTTATCCTCAAATAGTGGCCTCGTGCCAACGGAGGTTTGAGCAACTTGGCCACTACTTTCATCCAACAAGTTTACTGGCTCATCTTGGTCCTGTATCTCGCCAAAATTCTACATTGCAGACGAGAAAGGAGGCGGTTGAGAAAATGAACCACCCAAATTTTTTGTGTAGTTCAACTGAAATGGAGCATCCTTGGCGTGCAGACTGATTAAGTCCCAGATGAATATACGCGTCAACCAACTTGTCTGGAATCTTTAGACTCCATGCCATATAGTTCGCTACCATATGTGCCGATAACCAAAAGGCACAAGTTGGGACCAAAGACTGGACTGCGTTTTTCTGGGCTATGCACCAAGCAATATTTTTGGCGTTCACTTTCCTAATACTTGGAGTTTGACAATTGGTTGACGCCGGTTGATACTCAAATGAATATAGGCACTTCTTGTCAACATCGATGCTTGTCTGAGTGAACTTTGGAGTACATAGCAGCAGCATAAGTACCTGTCCATCTGATCATTTTGTGCAATTCTACTGAAGTCACCCGATGTAATGATTTGCCAGCGAGTTCAGGCTCCAAATTACTCCTTTATGAAATCGACAAATAGTAGCACAATACCAAATTACCAATACATATGACAGGCACAATAATCAGGATAAAGACCAGTACCAACCTGTGTGAGATAGCATATCAATTACTATTTCCTTCGACTGGAAGCCGAGATAAGCCAAGCGACTGACAACAAAGGAAGAAAGCAAGAGGAGATTAGCGACTGACAGGAAAGGACGGAAGCTGTCGAGGCAATGAAGCACCCAAAGTTTTTGTGCAGTTCCACCAAAATCGAGCATCCCTGTTGGCACATATATTGAGAGAGTGAGATTACTGTAATAGTGGGACTAGTTGATGAAACATACACTAACAAATAGAAACACCCTCATTATCTTAATGGGTAAAGTTAGCAACATAGTAGTCTTGCTTAAAGAGAGGTATTAGTTTATTTAATAAGTGCCAATTAGCTCAACTCAACACTCAAAGCATTTCCATTTATCATAGGTTGCAAAACTTAAAAGTGCAAAGATAAAGGAGTTTCTCATGACAGTAGCACGATACAAATAGAGATGACAACAAACTAATATGGATGAAGGCCTTAGGCCCGTACCAACCTGAGAAAAAAGCTTATTCATGTAGTCCCATAAGAGATGATAAAGCACTCACTGGAATCACACAATAGTATATATTTTTGTGCACTTCAAATGTATGGTTGAAATCACTCTTGTTTACCAGTGCTGAGAATATATCGCAAGATTATCAAGAACTTCCAGCAGAGTTAAAGCACTGGCTGGGATACAGTTCATTGTATTGTCTTGTGTAGTTGCACTAAAATGTATGATTGGCACAACATGATCCCTGTTTCCACAAGTAGGAACAAGGTGAAACCTTCATTAGCTTAGTGAGAAAGGATAGGAAGACATTAGCATATTACTCAAACAGTAGCATCAAATTCATGATGAACAACATGCAAAACATTGCCTCATTGAACCAATGGCAATAAATTGACATGCAAAACAATAACACTATTATGTCATGGCACTAATAATATTCCCTCCTTGCTCGACCACATGATTCACCTCCATAGACAAACATTCACACGTACATGATTCAGCATAGGGTCCTACTAAAGATTTTTTTAACTCCAACAGGAAAATTAGGCAGTAATAAATTAGTGGTACTTAAGTGCTCCTAATTAATTAAGTGAGACAGCAGAAGTGGAAGGGCTCCCTGGAGGATCGTCTCACATGTAAGGTAGTCGTTGCCGGAGCCCTTGAATAGCCTCGACTGAGGCCTCTGGCTTCAGCAAGATTGCCTTGGCACTGTTTATTCTTCTTCTTCTTCCTCTTCATGCTATGTTTCTCTTTCTCCTCACCAGTTGGTGAAACCAAGTACATGATTGGCCTTCTAATTCAGAATTGGTTTTGTCAGTGAGGTAGTACAAGTGTACTAGTAAAAACAGCATTATTTTCTCATGGCAGTCGGAAAATAGAGATGAACAAATGCATTAAATATCATTCTTACCTAAAGGAAGGTTATGGCGCCAATATGGATGATGAGGATTGGAACACAGATCTCTCTTTGTGCAGTTCCACCAAAATGAACCAATTGTTCGATCTGACATTCCAGTTAAACAGCACAAAAGTCACTTCTTTTAAGAAGAGTTTTGTGCAGTGCACCAAAAGGTCGCAATAGCAACCAGGTGAATTGGATATCCCTGTTTGCACAAAAAGGCACAGAGGAAACAGTCAGAGTAAACAATTACAGGCAAAAACATTTGGCTAAACTTGTCAGAGTCTCAAACAATTACAGGCAAAAACAGTGGCATGGCTTCATTTTTACCAGGGACATTATATTAAGAACAACTAAGGCTGCGTTCGGTTCACAGGTTTGGTGCAGGATTTTCATAGGAACACAATTCCTACCGTATTCTTTCCCTTCCAACCATTCGGAACACGGGAAAGGTGAATAGTGTTTCATAGGAAAGGTGAATAGTGTACAACTAGTGACACAAAACATAGGACCGACTCCAGCAGACTGTACTCATACTTCACTGGCCACACCACTAGCCCCACCACACAGGACCTGCACTCCAGCAAAAGGTATACCGATTTCATTTTCCATAGCACCAGCCGTACCATAGAAAAATCCCACTCCAGCAAAAAGTACAGCAAGTCCACCGGCCGAAGACCTATCCCAACTACAGAGATGACCAATTCCTGCAGATTGGAACCCCATTCCATTTATTCCCAGTTTAAAAGACAATGCTTTCAATGTTGTTAGGGACTACGTGCATATATTCCTATCATGGGAAGATTATAGTGAAGACAAACACCATTTTCACATCTTCCTGTCCAACTTACGTGTAAGTGCTATTATTCATGGTTATTATTTTCCTATTTTCTGCTGATCGAACACATCAAGATTTACATTACATTGTTGTAACTAGGTGAGGGTCAATTTGGATAGTCATGATGAGCAAAGCCTGCTTGTGCTTTTCAAGGAAGCATTGCAGCAGTATCGGTGTTACCTGAGGAAATCACACTTTGATGGCAAGTCTATAAAGGAATTTCCAATGAAGTCTCTTGTGCTAAATTTAGAAGACATTGAATGGAAAAACCTTGTTATGCACTGGTCTCGTTCCCAGGATGAGGTACTGTCTATGAAACCACATGACAATTTGAACTTCTACTTTTCCGCATGTGCCTTACGGATCTTTTTTGCAGGAAATCAGCTCGGAGAAGAATTCCGGTTTGAAAAGAACGACAGGATATCGCAAATATGCTAACCGCTGCTTTGCTCTTGTTAGTACCTGTTGTCCTGTATCACTATACTTGCATACATACCTGGTTCATTATGTGACAGCAGTATGCATGATAGCTTGCTTACAATTGTTCGCTCCAAATTATCTGATCTATATGAATTGTTACATTAGTGTAGAATATATCCAATGCCAATGAATTTTTTTAGCTCTGCATTGTTCTTGTAAGTACATGCTGTCCTTTATCAGTGTACTTATATTGACAGGTAGTTGTTCATGTACCATCACTCTGCAGCTTATTTTCCTTTGCCCTCCATTTTCTACACACCAGATCTATATTTACTCTTACCATAAGGTTGGTACTGAATAAGTTTAGCTGTGCATTGCTCTTGGCTGTGCCTTTTTCCTGTATCGCTGCACATACATTTATAGCTACTTGGTTATGTAGCATCACTCTTCATCTTATCTTAAATATTCTCTATTTTTTCATATATTATCACATCTATATTTACTCTTAACAAAATGTAGAATAAAGGCAATGCTTACGAAGAACATTCTATGCTAAACTTCTTGAATTGCTCCCCCCCATCAGCATGGACAAGGGCTTTATAGAGCCTCTCTTCACTAGTAATGTAAGTTTGTCCTTCTCAAGCCTTCAAACTTTGTTGTGTATATTTGGTTAGGCATGACTGCAACAACTGTTTATTTTTGGTGTTTGCATCAAATTGCATGTTTAAAGTTCATTATGTAGTTCATAAACAAAAGTTTGTCCTTCTCAATTTAAGTTTTCAGTTGTACAACCAAGTTCCTTCTTCATACCATGTAAATTAAACTATACAGAGAAAGTGATCTTCTTTTGCACTGCATGTATTCTTCTGTTCTTCATCCGTAATCCAGTGGTGTTTTGAACCTACCCACTACAGCACAATGTCATATTATGCAATGTCTTAACTATGAACAATGTCATATCATTCTACTATTATTTAAACCGCCTCTTTATTTGCCAATCTGAAATGGGATAAATTGACAGCACACTAACCATTGATACTTATGAGTTCTTGATCTGTAATACAGTGGTGTCGTGAAGCTGCCAACTCCTTCACAATGTCAATTCCTACCAAGTGTCGACCTGAACAATACCATATTGTGTTAATGCAATTTTAAACTGTGTCACTTTATTCGTCAGTAAGAAATGTGATGAATTGTCAGCACTGATACTTTTATGTGCAAAACCTGTCATCTGTCCGCTTGTTTATCTTTTAGAGTGAGGAAGATATAAGTGTTGAACAAGCGCAGTCTCATCATCTTGCTCAGCTGCTTGCGCTGCAGCTCCCCAGCAGGGCTAACCTTTCTTGAACTCTATTGAAGTGCTGTCGGTTTTGTATATTATTTTGTCGGCGTGTTTATTTGCACTGGTGGCAATCTTTGATGCCCAGTGTATGTAATCTGCTGTCTGCTTGTGCTTTATTATCATAGTGGCGAACTTTGATGCCCAGTGGATGTAATGTGCCATAATTTCTTTATTGTATAGTCTAGGTTTTTTTCTTATTCATGATGCTGCAGTTATTTTACTGTATATATATCCTGTCTTCGCAGTAAACCGGCCAAACCGTAAAATTACGGTACATAATCAGACCGTCATGCAATCACGATGTATTATCCGCATCATGGGCCTCATCAAACTAGCCCACTAGTAGATTCGGGCCTTTAATAGGCCGAGTAACCCCCGACCCTCTTTTCGCAAGAAAACTCAATGGGCTTTTAGGAGGCTGAGAAGTAGGCTGGGCCTGAAACGTGCCGAATAGCTCACGGGCCGGCGGCAGCCCGAAATGGACCCCGACCCATGATTGTGCAAATCAATTCACGGGCTTTTAATAGGCCAAAGTTGTCTTGGTCCTTGTTTGGCCCAATCAGATATCGGCTGCGAGCAGGCCGGATGCAAATCGGGCCGTAGTTAGGCCCAACTATATGACGGGCTTTTAACAGGCCAAAATTAATATAGGGACGAAATGTTAAATGGGCCCTTAACAGGCCGAAACTAATATCAGGCCGAATTACTAATTGGGCCTTTAGCAAGTGAGCCCAAAAGCATGGCGTCCAGTCAACAGGCCGAATCTGATATGGGCCATAATTGAGCCCAAAGCCTCTTAAAGGGCCGGACCTGATCTGGGCCGTGATTTGGCCCAGAAAGTGGGAGGCTTTTAACGGGCCGGATCTTATATGGGCCATTACTAGGCCCGGAACGTGGGAGGCCATTAATGGACCAGATCAATTATGGGCCAACATTTGGCCCAAAACATGGCAGCCAGTTAATGGGCCGGCCTACTAGGTCCTCAAAATCTTGTGGGCCTACAGGTGGGTCGGCCCATTAATGTCGGTGAAATCTCGTGGGCCTTCAGGTGGGCCGGCCCATTATGATCCGCAAGAATTTTGTGGGCCTTTACCTGGGCCGGCCCATTATGGCACACAAAAATCTTGTGGGCCCTTACCTGGGCCGGCCTATTATGGCCCGCGAAATCTTGTGGGCCTTTAGCTGGGCCAGCCCATTATAGTCCGCAAAATCTCGTGGGCCTTTAACTGGGCCGACCCATTATGGGCCGCCAAATCTTGTGGGCCTTTAGTTCGGCCGGCCCATTTAAACTTGATTGGCCGTGCCACGTGTCGACGTATTATAGGTGCCTTCTGTCCAATGAGTGGATGACATCTGTCCCAATGATGAGCCGACACGTGTTTCCTCCAGCCAATGATGATTTTACACGTGGAAAATCCCCATTGATCGGGGCTGTTAACGGGTTATCGGATCCAAAACCCGACTTGATAGCTTAACGGCGTTCCATTACGGTGGATGCCACGTGTCAGTCACCCTTGACGAAAGCACTTCTATGACGCGCGATTTATCGTCATGGAAGTGGACACTTCCGTGATGATAATTTTGGTAATGTCATCGAACACTTCTACGACAACACAGGTATGACTATCTTGATTCTGTCATAAATTTGTCATGGATGTACATGCATGACAAAAAACGCGACCTACTATGAGAAACACGTATCATCACGGAAGTGTATTTTTTTGTAGTGCTAGGGGCGTAAAACAATAGCGCTAGTTGGTAGGCAACCCAATAGTTATCTTTTAATATTTTGTTTTCCTTTCTATTTTTCAATAAATATAAATTATGCTACTGTTATAATTATGTTTTAGTGTTTTAATTAGTGTTTGTGCCAACTAAAGCCTTTGGGATGATTGAGGTGATAGTTGATTTGATTCTGTGCATTAACAAAAACTTTTGTGTCCAGTAGCAGAATTGTTAAAATTTTCTGGACCGTGATAAATTATGAACTTTTTACACATTATTGATATACATTTTGCCCACATTTTTACTAATTCTTCATAATTTTTGGAGTTACAGAAGTATGGTCAAAGTTCAAATTACTATAGATTGTTCTGTTTTTGACAGATTCTGTTTTCATTGCATTGTGTGCTTATTTTGATGAATTTTTTTATTGTATTCGGGGGTATAAGCCATGGTAAAGTTATAATACAATAGGTATAATGAAATAACAAAATATGAATGGGTTTGCAATAGTACTTAAAGTGGTGATTTGCTTTATTATACTAACGGATCTCATGAAGGTTTTGTTAAGTTTTGTGTGATTCAAGTTTTCAAGTTTTGGGTGAAACCACAATGGATGAAGGAATAAGGAGTGGCAAGAGCCTAAGATTGTGGATGCTCGAGCCACCCCAAGGTAATATTCAAGGACTCCCAAGCAACTGAGCATGGGGATGCCCCAGAAGGCATCCCCTCTTTCTTCTAACGTCCATCTGTAATTTTATTTGGAGCTATATTTTTATTCGTCACATATCATGAGTTTTGCTTGGAGCGTCTTGTATTATATGAGTCTTTGCTTTGTTTGCTTTTTAGCTTTTCACAATCATCCTTTCTGAACACACTAGTTTGAGAGAGCCACACACATATCATGATTTGCTAGAATTCTCTATGTGCTTCACTTAAATCTTTTGAGCTAGGCAGTTGCTCTAGTACTTCACTTATATCTTTTTGAGCACGACAATGGTTATATTTTATAGAAATAAACTCTCTTGCTTCACTTATATTATTTTGAGAGTTGACATTTTTTGAAGAAATATTTATGCTCTTGTGCTTCACTTAGATCTTTTTGAGAGTTAAGAATAGTAATGGTAACTTGCACGAGATATGGATTTGGTCCCAAAGTGATAGATATCCAAGGGGATATAATAAAAACTTTCATGAAGATCATTGGATATTATAAACTTGATTCCTTGCCATAGTTTTGCGATATGGAGATAGTGACATGTGAGTAATGTTGATGAGTAATTATGCTTTATTAAGAATATTGGTGTTAAGGTTTGTGATTCCCTATGCATGCACATAAAGTCAATATTTATGCTATGAAATTATATCCTACTTCTGGTGCATTATTCGGTGTTAATTTTGTTCAATGCATGTTTATGACCGTTTTTGTTTTTTTGTTGGTAGCTTCTAAATCTATTTGCTAACCTTCACTTGTACTAAGCGGTAATAATGCTTGTGCATCCAAATCCTTAAACCCAAAGTTGTGCCAAATGAGTCCACCATACCTACCTCTATGCGGTATTTCCATGTCGTTCCAAGTAAATTTGTATGTGCCAACTCTAATTTTCAAAATGAATTTCCTTTTTGTCTGCCCGTACCGCTTGTGAAGCGGCAGGGGGTGGACATTATTTTCCATGCTAGGTATTTTATTCTCATGATGAGTGTTTATTCACTTGTCATTGCACGAGAGTGTGGTAGGTAACAGGGATGCCCAGTCTCGAAATGAAAAAAAATACTATGATAATAAATTCTTTGGAAAATGTTTGTATGGAAGGCACCCCTGGATAAGGCTAACCATGAATTGTGAAAGAATGGTGGAAATCAAATAAACTTTACTTTTTGTTTGGGAACCGCCTATAATTTGTCTAGCATGGAAGATATTGGTAATTCTCGGTCGTTTTTGTTGACAGGAAAAGCATGCCTCTCAAAACAATATTATATCTCAATTTAAGCAATGAGCTCTGGCATCTCTACAAATCTCTGCTCCCCTCTGCGAAGGGCCTATCTATTTACTTTTACGAAAAAAAATTATTTTCGAGTCTCCATCTTCTCTTACAAAGCAGCAACTAGGGAACACTATTGTCATATTTGTGTATTGGATGTAGTTAATATTTGAGTGTGTTTCATGAATGGATCAATGATTGAGCATAATGGGTTAGGGATAACTTTCTTTAGCATTGATATTTTGGAAGACATAGTTACTTCTTGATATGCTTGAGTATTGATGTCTTCATGTCAAATCATAGACTATTGCTTTGAATCATTCAAGTCCAAATGTCCATGCTACGAAGAAAATAATATATGATGATGTTAGGTAGCATTCCACATCAAAAATTATGTTTTTATCACTTACCTACTCGAGGACGAGCAGGAATGAAGCTTGGGGATGCTGATACGTCTCCAACGTATCTATAATTTTTGATTGTTACATACTATTATATTATCAATCTTGGATGTTTCATATACATGTATAAGCAAATTTATATCATTTTTTCGGACTAACCTATTAACTTAGTGCCAAGTGCTAGTTGTTGTTTTTGCTTGTTTTTAACTTTGCGGAATATCAGTATCAAACAAAGTCCAAATGCCACGGAACTTTTTGGAGATTTTTTCTGGCAATAAGACACCTTGGAAGTTTCTGGAGGCCACGAGAAGATGAAAGAGGGGCCCACTAAGCACATGGGCGCACCAGGGGCCTCTGGCGCGCCCTGGTGGGTAGTGAGGCCAACGAGTATCGTTTTGACCTACCTCCGCCTCTATAAATACTCTAAAACCCAGAACCCTCAGGGGAGTCCATTACTTTTTCTGTCGCTGCAAGTTCTAGAACCATGAGATCCAATCTAGAGGCCTTTTCCGGCACTCTGTCGGAGGGGGAAACAATTATAGATGGGTTCTTTATCACCCTTGATGTCGCTCCGATGATGTGCGAGTAGTTTATTACAGACCTATGGGTCCATAGTTAGTGGCTAGATGGCTTCTTCTCTCTTTTCGATCTTCAATACAGTGTTCTCCTCGGTATTCTTGGAGATCTATTTGATGTAATGACTTTTTGTGGTGTGTTTGTTGGGATCTGATGTATTGTGAGTTTATCATGAGATCTATCGATGAATATTATTTGAGTTTTCTCTAAACTCTTTTATGCATGATTATTATAGCCTCGTATTTCTTCTCCAGTTTATTGGTTTGGTTTGGCCAACTAGATTGATTTATCTTGCCATGGGAAGAGGTGCTTTGTGATGGGTTCGATTGTGCAGTGCTCAATCTCAGTGACAGAAGGAGACATGACACGCATGTATAGTTCCTATTAAGGGTAACAAGATAGGGTTTATTCATACGTGAGTGATGACCCACAAGTACGGGGGATCAATCATAGTCCTTTTGATAAGTAAGAGTGTCGAACACAACAAGGAGCAGAAGGAAATGGCAAGCAGTTTTCAGCAAGGTAATCTTTGCAAGAACTGAAATTATCGGTAACAGATAGTTTGGTGGCAAGATAATTCGTAACGGGTAAAAAGTGAAAAGTGTAACAAAAGTGCAGCAAGGTGGACCAATCCTTTTTATACAGAAGGACAAGCCTGGACAAACTCTTATATAAAGCAAAGCGCTCCTGAGGACACATGGGAATTATCGTCAAGTTAGTTTTCATCATGCTCATATGATTCGCGTTTGTTACTTTGATAATTTGATATCTTGGTGGACCAATGCTTTTGTGTTGTCCTCACTTGGACAAGCCTCCCACTTATGATTAACCCCTCTTGCAAGTATCCGCAACTACGAAAGAAGAATTAAGATAAATCTAACCATAGCATTAGACATGTTGATCCAAATTAACCGCTTACGAAGCAATGCATAAAATAGCTAGGGTTTAAGCTTCTGTCACTCTAGCAACCCATCATCTACTTGCTACTTCCCAATGCCTTCCCCTAGGACCAAATCATGGTGAAGTGTCATGTAGTCAATGTTCACATAACACGACTAGAGGAAAGACAACATACATCTCATCAAAATATCGAACGAATACCAAATTCACATGATTACTTATAACAAGACTTCTCCCATGTCCTCAGGAACAAAAGTAACTACTCATGGAGCATGTTCATGTTCAAGATCAGATGGGTAATGAATATCATTAAGGATCTAAACATATGATCTTCCACCAAATAAACCAACTAGCATCAACTACAAGGAGTAATCAACACTACTAGCAACCCACACGTACCAATAGGTTTTGGGACAAAGATTAAATATAGGAGATGAACTAGGTCTTGAGAGGAGATGGTGCTGGTGAAGATGTTGATGAAGATTGGTCCTCCCATGATGAGAGGATCGTTGGTGATGCTGATGGCTTCGATTTCCCCCTTTGGGAGGGAAGTTTCCCCTGCGGAAAAGCTCTGTAGGAGCTCTAGATTACTTCTGCCCATGTTTCGCCTCGAGACGGTGGTGCTTCGTCCCGAAAACCTTCTCCTTATTTGTTTTCTAGGTCAAAAGCCTTCATATAGTAGAAGATGGCACCGGAGGCTGGCCAGGGGCCCCACAAGCTCAGGGGCACGCCACCCAGGCTTGTGGCCACTTGGTGGGTCCCCTTCTAGTATTTCTTCACCCAATATTTTTTATATAGTCCAAAATAATTCTCCATAAAGTTTCAGGACATTTGGAGTTGTGCAAAATAGAGATATCAGATTTGCTCCTTTCTGGTCCAGAATTCCAGCTGCTGGCATTCTCCCTCTTCATATAATTCTTGCAAAATAAGAGGGAAAAGGCATAAGAATTGTATCATAAAGTGTAATAACAATCCATAATGCAATAAATATCAACATAAAAACATGATACAAAATGGACGTATCAACTCCCCCAAGCTTATACCTCATTTATCCTCAAGCGAAAGCTGAAATCGATAGTCATGACCACATGTTTGGAGATAGAGGTGTCGATAAAACAAAATACGGAAATGAGGGCATCATGATCATCTTTAGAACAACAATATATTATCATATAACTTCTTATACTAAAGTGATAATTTATTCACAAGATAAAGTATGAACCATAAATTTCATTGAAAACTAACAAACTATGATCTCAATCATTGATGCGATTGCAATTTTTCATAATTTTAGAAAGATTCAATATACGAGCTTTTATTTAGCAAGTTCACATACTCAACCATCATTTAATCTTTCACAATTACTAACACTCATGCGATACTTATGAGACCAAAGCTTCAGTCAGACACATGAAAGTAGGGGCTTATTGATGACCCACAAGTATAGGGGATCTATCGTAGTCCTTTCGATAAGTAAGAGTGTCAAACCCAACGAGGAGCAGAAGGAAATGGCAAGCAATTTCCAACAAGGTAGTTTCTGCAAGCACCGAAATTATCGGTGACAGATAGTTTTGTGGTAAGATAATTCATAACTGGTATCAAGTAACAAGGGTAACAAAAGTGCAACAAGGTGGCCCAATCCTTTTTATAGCAAATAACAAGCATAGACAAACTCTTATATAAATTAAAGCGCTCTTGAGGACACATGGGAATTACCTTCAAGTTAGTTTTCATCATGCTCATATGATTCACGTTCGCTACTTTGATAATTTGATATGTGGTTGCACCGGTGCTTGGGTGTTGTCCTTACTTGTACAAGCCTCCCACTTATTATTAGCCCCTCTCGCAAGCATCTGCAACTACGAAAGAAGAATTAAGATAAATCTAACCATATCATGAAACATATGGATTCAAATCAACCCCTTACGAAGCAACACATAAACTAGGCTTTAAGCTTCTGTCACTCTAGCAACCCATCATCTACTTATTGATTCCCAATGACTTCCCCTAGGCCCAAATCATGGTGAAGTGTCATGTAGTTGATGTTCACATAACACCACTAGAGGAAAGACAACATACATCTCATCAAAATATCGAACGAATACCAAATTCACATGATTACTTATAACAAGACTTCTCCCATGTCCTCAGGAACAAAAGTAACTACTCACAAAGCATGTTCATGTTCAAGATCAGAGGGGTATTGAATATCATGAAGGATATGAACATATGATCTTCCACCAAATAAACCAACTAGCATCAACTACGGGGAGTAATCAACATTACTAGCAACCCACAGGTACCAATCTGAGGTTTTCAGACAAAGACTGAATACAAGAGATGAACTAGGGTTTGAGAGGAGATGGTGCTGGTGAAGATGTTGATGGAGATTGACCCTCCCTCGATGAGAGGATCGTTGTTGATGATGATGGCTTTGATTTCCCCCTCCCAGAGGTAAGTTTCCCCAGAAGAATCGCTCTGCCGAAGCTCTAGATTGCTCCTGTCCAGGTTCCGCCTCGATACGGTAGCGCTTCATCCCCAAAGCTCTCTCTTGATTCTTTTTCCAGGTAAAAACCCTTCATATAGCAGAAGATGGACACCGGAGACCTGCCAGGGGGCCCACAAGCCCCGGGGCCATGCCCTGGGGGGTAGGGCGCCCCCAGGATTTTGGCCACCTGGGGGGTCCCCTCTAGTAGTTTCTTCGCCCAATAATTTTTATATATTCCAAAATAATTCTCCGTAAATTTTCAGGACCTTTTGAGTTGTGCAGAATAGGTATCTCAGATTTGCTCCTTTCTGGACCAGGATTCCAGCTGCCGACATTCTCGCTCTTTGTGTAAACCTTGTAAAATAAGAGACAAAAGGCATAAGTATTGTGCCATAATGTGAAATAGCAGTCCATAATGCAATAAATATTGATATAAAAACATGATGCAAAATGAATGTATAAACTCCCCCAAGCTTAGACCTCGCTTGTCCTCAAGCGAAAGCCGAGATCAATAATCATGTCCACATTTTTTGAGATAGAGGTGTCGATAAAATAAAACACGGACATGAGGGCATTATGATCATCTTTAGAACAGCAACATATTGTCATATAACTTCTCATGCTAGAGTGATAATTCATTCACAAAGTAAAGCATGAACCAAAAACTTTATTGAAAGCCAACAAACTATGATCCCAGTCATTGAAGCAATTGCAATTTATCATAACATCGGAAAGAGTCAATATAAGAGCTTGTCTAGCAAGTCCACATACTCAATCATCTTTTAGTCTTTAATAACTGCTAACACACACGCGCGATATTTATGAGATCAAAGCCTCAGTCGGACACAGAGAAAGATAGGGGCTTATAAATTTGCCTCCCAACGGTTTACCTCAAGGTAATGTCAACAATAA
This sequence comes from Triticum dicoccoides, assembly GCF_002162155.2. Lineage (NCBI taxonomy): Eukaryota > Viridiplantae > Streptophyta > Magnoliopsida > Poales > Poaceae > Triticum > Triticum dicoccoides. Next base: position 393,745,276 of record NC_041387.1, on the reverse strand, counting down.
TAACTCATGATCACCTGCGTCTGAGTGGATATATGTGTCTAGATCTTTCCCCAACACATGACGCTTTGATACGTCTCCAACTTATCTATAATTTTTGATTGTTCCATGATATTATATTTTCTATTTTGGATGGTTTATATGCATTAATATGCTATTTTATATTATTTTTGGGACTAACCTACTAACCTAGAGCCCAGTGCCAGTTTCTGTTTTCCCCCTTGTTTTTGAGTGTTACAAAAAAGGAATATCAAACGGAGTCCAAACGAGCTAAAAATTTACGGTGATTTTTTATGGACCAGAAGAGACCCACGGAGCATAGGAGTTGGGCCAGAAGAGTCCCGACGCAACCACAAGCCTAGGGGGCACCCCCCTTAGGGTGCGCCCCTAGCTTGTGGGCCCCTTGAGCATCCCCCTAACATGAGACCGAACCTCCAAAAATAACACTAGATCAGAAGTTACACCGCCGCAAGCCTCTGAGTCCATGAAAAACCAATCTAAGCCCGTTCCGGCACCCTGCCGGAGGGGGCAATCATCACCTGAGGCCAACTTCATCATCCTGGCAACTTCATCATCGGGGCTGAGGGTATGTACCAGTAGCTATGCGTTTGATCTCTCTCCCTCTCTCTCTCTCTCATGTTTCTTGATTTGGCACGATCTTGATGTACCGCGAGCTTTGTTATTATAGTTGGATCATATGGTGTTTCTCCCTCTCTATCTTCTTGTGATGAATTGAGTTTTACCTTTGAGGTTTCACTATTATCGGATTGAATACTTTTATGGATTTGATGTATGTCTTGCATGGGATGCCCGTGGTGACAATGGGGTGTTCAATGTATTCACTTGATGTATGTTTTGGCACTCAACTCGCAGATTCCTGAGGTGACATTGGGGCAATCTATGCATAGGGGTTGATGCATGTTTTCGTCCTTGTTTCTCCGATAGAAATCTTGGGGCACTCTTTGAAGTTCTTTGTGCTGGATTGAATATTATGAATCTGAAGTTGTTTGATGCATATCGTATAATTGACCCACGGGTACTTGTGGGGACATTGGAGTATCTAGGTGACATTAGGTTTGATTGATGTGTTTTCATATGGTGTTATTTTACTACAAACTCTAGGACTATTTGTGACACTTATAGGGATAGCTCAATGGATTGATCGAAAAGAATAACTTTGAGGTGGTTTCGTACCCTACAAGCAATTTCATCTTATGTTGTCCACGATAGGAACTTTGGAGTGACTCTTTGTTGCACGTTGAGGGATTTTTATGTGATCCAGTTATGTTATCATTGTTGAGAGAACTTACACTAGTGAAAGTATGAACCCTAGGCCTTGTTTTCAAGCATTCTAATACCATTTTTGCTAACTTTTATTACTAGTACCTTGCTGTTTTTATTTATTCAGATTATAAAAATATATTTCCACCATCCATACTACACTTGTATCACCATCTCTTCACCGAACTAGTGCACCCATACAATTTGCCATTGTATTGGGTGTGTTGGGGACACAAGAGACTCTTTGTTATTTGGTTGCAGGGTTGTTTGAGTGAGACCATCTTCATCCTACGCCTCCCATGGATTGATAAACCTTAGGTCATCCACTTGAGGGAAATTTGCTACTGTCCTACAAAACTCTGCGCTTGGAGGCCCAACATGAGTCTACAAGAAGAAGGTTGCGTAGTAGACATCACACTTGCTAAAAGAAAAAGGCAAAATATATGGAATGGTGCGGATCACCATGACTCTTGCATAAATGTAAGTACTAAAAAGGTAAAAGATAGGCCCTTCGCAGAGGGAAACAAAGGTTGTCACACGCTTTTTGGTTGGATGCACGAAATCTTAATGCAAAAGAACATCACTTTATATTTCCTCTTGTGATAGAGAAGTTTATTATGTAGTCCGTCGCTTTTATTTCTTCCATATGAAAAGTTCGTGCAAAGTTTATTTTCCTCACACAAATAGATCATACATATTTAGAGAGCAATTTTTATTGCCTGCACCGATGATAACTTACTTGAAGGATCTTACTCAATCCATAGGTAGGTATAGTGGACTCTCATGGCAAAATTGGGGTAAGGAAATTTTGGCTAGTATGAGGTGGAAGCAAGCGTCACATGTTAGAGGATCCATGACAATATAACTTTTATTCAGAAATAAGCAAACATGACTCACTATGTTGTCTTCCTTATCCAACATCGACTTCTTAGCATATAATATTTTACTGAGTGCTCAGAATCATAAAAGATGTCCGAGATAATATATTTATATGTGAACCTCTCTCCCTCTCTTTATTACTTCCTATTAATTGCAACGATGACCAAAACTATGTTTGTCAAACCACAACAAGTTTCAATTCTAATACTTCTTATATGTGAAGTCATCACTCTCCATAAGATTATTATATAATATTTTATTTCTTTTATTCTTTTTCTCATTTTCCAAGATCAAAGCAAGAAAGCAAAACCCTTACTCAAAGCTAATCTTTATTATAACTTTCACACTCAGTTAAAAGGATAGATCACGAAGCAAAACTAAAGGACTAGATCAAACTAAAAACCTTTATTATACTAGATCAAGATATAACCAAAAGGATCGAACTAAGATATGACAAAGGTAAAGATGCGATGGTGATACGGTACCGGGGCACCTCCCCCAAGTTTAGCAAAATCCAAGGGGACTGCTGTAAGTGCATCTAGTGCCCACCCTAGTTGGTTTTGGAGTATTGATGACAAAGTTGGTTGAGGAACTATGTTTGTGAGAATTGCAGGATAACGCAGGTAGTGTCCCTCAATGATTCGGTTTACCTACCGGAGATGACCCCTAAAAATGTATGAAGACATTGAAGACAATGGTGGTATGAGAAGATATTCATATTGAAGACTATGACATGAGAAGACATTGCGTGAAGACTATGGAGCGCGAAGACTGTGTGGCTTCGTTATTTCCTTTTCTTCTTTGTTGAGTCATAGGAACCACCGTACTGTTAAGTGGAGTCCAAGTGAACTAAGTTAGAGTGACTGAAGTGATGCTCAACCCAAATCCTATGTCTTCGAGCAAAGACAATGAGAGCAAATCTTATCCAGAGCTGGATGAGTCAGCTTTGCTTGTAGCCCAAGTAAAGTTGCCGCGTGTGTTTGAAATCTGACTGTTGGAACACGTGTCAGTTCCTTAGTGACCCAGGGTCATTTCGGACAAATCAGGTCGGGTTGCCTTGTGGCCATAAATAGCCCACCCCCTACACCATAAATTGGTGGCTGCTCAGAGTTAGTTTACGGCTTTTGTCGTTTTGAGAGCAACCCACCTCGAAGCCTTTGAGAGAGAAATCCTTGCGAGGATAAAGCCCAAACACCCAGAGCCAAAGAGTGTTAGGCATCACTGAAATCTTTCTGTCTGTGTGACCTGAAGACTTATTACACTTGAGGACTGTGCATCCTCCAGCTGGTTAGGCGTCGCCTGAGCATCCAAGAGTCATTGTGGACTGCCGGGTGAACGAAGTCTGTGAAGGTTCAGAAGTCTACCTTGAAGACTTACCAGAGTGATTGGGCGAGGACTAAGTGTCCTTAGCTCAAGGGGAATAAGGTGAAGACACGGTCTTCTGAGTTGAATCTCAGCCTCCCTAACCAGACGTACAGTTGTCACAGCAACTGGAACTGGTCCAACAAATCCTGTGTCTTCAACAAGTGACTGGTTCTATCTCTTCCCTCCTTTACTTTGAGTTTGTCTTCGTGAAGTCATTGCTTATCTGTCTTATCTGATTGACTTCATTGCTTGACTACTGTTGTTGATTGGCTTCATACTATCTTCCATCCTGATCCTACTACCTAGCTGCTATTAGTCTTCGTACATTAACGCTATTGCATACTTGACTATGGCTTGCTTGTTGTAGTTTATCTTACGCTGCATATCAATTAGGTCATTTCTATTGTTTGTCTTCGAAACTTCCACATTTTGAAGACTTTGATAAAAATCGCCTATTCACCCCCCTCTAGTCGATAACTAGCACTTTCAATTGGTATCAGAGCAAGGTACTCCCTTGTTCTGTGTGATTCGGTTTAACCACCTGGAGTTTAGCTATGTCGACTGGAGGGATAATCAAAGTCTCCGCTTCTTGCCCCGTGTTGATGGAACAGAATATCCCTACTGGAAGAAAAAGATGCGCATGCATCTTGAAGCCATTGATGTCGACCTCTGGTATGTCGTCAAGAACGGCGTTCCAAAGACTGGTGAAGGTGTCACCCCTGCTGATGTCAAGAAGTTCATTCAACTGGACTCGACTGCAAAGAACATCATCTGTGGTCATCTGACCAAAGGACAGTATGGCCGCGTGAGTGCTCTGGAAACGTCAAAGCTAGTCTGGGACTGGCTATCCAAGGTCAACGAAGGCGTCTCTACTCAGAGAGACCAAAGAATCAGTGTTCTTTGCAATCTCTTCAACCGCTTCAAGAGAAACGACAATGAAAATGTCCAGCTCATGTTTGATCGCCTCACCGACATCACAAATGAGCTTCAAGCTCTCGGCGCCACTGAGATCACCAAGCATGAAATCGTCAAGACGCTGTTGAGATCCCTTGACAGCTCCTTTGACACCCTTGCCCTCATGATACAAGAACGTCCTGACTTCAAGACTCTCGATCCGTCTGATATACTTGAGAGGCTCAACACACATGAGTTCCAGCTTTCTGAGAAAAGAGATATCTATGGCCCCAACTATGGCCGAACTCGTGCTTTGAAGGCAAAAGTTGTTTCCTCATCTGAAGAAGAAGAATCTGACTGCGGTTCTGATAATCCTGAAGACATTGGAAGGGAACTTGCTATGCTTGTGAAGAAGTTCCAGAAATTCACCAAGAAGAAGGGCTTCAGAAAGTCTTCACGATCTAGTTCAAGAAATGGTGAAGCTTCCACTCAAGACAACAAGAAGAGAACATGTCACAGGTGTAAGAAGCCTGGGCACTACATCTCTGAGTGTCCTCAGTGGGAAAACGAGAAGAAGAAGAAGAAGAGCAAGGAATATGACTCCGATGACAAGAAGAAGAAGAAATCTTCGAAGTCTTCTTCCAAGTCCTCATCAAGGTCTTCATCTCACAAGAAGAGCTCATCTGGCAAGGCTCGTGCTTTTGTTGGCAAGGAAATGGATTCAGAGGAGGAATCTGCTTCTGAGGAGGTAGAGGTGGAATCTGAAGCTGAGTCCGACTCTGGTGTTGCAAGTCTGGCTCTGCCCACAGCCTACGTTGCAAAGTCCATCTTCAACACTGAAGACAATGACTCCCACACCAATGCTGATGATGACAAGGACGATCCTGCTCCCACCTACTGCTTCATGGCACGCGGTGCCAAGGTAAAATCACGTGATGCTTACTTTCAAACATCAAGTGAAGATGACTCTGATTGTGAATCTAAACCCAGCTACAAAACACTTGCTAAAATTGCTACTGAACAACAAAGGGCTATGGAACATACTCAAAAACTGTTAGACAAAAGCGATGACCTGTTGGACGCGGAAATGACACGTTCACAGTCCTTAGTTGAAGACATAAAAAATCTTCATGCTAAGTATCAAGAACTTGAAAGTCTTCATGAGACGCTCTCAACCACTTATGAAAAGCTCTCCTATGATTATCTTCAAAGGAAGCAAGAGCTTGAGAAATTGAAAGCGACTCATGAAGATCTTCAAAAAGAGAATGAGTCATTTCGCGCTCAACAGATCAGTCCCGCTCAGGATGAATTTGAACCACCGTGCTTAAAATGCATTGAGCGTGATAACGCTGCCTCTGTTGCTGAATGTTCCACTGCTGCTACTGTTGCTCTGTCTTCAACTACTGATGTGGTAACTAACCCCTCTTCTGAGGATACCACTACTATTGCTGATGAAAATGCTAGGTTGAAGACATTGCTTGAAACAGGGATGTATAAAAGTCTGAAAGGGCATCAAACACTTTGTGATGTCCTCAAAAAGCAGATTCTGAACCGAAACCCTAGGAAAGAGGGTGTTGGGTTCGAGAGGAAAATGAATGCTGATGGTTCCTACTGGAAGCCTGAGCAGTATCCCAAAACCACATGGGTTGCTGCAAAGGAACCTTCAGTGGATCCATCCACTTTATCTGGCTTTACCTGTGCTAATCCTATTATCATTGATGAATCCTTTGATGCAAACTATAAACTGTTCAAAAATCAGATTGGTGAAGTGTTTGCCAGGTATATTGGTACTAACTGCAGGAATGGACCGCCAATGAAGAAGATTTGGGTTCCTAAAAGCTGTCTTGAGAATCTTCCGGTGAATGTTGTCATGACACCACCTGTGAAGAAGACAAACCCCAGACCAAAGGCGTCACATGGTCCAACGGCTTCATATGGAAACAGGACTCACCTGAGTCACCCTAACGCCAATGTTTTGCAGGGAAATCACACTCAAACTTATGAATATGAGCGTGTGTCTTCAAACCGCTATGTTCATAATATTAAGAACTTTTCTGCTTATTCATATGAGTATCATTCATCTCCTGCAAGGCTATTTGCTAGGGCTCCAAAGCCGAAATTCTCAGATGCTGCACTTAGACTCATTGCTTCTAAGCCACCCCTAAAGATGTGGGTGGTGAAGAAGATCTAACTCTCCTTTGCAGAACATGGTCTCCAGCCAGCAATCAAAGGCGTCCGATATTATTGCTGGGGACCTAAAACACAAAGGGACGCATGATAAATGACTTACTACGTATTCCACATATGAATCGCTTACCTGTCATACTGTGTGCTAACTTTCATCTATGCTGTGATAATCCAAGTGTGTATCAACTGCTTATGCTTCACAACATACATTGTAAAGCCTATCCTCCTAACTGCACTGTAGGGCATGTCACAAAAAGCTTCAGAATGGATTATTGACAGCGGATGCACTAATCATATGACTGGTGATCGAAGTCTTCTCATGGACTCAACCTTACGTCCATCCGACAAGAGTGAAATCACATTTGCTGGCACTGGTAAAGGCAAGGTATTGGGTCTAGGTAGAGTTGCAATCTCAAAGGATCAACACATGGATAAAGTGATGCTTGTTGAATCCCTTGGATTCAACTTAATGTCTGTCTCAATGCTTTGTGACTTAAACATGATTGTGATATTTGGAAAATATCGTTGCCTTGTACTAATGGAATCTGACAAGTCTCTAGTCTTTGAATGGTATAGGAAAGGTGATCTATACATGGTAGATTTCTCAGCAGGTCCACAGCTTGCCGTATGTCTTCTTGCAAAAGCTTCAGAATGCTGGCTCTGGCATCGAAGGCTGGGGCATGCTGGCATGAGGAACTTGCACACTCTCGTCAAGAAGAAGCATGTCATAGGCATCGAAGGTGTCAAGTTCAAGAAAGATCATTTGTGTGGTGCTTGCGAAGCTGGGAAGATGACGAGGGCCAAGCACCCCTCGAAGACAATCATGACGACATCTCAACCCTTTGAGCTGTTGCACATGGACTTATTTGGCCCTACTCACTACTCCACCCTCACAACAACGGCGTGTCTCTATGGCTTCGTCATTGTTGATGACTACTCAAGATATACATGGGTGCACATAATTCTCTACAAAACTGAAGTACAAGATGTCTTCAGACGATTCGCCAATCGAGCAATGAACAATTATGGCGTCAAGATCAAGCATATCAGAAGTGATAGCGGCACTGAATTCAAGAACACCGGGCTTGATCTTTATCTAGATACAATGGGAATCACTCATGAATTTTCTGCTCCATACACACCTCAGCAAAACGGCATTGTAGAGCGCAAGAACAGAACCCTCATCGAGATGGCTCGAACAATGCTTGACGAGTACAAGACACCAAGAAAATTCTGGCCTGAAGCCATTGATACAACTTGTCACATCATCAACCGCGTCTACATCCATAAGCTTCTGGGCAAAACATCCTATGAGCTCCTTACTGGCAAGAAGCCAAATGTCAGCTACTTCAGAGTCTTTGGAGCTAGGTGCTGGATCAAGGATCCCCATCACAAGTCAAAATTTGAACCCAAAGCTCACGAAGGCTTCATGCTTGGCTATGGAAAGGATTCACACTCTTACAAAGTCTTCAACCTCTTCCACTAGAAAATCGTTGAAACAGTGGATGTGCGATTTGATGAAACCAATGGTTCACAATGAGAGCTCCTGCCAAGCACACTTGATGAAGATCCTTCCAGTGAATCTATCAAGCTGATGGGAACTGGTGAGATCATGCCCTCTGAAGCACAGCCTGAAGAGGAACTTATCATTTCTGCACCAAACCAACCTGAAGACAATGCTCAAACCGAAGACACTACTTCCAATGATGACAATGATCAGCATGAGCAAGGTCTTCATCCAGTTCATCCTTGTGTTGCAAATGAAGTACAAATTGAGAAGATAATTGATAGCATCAACGCACCTGGTCCGCTTACTCGATCAAGAGCAACACAGTTAGCAAATTTCTATGGGCATTTTTCATTTGTATCAATATCTAAACCCAAGAAAGTTGCTGAAGCCTTTATGGAACCTGAATGGATTTAAGCCATGCAAGAAGAACTTCAACAGTTCAAGATGAATAATGTTTGGGAACTAGTCAAGCGGCCTGACCCTCGCAAGCATAACATTATTGGTACAAAATGGATATATCGGAACAAACAAGATGAGCATGGTCAAGTCATCAGAAACAAATCACGTCTTGTGGCTCAAGGATATACTCAAGTTGAAGGAATTGACTTCGATGAAACATTTGCTCCTGTTGCTAGGCTTGAAGCTATTCGCATACTGCTAGCCTATGCAAATCATCACAACATCTTGCTATATCAAATGGATGTAAAGAGTGCATTTCTCAATGGCAAGATTGAAGAAGAAGTGTATGTTGCTCAACCACCTGGCTTTGAAGATCCAAAACATCCTGATATGGTGTACAAACTCAACAAAGCACTGTATGGTCTCAAACAAGCTCATCGCGCTTGGTATGATACAATCAAAGACTTCCTGAAGAGTAAGGGCTTCAAACCAGGATCTCTAGATCCCACACTCTTCACGAAGACATATGATGGTGAACTATTTGTGTGCCAAATATATGTGGATGACATAATCTTCGGCTGCACCAACCAGAAGTATAGTGATGAGTTTGGATACATGATGCAAGAGCAATATCAGATGTCCATGATGGGTGAGCTGAAGTTCTTCCTTGGTCTTCAAATTCGTCAGCAGAGAAATGGCGTCTTCATATCTCAAGAAAAATATCTCAAAGACTGCATGAAGAAGTTCGGCATGCAAGATTGCAAAGGCTACACGACGCCAATGCCAGCCAAACATCATCTTGGTCCCGATGACAATGGTAAAGAGTTCGATCAAAAGGTATATTGCTTCATGATTGGTTCTTTACTTTACCTATGTGCATCTAGGCCAGATATTATGCTTAGTGTTTGCATGTGTGCTCGATTCCAAGCGGCACCAAAGGAATCGCATCACTTAGCTGTGAAGCGAATTCTTCGATATTTGGCTTACACCCCAACACTCGGATTATGGTATCCAAAGGGCTCAAGGTTTGATCTAGTTGGATTCTCGGATGCTGATTATGCTGGTGACAAGGTGGATCGCAAGTCAACATCAGGAACATGTCACTTTTTGGGACGATCACTTGTCTATTGGTCTTCAAAGAAGCAGAACTGTGTATCACTCTCAACTGCTGAATCTGAATACATTGCTGCTGGATCCTGTTGTGCTTAGCTTCTGTGGAAGAAGCAAACTCTCAAGGACTATGGCATCAATCTTAAGCAAGTCCCTCTCTTTTGCGACAACGAAAGCGCCATCAAGATTGCCAACAATCCAGTTCAGCACTCGAAGACAAAGCACATTGAAATTCGTCATCATTTTCTCAGAGATCATGTCATGAAGAAAGATATTGACATCATTCACGTCAACACTGAAGAACAACTGGCAGATATCTTCACAAAGCCCTTGGATTAGAAAAGGTTTTGCAAGTTACGGTGTGAGCTAAATATCTTGGAATCCTCTAATGTCCCGTGATCAGGCACACATCCTAACACTTATGCATGTTGATGACTTAGATGTGCAACACACGAAGTAAGGTATATTTTCAATCAATGAAGACTTACACTCTGACTGTGAATACATTAACATGGAATTTAACTTTGGAGCGCCACAATAATTGTGCGCCGTGTCTGGGTCTAATACTTCCTATGTGGTGGGTAACGCCACCACCAAATTTCTCTGTTTGAAGTGTTTCACTCATGGCGTTACTTTTGCAAAAACTTCGCATTTGGTTTGTCTTCAGTTTCAATTTATCTTCATGATTTTCTGCGCTATGATGATTTGATTGCATATATATATATACTAGTGTTCTGTCCTCTACAGCATTCACTTATTGCTATGTCTTCAAGTTGAACCTTTTGAACTAAGTGAATGTGATCGGACCCTAACCTCTCTATGCTTTCTATCTTAAACTCTATCTGTCCAAATCATATGCATTCTATTGAAACTGTAGAATGTCTTCTCTGCGTCCTAGTCAGCAGAAGACACAGAGACAAACATCAAGTCCTATTTAAATGATTCATCTTTATTGTCAAAATCCGGAGAAGCCGGAACAACACTCCGACATGCCTGGCGGGCGTGGGAACGTGGGACAACTCTAAGTATGTTGCATGCTTGACACGTGTCCCACGGATGTGAACAGATAGGGGCACCTGCGTAATTGCGCTGTGCCGCACACCTACTTATAAATATGTGTCCCCTGCGGTAAAGAAATCCTTCTTCCACCTCTCCACCTCGTCAAAACCCTAGCGCCACTGCTAGCTCTCGACGACGCCGGCGACGAAGCTCTTAGCTGCCGTGACTTCTCCGACGCCGTCCTCACGCCGGCCGCGGACATCGTCCTCTCCGCCATCGCTGTAGGTGTCCTCCGTCGCCAAGTTAGGGCACGGTGGGCTGAACTGCTCGGTCTCCTATTCATCCCTTCTAGCAGTTCTTCGTGCGGTAATTATAACTCTATTTTTACCACCTTTTTGATCTTCATAGATTCATCCTATTTACCGAAAGTGGTTTCTACCTACTTAATGTTAGATCTATTCTGTCTGCATCTCATAATGCCTAGTCTATTCACTTAGATTTCCTATCTAGGTTGATTCCTCACTTGTACTTATTCACGGATTGGTACAAATCTAGAACCAACTCACCTCATATAAGTGAATGTCTTCGCATCATGAGGTCAATCTCTTGAAACTGATTTATCTTCAAAATCTTCTGAGAATGCATATGACCTCTTCCCCTTCCCTCGCATCTCTAATGCTGTCACAGGTACATGTCCGTGGGAGAATCCCTAGGTTCTCATAGTCTGCATTCGTTTGCAGAATTCTTACAGCAACACATTGATTCTCCTGAAGCCAGTTCCTGTCTGACCAGCAAGCGAAAGCCTTTGAAGCCTTTGAACATATTGAAACCGTTCAGTTTGAAGTTCATGGCTACTGAGAAATCTGTCAGGAACGGTGGTAGACAGCGTCGTGGGGGAACTTCAAAGGATCTGCCTGATGATCTTGCAGAAATCTACAAAACAGATCCTGAAGAAGATTACAGTCAGCGCAAGACTCGAATCCAATGGATTCGACGCTATTGGGCTGAATAGTGGTACAAGTACAAGTTCGTCACCCATGAGTATGCAGAGAAGAATGCAATCAAGATCCTTGGGCCGATATTCTCTATCGAGGTCTTCAACCCAAGAACAAAGCTGAAGCCATTGCGCAAGAATTCTATCCTTGCATGGTCCGTGGACCACAGCCTGAAGAAGCCGACCCATCATCATTGCTCTGGTGTCGTGACGACAATCTCTTCAAGCGCAACTTCCAGTTTGCTAAGGCTACAGCAAAGGAAAACAAGAAGTCATGGGGATTAGACTTCAATCCTGGCCCCTCTGCTCCCCGTGAGGACGGCACATGTGAAGCTGAAGAAAACAGAATTGGCCCCTTTGCAAACCTTGATGGTCTCATCTCCTACATCTTGGTACAAGGTGCCAAAGTGGATCATTCTGACAATGATGCTGATTCTGATGAAGCCCCAACTCCTACTCCAAGGCCACAGAAGCCATAGAAGATTAAGGCTTCATCATCAGCTGCACCTCCAAAAGCCTCTCGTGTGAAGCCACTGGCCACTTCACCTCCTGAAGTCAGTGTGCAGTCTGAAGATATTTCCCGCATCTCCAAGAAGACGGAGAAGAAAAAGAAAATCGTCAAGAGAATTGATCTGGCTCTGACTCCTGCTGCTATTCTGCGTGAAGAGCCCATTGATCTGTCCACTGATGAAGATCTTGCTGATGATGCCCTTGAACAACTGATCAAGAGCATGGAAGAAGCAGAAATCTTCAACAACTTGCCTCTCTTTGATGTGGTCGTTCTCCATAACTTCATTGATGAATGGTTCGACACCCCCAATCTAAGCTTTGAAGATTTGCAAGTTCCCATTGGCCTCAGCGTCTCTTTCAATGGCGCCATTGCTTCTGAGCTAGCTCTTGCTCAACGCATCGTTGAGCTGAAGAACAAAATTGATTATGAGAAGGCTCAATTCAAGAAGCATGTGGCGAAGCTCAGTGTTCAAGACGTCAGAAACTTCAAGGTCATGATGCATGAGCTTAAAGAAGCTTTTCTGAAGAAGCGCCAAGAAGCTCAAGGCTCTCGTGAGTGCATGAAGAGTTTCGCTGATAAGTGTGTGCTTGCCTACAATGAGGCTGAGAAGCGCAAGTCACTTGGCCGTCCTGGCATTGACCCCAGGATGGCTGCAAAGAAAAAGAAGAAGCTTCCTGCTGACCAGCCTGCACCTTCAAACCAAGAAGCTCCTCGCATTATCTTCCCAAGCAGCATGACTGGCTCGAAGCCAAAGGTCACCACAACCGCTTCAGAACAGAAGAAGACGAGGGCTGCCGAGGCTGAAGCCAGAAAGAGGAAGAATACTAAAGCCTCTGATGCCGCTCCCTCCAAGAAGAAGCGCAAGACCAAGAAGAGTCGGGCTGCTCCCACAGAGCCCCTTGTTGTTGAACCCATCTCAGTGGTTCGTCCTGCATCCACTACCCAAGAACTTCGCATGACTGTTCATGAGCCTGCTTCCACAGAGCCTCCTGAAGTTGAAGAGATTCCAGCAGCTGAACCCACCGCTGCTGAAGACATTGGTCAAGATGACAATGTTCAAGATGATGAAGTTCTTCCTCAAATTGAATACAATGTGGTATCATCGCCTGTTCGTACGAACAGCGAAATCATCAGCATTGGTCGTCCTCTGACGCCAATTGCTCAAGATGCTTCATGGGCTGATCGCCCGCAAGAACAAGATTCTACAAGTACTCCCCAACAACAAAAACCAGCTACACCACCTGTGCAAGAAGAATATGAAGACTTTGAAGCCCAGCCAACTCCATCTCCAAAGGCGTTGCCAGCACTTCGCAGGCTTCACAAAGGACCAAGGCCTCAAATCCCTCTTATGAGCGTTCCAGAAGGAGAAGTGCATCATCAACCTGTTGCACGTCAAGTGTTTTCAGAAGCCACTCCTGCTGTGAATGTCTCTGTGTCTGAAGCACCAGCTGCTGAAGACAATCCGGCTACATCAGCCGATGACGAATGACAAGAAGAACGTGTCTCTACACCCCCATTCCTGAAGAAGTTGTTCACGATGTGAACGTGTCTGTGCCTGACCCTCCAGCTCAGCAAGTGGAGGTTGAAAATGTTGAAGCCGCCACCACCAACGATAATGAAGCCGATGACGCTGTCATGGCTGACGCTGATGTGGAGCTTGAACCAACCAGTGTGCCTGAAGCTAATGAGGCCACTGCACCTGAAGCTAATGAGGCAACTGCTCCTATATGCTATATCATTTCATGCATGATGAATTATCTTCATAAGTTGAAGTGGATCTCCACAAGTACAACCTGCCATGTGCATTTGCATTCCAAAAGCAAAATTACTTATATACATATCTTCAGGGGGAGCCCTTGCTAATTATGAAGACAATTTCCTATCCTTTACAATTTCACATACTTTATCCCCATTGAAAACTTCAACCAGTTTGTCATCAATCACCAAAAAGGGGGAGATTGTAAGTGCATCTAGTGCCCACCCTAGTTGGTTTTGGAGTATTGACGACAAAGTTGGTTGAGGGACTAATGCGTTTGTGAGAATTGCAGGATAACGCAGGTAGTGTCCCTCAGTGATTCGGTTTACCTACCGGAGATGACCCCTAAAAATGTATGAAGACATTGAAGACAATGGTGGTATGAGAAGATATTCATATTGAAGACTATGACATGAGAAGACATTGCGTGAAGACTATGGAGCGCGAAGACTGTGTGGCTTCGTTATTTCCTTTTCTTCTTTGTTGAGTCATAGGAACCACCGTACTGTTAAGTGGGGTCCAAGTGAACTAAGTCAGTGTGACTGAAGTGATGCTCAACCCAAATCCTATGTCTTCGAGCGAAGACAATGAGAGCAAATCTTATCCAGAGCTGCATGAGTCAGCTTTGCTTGTAGCCCAAGTAAAGTTGCCGCATGTGTTTGAAATCTGACCATTGGAACACGTGTCAGTTCCTTAGTGACCCAGGGTCATTTCGGACAAATCAGGTCGGGTTGCCTTGTGGCTATAAATAGCCCACCCCCTACACCATAAATTGGTGGCTGCTCAGAGTTAGTTTACGGCTTTTGTCGTTTTGAGAGCAACCCACCTCGAAGCCTTTGAGAGAGAAATCCTTGCGAGGACAAAGCCCAAACACCCAGAGCCAAAGAGTGTTAGGCATCACTGAAGTCTTTCTGTCTGTGTGACCTGAAGACTTATTACACTTGAGGACTGTGCATCCTCCAGCCGGTTAGGCGTCGCGTTCTGAGCATCCAAGAGTCATTGTGGATTGCCGGGTGAACGAAGTCTGTGAAGGTTCGGAAGTCTACCTTGAAGACTTACCAGAGTGATTGGGTGAGGACTAAGTGTCCTTAGCTCAAGGGGAATAAGGTGAAGACACGGTCTTCTGAGTTGAATCTCAGCCTCCCTAACCAGACGTACAGTTGTCACAGCAACTGGAACTGGTCCAACAAATCCTGTGTCTTCAACAAGTGACTGGTTCTATCTCTTCCCTCCTTTACTTTGAGTTTGTCTTCGTGAAGTCATTGCTTATCTGTCTTATCTGATTGACTTCATTGCTTGACTACTGTTGTTGATTGGCTTCATACTATCTTCCATCCTGATCCTACTACCTAGCTGCTATTAGTATTCGTACGTTAACGCTTGGCTTGCTTGTTGTAGTTTATCTTCCGCTGCATATCAATTAGGTCATTTCTATTGTTTGTCTTCGAAACTTCCATGTTTTGAAGACTTTGATAAAAATCGCCTATTCACCCCCCCTCTAGTCGATAACTAGCACTTTCAAGTGCCCATACCCATATACTCAAGTCTCCTTCTTCGAAAGGTGGTGGTGTTGATGTTGATGATGTGTCTGTTAGTTTCAATAAGATGCCTTCCAGATCCTGCAGTTCTTGGAGCACGTGTTGGAGTAACCTTGTATTCTTCTGAATTTCTTGCAAAAGATGCTTATTTTCAGGCCGCCAAGAACTTTTCCCTGCATTGCTTTCACTTGGAAGGGATATATCCCAATTGGATGGTATATATGCACGAGGGGTGTTCTCCACTCCATAGTTATGAACCAGATTATGAAAGTTGTTCTGATGTAACCTGCATAAAGGCCTCCTAGGGGAAGTCATTCTTGTAACTATTGGCCTTCATGGTTGCTTGTAGTCCCTACTACATGATGGGGATTTGGAATAGCGGAGATGCCAACCAAAGTTCCTCTCTCCGAGGTCAGAGGGTGGACTTCAAGCGAATCCCCTTCTTCTTCCTCCATCGTGACTTCGTCGACCTCCGCCCTCCTGAGTTCCATCTGCATCAACCAAGCATCATCGTCCACATTGTTGAAGGAGGAGGAAGACATGATGAATGGCCTTGAAAACTCTGGCGGAAAACAACTCAAAAAGGCAACAGGGGATATTGTCGTGATACGGAAGTCAAAATCTTCGGGAGGTTATGTAAAGAATTTTTCCCGACCATAAGAAGTATCCTACAAGAAAACGGAGTCCGGAGGGCACACGAGGTGGCCACAAGCCTGGGAGGCGCACCCCCAAGACTTTTCGCCTCCTCGTGAACTATTCAGACTACTTTTTATTTTTCTAATTTTCTAGATATTCCAAAACAGAGTAAAGTTGCCTTTAGAAGACTTTTGGAGTCGGTTTACTTACCGTATCACATACCTACTCCTTTTGACGGTTTTGGCGTGTTCTAGTAGGTTTCCTTTGTGTACTCCTTCGGTGTTATGCTATTAATAATATTGGATTCAACATTTATGGGACTACCTTAGATATAATGTTTGATTCTTTGCCCGTCTACCACCTTAGGATTATTGCCTTCAGCATTGTCGATCTTGATGGCACCGGAACGATAAACTTCCTCGATAACGTAAGGACGTTCCCACTTGGAGATATGTTTCTTGCAAAAAATCTTAAACGGGAGTTGTATAACAAGACATGGTCACCTACATTGAATTCCCACTTTTGTATCCCTTTGTCATGCCATATTTTAACTTTTTCTTTAAACAATTTGGCATTTTGTAGGCATGGGTTATCCATTCATCAAGTGAGCCAATGTCAAATAACCTCTTTTCACTGGCAAGTTTGAAATCATAATTAAGTTCTTTAATTGCCCAATAAGCTTTATGTTCTAGTTCAAGAGGTAAGTGACATGCTTTTCCATAAACCATTTTACACGGAGACATACCCATAGGATTTTTATAAGAAGTTCTATATGCCCATAATGCATCATCAAGTTTCTTAGACCAATTCTTCCTAGACCTATTAACAGCATTTTGCAAGATCAATTTTATTTCTCTATTACTTAATTCTACTTGACCACTAGACTGGGGATGATAGGGAGATGCAATTCTATTGTTAACATCATACTTAGCAAGAAATTTACAGAATGCACCATGAATAACATGTGAACCACGTGTTGGGTTCTACGGTAGGGTGCGTCGACTGCAAATTAAAATTTCCTACTCAGAGAACAACCAAGAGCATGCTACAGGAGATGGATTAAAGATCGTTACCACTAGACTCGCAGTGCCGTGTAGCGGAAGAAGAGTTGGGGCAGCGCGTCTGCGTGGATCGTCTCCTCCTCGTCCGATCTCCCTCGAACAACCAGTCATATAATCCCATGTACAAGTTCGCCAAAGCGGCGCAGGTGCACCGCCTCTAACGGTATCCACGTGTGCAGGAGGAAAACCTGCGGTGGTCTGGTAGGTCTGATCACATAGTCGGCAGCGAGTGGACGTGGCTATTTGCAACACATGCAAATCCTAGTGAAAGCGCCGAAGCGATCAACCAAATGAGTGTGCCACACCTCCACTTTATATAGGTGTCTGTCGCGGGCTCAACACTTGGGCCTCGCATGGAACCTAAAGCCCAAAATCTGTTCGGCCGGGATCCGAGTCCGGGTACGATCACATCTAACTCATGGAGTCGGATCGGGCCTCATAGGTTCCTTCCCTTAAGCGTGTGACCCCTTAGGTTCAAGTCGGCTTGCTCGTAGGTCGGATCACCTCCAACCTGCTCGGCTTGTAGCGGCCTCTAGCAAGGCGTGCCGACCACCAAGTAGACAATGAAGCCGGTTGGCAAACCTGTACATCACACTTATGTTCCTTTTGCCACATGATATATGTTGTCGGGCTCAAGGTGAGTCTATTATCCTTGTACTAGCCCAACCTCTTTCTTGTTCCAGTGATGCCGACCACAAACCTGATTATCTCATAATCCTTGTCGCATGGCCACGTTTATCCTGGTCAGATCACACATGGGGCCCAGAGTATATCTCTCCTGACCGGAGGGGCAAATCCCATCTTGCTCGGCCATGTCTTGCAGCATGGGTCTGGACAAGCCTGAAACCTACCTTTGTAACTACCCAGTCACAGAGTAGCATTTGGTTGGCCCAAAGCAGGTCTCTCACCATCCCGATTACATGTGCCAGCTAAGGTCTTAGGACATAGAACGTATGTTGTACTAGAGACTCACATATGACATATCGCTGCGCCTCATAGTTGGTCTGCCCGACTTAGACCTTATCTCGACTCGGATCCGACTACGTCGAATCCGACCAAATCCTTCCAAGCCCATATTATCCGGTTAGCATCCAATGCTCCATGGCTAGTGAGACCAAGCCATAGACCGTGTCATATGCTAGTCTGGTCGGCTGCGCGTCCACACGGCCCTTTTGACTAGGGACCTCTTAGGTCAGTCATAATACAATGCATAGTCCCACACACAAGTCACGTACTTGCTGATACACATCATTGATAATGTCCAAGGACTATCTTTATTCATAAACACAAGGAAATATCATAATACATGATTGCCTCTAGGGCTTATCTCCAACAGTCTCCCACTTGCACTAGAGTCAATCAAATAAACATCGAATTCCCATAGCTCTAACGTGCCCCTCATGCTTGGGTTGTGGAAGAGGCTTAGTCAACGGATTCACAACATTTGCATCTGTGTGAATTTTGCATAACTCTACATCATCACTCTTTACGATATTTCGTATCAGGTGATATTTCTGATCTATGTGTCTGGTCCTGTGGTGATTCCTCGGCTCCTTGGCTTGTGCGATGGCACCAGAATTATCACAATAAAGGTCCAACAGTTTTACCGAGGCTGGGAAAATACCAAGATCACCCAGAAAATTCCAGACCCAAACACCTTCCTTTCCAGCTTCACAAGCCGCAACGTATTCGGCTTCTGTGGTAGAATCGGCCACCGTATCTTGCTTGGAACTCATCCAGCTCACTGCTCCTCCGTTCATGACGTACACGAATATGGACTGTGATCGACAATCATCTCTATCAGTTTGGAAACTAGCGTCGATGTAACACCTTACGACGAGCTCTTCCTCACCTCCATAAACTAGGAACATCTCTTTAGTCCCTTTTAGGTACTTCAAAATAGTCTTTACCACTGCCCAGTGACTCTCACCTGGGTTGTCCTAGTATCTACTTGTTAGGCTTATTGCAAAAGCAACATCAGGCCGTGTACATATCATGGCATACATGATGGATTCGATTGCCGAGGCATACGGAATCTGACTCATCCTGCTTCGCTCATCAGATGTCGAAGGACTCCGAGTCTCTCTTAGCCTTATACCATGTGAGATAGGAAAGAACCCTTTCTTGGCCTCACTCATGTTGAACCGCTTCAACACTTTATCTATGTACGTGCTCTGGCTCAAGCCAAGCAGCCTCCTTGATCTATCTCTATAGATCTTGATGCCTAAAATGTAAACTGCTTCACCGAGGTCCTTCATTGAAAACTTGCCATTCAATGATTCCTTAACCAAGTTCAGCATCAAAACATCATTTCCAATCAGTAGTATGTCATCCACATACAAGATCAAAAACACTATCGAGCTCTCACTTAATTGCTTGTATAAACAAGCGTCCTCTTCGCTTTTGATGAAACCGAGACCCATGATGACCTCATCAAAACGAATTTTCCAACTCTGAGATGCTTGCCTCAACCCATAAATGGATCTCTTGAGCTTGCATACCTTACTAGCACTAGTTGGATCAACAAAACCCTCGAGTTGTATCGTATACACGTCCTTGATTAATCAAAATATGCAGATATAGCTAGTATGAGCCTTATCGACTTCAGCATCGCTACCGGCGAGTAAGTCTCGTCATAGTCAATTCCTTGAACTTCTCCATAACCTTTTGCGACAAGCCAAGATTTGTGGATCTGAACATTTCCATCCACATCGGTTTTCTTCTTAAAACCCATTTGCATCTAATGGCTGCTATGACAGGTGGCGGATCAACCAAGTCCCAGACTTGATTCTCATCCATGGACTTTTACTCGGATCTCATGGCCTCTAGCCATGCCTCGAAATCTGGGCTCACCATCGCATCCACATATGTGGCCGTCTTGTCACTTTCAAGAAGCAATACATCATGCACTTTGCACAATCTTTCCAACCTCCGTGGTTCCGATGCCGCTTCCACTACGGGTTCCCAGACTGACTCTGGTATGATCTCATCACTAGTCAAGCCGTCCCCGAGTGGTCCTCGAATTTCTTCGAGTCAGACCGTCCCCCCACTAGCCTCCCGACTGAGAAACTCTTTCTCAAGGAAAACCCCGTTCCGAGCAACAAACACTTTGTTCTCTTCCTGGTTGTAGAAGCTATATCCCAAGGTTTCCCGAGGATATCCCACGAATATACATTTATCCGACTTGGGTGTAAGCTTGTCTGACATAAGTCGCTTGCCAAATGCTTCACAGCCCCAAATCTTTAGAGAAGACAAACTAGGACTCTTCCTTGTCCACATCTCATGTGGTGTCTTGTCTACGAATTTTGATGGTACCCTGTTAAGTGTGAAAGCTGCAGTTTCTAAAGCGTATCCCCAAAATGACAAGGGTTAATCCGATTTGCTCATCATTAACCGAACCATGTCCAACAAGGTCCTATTCCTCTGTTCCGACACGCTGTTTCTCTATGGCGTACCCGGAGGTGTGAGCTGAGGTACTATACCTCGACTTTTCAGATGATCATCAAACTCCTGGCTCATGTACTCACCCCCACGATCAGATCGTAGAAGCTTTATAGTCCTGCCGAGCCGATTCTCAACCTTGTTCTGAAACTCTTTGAACTTTTCAAAAGTTTCTAACTTGTGCCTCATCAAATATATATACCCATATCTACTCAAGTCGTCGGTAAAAGTCACGAAGTACTGATAGCCACCTATGGCAGTTGTGCTCATTGGACCACACACATCACTGTGTATAAGCTCCAACAGCTCGGATGCCCTCTCGCAACTCTTTGCAAAAGGAGACTTAGTCATCTTGCCTAGCAAGCATGCATGTCTTGAATGACTCAAAGTCAGAAGAAGGTAGAAGCCCATCATCATGGAGCTTCTTCATGCATTTCAGACTAATGTGTCCAAGCCGGCAATGCTAGAAGTATGATGGATTTATCTCATTAGGCTTATGCCTCTTGACATTCACGTTATAGACCGGTTCCTATTCTAGATTCAATATAAATAGCCCATCAACAATGGGTGCATAGCCATAGAACATATCATTCAAATAAAACGAACAACCATTGTCCTTTAAATTAAATTCATAACCCTGACTCATCAAGCATGAGGCAGAAATAATGTTCCGACTAAGTGCAGGAATGTAATGACAATTATTCAATTCCGAAATAAATCCAGAAGGAAGTTGGAGCTGCATCACACCTACCTCCAATGCAACAACTCTTGTTTTGTTCTCGACCCTATGTCAATCTCCCCTTGTGCCACACACCGAGTTCGTACCAGCCCCTGCATCATGTTGAAAATATGAACAACCGATCTTGTATCAAATACCCAAGAGCTACTAGGTATGTCAGCAAGGTAAACATCTATAACATATGTAACAAGTGTACCTTTGCCTGAAGCATCATTTCCGGCCTTCTTGCCATGCTTAGCAAGCCACTTGCTACAGTTCCTCTTCCAATGACCATTTTCCTTGCAATGATAACAAATGGTCTTTGAATCCGGTCCTGACTTTGGCGCAGCGACAGAGGTTACCATCTCCGTGCCCTTTGCCTTAGTCTTCTTCTTTGACCAACTCTTATTGAACTTGCCCGATTTCTGCACCATGAACACTTGACGCGTGCCTTTCTTAATATCCCGCTCTGCCACCTTAAGCATCCCATGCAATTCAGTGAGCTTCTTATCCATGCGATGCATATGATAGTTCGAGATGAACGTCCCATAGCTAGGTGGAAGAGGACGGAGAACTGCATCAATAGCCAGCTCATCTAAGAGCGGGAAGCCTAACCGATCCAAAGCTTGCATGTATCCAATCATCTTGATCACATGCGGGCTCAGTGGATCACCATCCTTCAGCTTACAATCCATCTAGGATCGCCAGACGTTGAACCTTTCGGTCCTAGCATGCACCTTAAACATGCTCTTGAGACTTTCAATCATATCGAAAGCCCCAACATCTTCGAAATGCCATTGCAAATCAGGCTCCATAAGCCAGCATGAGGCAGCCGATCTTGTTTGATTCATCAACGAGTTTCTGGTAGGCATTCCTGGTTGTGGCATTAACATTATCGGCAGGTTCCTCTGGAAGTGGATCCTCTAGAACATGTTCCTTTTTATCACGCTTAAGAACAATTCTCAAATTTCTGTACCAAGTGGTAAAGTTTGTTCCATTTAGTATATCCCTTTCCAGAATTGATTTCAATACAAAGTTGGGTTGAGCAGCTGGTGCCATTGATCTACAACAGAAAATTAAATGCAATCACTAAGCAATGTGTTTATGTAGAGTAATTCTAGGCTTAAACAGAAATACTCCCACTGTAGTCGGCATCCCTCTGCAAACTCTTAGTGATTCAAGATCCGACTAGCGCATGCGACTAGTGAGTTTTAGCATCACTGCTAGCCAACATACCTATCCTGTAAGCAACTCCTTGTTAATCGTATCTCTATACGACTCCTATCGGTCGGGAAGGTATCTCATACCCTGGCACCCAACCTTCTTTGCCACAAGGCCCAAAACCGCTTTGATAGCCTTGTCAAGATAACCTGATGCAGTGCATGTCCGTGTCCGATATGAACCCTTCAGTTCAAAGACACCTAGCAGCACCCCAATTTTATGAGCCCACTACTAGACGTACTTAACATGCGAAGGTGCAACATCGGGAATGGCGAATTTCTTGATATTAACGAGGGATCTTTCTACCATTTTAACATGCATAGAAAACAAGAAGCATAACAATCACAAATAAACATATATTGTGAAATAGTATGGCTCCTTCATGGATGTCCTTCCAGGGTGGCTCCAACTCTGATGACCAGGTTGGACTCCATCTTGTTCGTCACGCCGGGACGCCAAAGCCTCAAACTTGATCTCTATACTCCAGCTACTATAACTTGAAATGAATTTTACAAAGAATCACAAGTCGACACACAGGTTGTTATACATTATAATGACAACACTTTGGCTCCTGCCGGCTGAAAAACATGACGCGCGGGCCATGTATAAATTACACACATGCATCACATACACATGAGCCATACTATTCACATCAAACCTGCAAAACAAAGTTGCTCGCATTCTACTAGTTTGAGTGATCGTGTACGAAATACAAGGCACTATGGACACGGCATTCTATGTTTTCGGAACTCACAGATTGCATCTGTACTCTGATCACGCAGAATTTTTTGATCTGACCAATCTCATCGATCATCGCGAACCCGATTCGGATTTATGTTTCACTATTAACCCCGATGGCGGATACCGATTGGTAGGGGTAGGTTGTGTCACGACCACATCGATTCTGATCATCAGAAAATATAGCCACATCGATCCCCATGTGCAGTTGATCTCACCAACCGTGCACACACCCGATCTCATCAACGACAACAGATCTCATCTGCCGCCTCAACATATCCAATATGCATACGATCTGAAACCAAATCCTATAGTAGAGGCTCTCATACCACTGTTGGGTTCTATGGTAGGGTGCATTGACTGCAAACTAAAATCTCCTACTCACAGAACAACCAAGAACATGCTACAGGAGATGGATCACAGATCATTACTACTAGATGCACAGTGTCGTGTAGCGGAAGAAGAATTGGGGCAGCACGTCTGCGTGAATCGTCTCCTCCTCGTCTGATCTCCCTCGAACAGCCGGTCGTCCGATCCCACATACAAGTTCACCAGAGCAGTGCAGGTGCACCACCTCTAATGGTATCCATGTGTGCAGGAGGAACACCATGCGGTGGACTACTAGGTCCGATCACAGAGCCGGCACCGAGTGGAGGTGGCTATTCACAACACATACAAACCCTAGTGACAGCGCCAAAGTGATCAACCAAATGAGTGTGTCGCACCTCCACTTTATATAGGCGTCTGTCGCGGGCTCAAAACTTGGGCCTCGCATGGACCCTAAAGCCCAAAATCTATTCGGCCGGGATCCGAATCCGAGTACGATCACATGTAACTCGTGGAGTCGGATTGGGACTCACATGTTCCTTCCCTTAAGCGCGTGACCCCTTAGGTTCAAGTCGGCTTGGTCAAAGGTCGGATCACCTTCGACCTGCTCGGCTAGTAGCAGCCTCTAGCAAGTCGTGCCGACCACCAAGTAGACAATGAATCCGGTTGGCAAACCTGTACGTCACACTTCTGTTCCTTTTGCCACATGATATTTGTTGTCGGGCTCAAGGCGAGTCTGTCATCCTTGTGCTAGCCCAACCTATTTCTCGTTCCAGTGATGCCGACCACAAAATGGATTATCTCATAATCCTTGTCGCATGGCCACGCTTATCCTGGTCGGATCACACGAGGGTCCCGGAGTATATCTCTCCTGATCGGAGGGGCAAATCCCATCTTGCTCGACCATGTCTCGCAGCATGGGTCTGGACAAGCCCGAAACCTACCTTTGTAACTACCCAGTCACGGAGTAGCGTTTGGTTGGCCCAAAGAAGGTATGTCACCATGCCGAGTAGATGCGCCAGGTCAGGTCTTAGGACATAGAACGAATGTTGTACTAGAGAATCACAGATGACATATTGCTGCGTGTCATAGTTGGGTCTATCCGACTCGGACCTTATCTCGACTCGGATCCGACTACGTCGAATCCGACCAGATCCTTCCCAGCCCATATTATCCGGTTAGCATCCAATGCTCCATGGCTAGTGAGACCAAACCATCGACCGTGTCATATGCTAGTCTAGTCGGCTGTGCGTCGACACATCCCTTTCGACTAGGGACCTTTTAGGACAGTCATCAACATTGCATAGTCCAAAAATTAAAGTCACGTACTTGCTGATAGACATCATTGATAATGTCCAAGGACTATCTTTATTCATAAACATAAGGAAATATCATCATACATGATTGCCTCTAGGGCATATCTCCAACACCACCATCAGTCATTAAATATCTAGGGACTCAAACCTCAAGAAAATAACTTCTTTAAGCATTTTAATAGAAGTGTTATGATCGGCACTACTAGTTGGAATAGCTTCTACCCACGTAGTAATGTAATCAACAACAACCAAAATATGTGTATACCCATTAGAGGAAGGAAAAGGTCCCATATAATCAAATCCCCAAACATCAAATGGTTTAATAACAAGTGAATAATTCATAGGCATTTCCTGACATCTACTAATGTTACCAATTCTTGGACATTCATCACAAGACAAGACAAACTTATAAGCATCCTTGAAAAGAGTAGGCCAATAAAACCAAGATTGTAATACCTTGTGTGTAGTTCTGTCACTGGCATGGTGCCCTCCGTAGGCCTCAGAGTGACACTTGCGTAGCATGTCTTTCTGTTCATGCTCCGGCATACAACATCTAATAACACCATCTACTCGTTCTTTATAAAGGTGTTGGTCATCCGAGAAGTAATGTCTTCAATCATAGAAAAACTTTTTCTTTTGTTGGCATGTAAAACTAGGTGGTATGAATTTAACAACTTTATAATTAGCATAGTCTGCATACCATGGAGTGCCATGAGAAGCATTTATGATAGCTAATTGTTCATCAGGAAAACTATCATCATTAGGTAGTGGGTCATCAAGAATATTTTCTAACCAAGACGAGTTGTCTGCTACGGGGCTATTAGCTCCCTTTCTATCAATAATATGTAAATCAAATTCTTGTAGAAAGAGAACCCACCTAATGAGTCTAGGTTTAGCATCTTTCTTTTCCACAAGATATTTAATAGCATCATGATTAGTGTGAATAGTTCCTTTAGAATCAAAAATATAAGATCTGAACTTGTCACAAGCAAATACAACTGCTAAAAATTATTTTTCAGTAGTAGCATAGTTTCTTGAGCACTGTCTAGAGTTTTACTAGCATAATGGATAACATTTAATTTCTTATCAACTTTTTGTCCTAGAACAGCACCAACATCATAATCACTAGCATCACACATAATTTCAAAGGGTAGGTTCTAATCAGGTGGTTGAACAATAGGGGCAGAAATTAAGGCTTTGTTAAGGATTTCAAATGCTTCTACACAATCATCATGAAAATCAAATGGAACATATTTTTGCAAGAGATTAGTAAGAGGCCTAGGAATTTTAGAGAAGTCTTTAATAAATCTCCTATAAATACCAGCATGGCCAAGGAAACTTCTTATACCTTTGATATCTGTAGGAGATGGCATTTTTTAAATTGCATCAACTTTAGCTTTATCAACTTTGATACCTCTTTCGGAGATTTTATGCCCCAAGACAATACTTTCATTAACCATAAACTGGCACTTCTCCCAATTCAAGACAAGATAAGTTTCTTCACATCTCTACAAAAATCGATGAAGGTTGCTTAAGAAATCACCAAAAGAAGTTCCATTAACAGAATAATCATCCATGAAAAACTCAACAATCTTTTCATAGAAGTCAGAGAATATACCAGTCACACATCTTTGAAAGGTAGCAGGTGCATTGCATAAACCAAAAGGCATACATCTATGAGCAAAGGTACCAAAAGGGCAAGTAAAAGTAGTTTTTTCTTGATCCTCTTGTGACACATGTATTTGAGAAAAACCAGAGTATCCATCTAGAAAGCAAAAGTGTGTGTATTTTGATAGTCTTTCTAGCATTTGATCAATGAAAGGTAAACGATAATGATCTTTCCTAGTAGCTTTATTTAGTTTTCTAAAATCAATTACCATTCTATTACTTGTGACAACTCTTTGTGGGATGAGTTCATTTTTATCATTACGAATAACAATGATACCTCCCTTATTAGGGACACAATGAACAGGACTTACCCATCTACTATCAGCAATAGGATAAATTATATCTACTTACAGAAGCTTTATTATTTCATATATTACCACTTCCTTCATTTTAGGATTCAACCATCGCTGGTGATCAACAACTGGTTTAGCATCAGGATCCATATGAATGTTGTGCTGACATACAGTGGGACTAATGCCCTGAAGATCATCCAGAGTATATCCAATAGCGGCCCGGTGCTTCCTCGGGATGCTCAATAATTTCTTTTCTTCACGCTCTAAAAGGATAGCACTGATAATAACAGGATATATCTTCTTTTCATCAAGATAAGCATATTTTAAAGTGTCAAGTAATTATTTAAGTTCAAACACGAGGTCACTCTTGGGTGGCAGAGGATCCCCAAGAGTCTCAACATGAAAGTTGTGTTTCAAGCCATGCATTTGTTTAAAGAACTTTTCATCTAATTCCTTTCTTTCGTTCATGAACATATCATTTTCATGGTCTAGCAAATATTGTTCTAGGGGATCAGTAGGAGGCACGACAATAGAAGCAAGACCAATAATTTCATCTTTACAAGGCAATTCTTTATCACGAGGTTGTCTACGAAACTTGGAGAAAATTAAACTCATGAGACACATCCCCGAAACTCACACTAACAGTTTCTTTCTCATAGTCTATTTTAGCATTAACAGTGTTCAAGAAGGGTCTACCAAATATAATGGGATAAAAATCATCTTGTGGGGAACCAAGAACTAGAAAATCAGCAGGGTATTTTATTTTCCCACACAAGACTTCAACATTTCTAACAATCCCAATTGGTGAAATAGTATCTCTATTAGCAAGCTTAATAGTAACATCAATATCTTCTATTTCAGCAGGTGCAATATCATTCATGATTTCGTGGTATATGGTAAAAGGAATTGCACTCACACTAGCACCCAAATCACATAACCGATGATAACAACGATCTCCTATCTTAACAGAAACAACATGCATGCCAACAACAGGTATTTTTTTATCTTTATCATCGGGTTTAGCAATTCTAGCAGCTTCATCACAAAAATAAATAACATGTCCATCAATATTATCGACTAAGAAATCTTTAACCATAGCAATAATAGGTTCAACTTTAATTTGTTTAGGGGTTGTAGGTGTACTAGTATAACTCTTACGGACTATAGTTGAAGCTTTAGCATGTTCCTTTTTCTTAACGGGAAAAGGTGGTTTCTCAATATAAGAAGTAGGAATAACTGGATCAACAATATAAGTAATAGTTTCTTCTTCAACTTTAATGGGTTATACTACTTTCAATTAAATGGGAGGATGATATTTAAACCACTTATCCTTAGGGAGATCAACATGAGTAGCAAAATATTCACAGAAAGAAGCTACTATCTTAGAGTCAAGTCCATATTTTGTGCTAAATTCACGAAAAGCATCGGTATCCATAAAAGATTTGACACAATCAAATTCAAGCTTTATACCTAACTCATTACCTTCGTCGAGCTCCCAAGCTTCAGAGTTGTGTTTAATTGTTTCCAAGAGATCCCATTTGAATTCAATAGTCTTTTTCATAAAAGAGCCAGTACAAGAGGTGTCGAGCATGGATTGATCATTACAAGAAAACCGAGAATAAAAGTTTTGAATAATAATTTCTCTTGAGAGCTCATGATTGGGGAAAGAATATAACATTTACTTAAGCCTCCCCCAAGCTTGAGTGACACTTTCTCCTTCACAAGGCCAAAATTTATATATATAATTCCGATCATGATGAACTAGATGCATAGGATAAAACTTCTCATGAAATTCCAAATTCAATCGGCTATAATTCCAGGATGCAATATCATCACATAGCCTATAGCATGTCAATGCCTTTACCTTCAAAGACAAAGGGAAGACTTATTAGCATTCTGGGAACGGGGGTACCCAGACTTGCCTGCCTGCGGCCCACGACGTGGCTCCATCGACGGCCTGGTACGGCCCAGCTTCGACATCGACAACTCAAGACCCTCGCGAGCGGCCGAGCCTCATGAGGCGGACGACACCAAGACCTCCAAAGGGATCAGCCTCCTCAGGCTTGCTCCCGAGGAGCGAAGATTTCTATGCAAGGATCACCTCACGAGGTTCGGGTGACGTGAGCCATGACGACCAAGGCCAGGCGGGCGCCAGCGGGCGCAGTGTACCAATTACCTCTTTGGTGCAAAGGAGGCAAGCAGCAGGCACGGAGTCTCGAGGAAGCAGCCAAAGGTTTCCATTCCCGTGCAACAATACGAAGAATGCCAGGACAACAGGACGGAGGTCATCACCGAGCCCACCATGGCGTCACGACCAGAGGCTTTTGCAGGCAAAGACCACTTTACTTAGGATAAGATGTACTAGTTGTCTGTCACATCCCTGGTCCTGTTATGCACTAGGCTAGACCTCATGTGAGTATCATGTTTTAATTCAAATGAAATTTGAATTGAGGAATTTTTAAAGCCTCAGAAACCTTCTAAAAATGATCAACATTAAAATCTCCTCAAAGAAGTCCAAGAAAATGTTCCTCTTAGTCTCTGAAAATATTGCAAAGAGGTAAAACTCAAAACAATATTTTTGGTATCTCAGAGTTAATTATTTTGGGCCTTTGAATTAAATAAATAGCTATTTGCATTGGATATATATTTGATATATAAATAATATATGTCCAATAAGTACTGGAACATTTTATGTGGTTTGGTATATTTTAGTCCTAGCCACATAACTATTTCCAGGATTTTATAAAATGGTTTAGTGTCTAAAACTAAATCAAAACAAACTACAGAAAATAGAAAACAGAATTGAATAGAAATGAAAGAGAGAGAGAGAAGGACTTATCTGGCGCTCACCCGGTAGCCAGCCGGCCCAGCTCCTGTGCGGCCCAGCCCATCTCCACCCCCCCCCTGTCGTCTTCCTCCCTGCCAGGAGGACAGACACCGCGACGCCGCCGCGCACGCCACCTCCTGCTTCCCCTGGCCACCTCCTGCTTCCCCTGGCCACCTCCTGCTTCCTCCCCGAGCCCTCTAGCGACGCCATGGAGTCGTCCCCGACCGCTATCCCTCTCTCCGCTCGCTCTGTCTCTCTCCCTCTCCCGATTTGGAGCACCACCGAGAGCCACCGGAGGGCGCCGCCGTCGCATCCATAGCCACCGGCCACCCCTCGCCCTTCCGATGAGCTCAGGAGCTCCGTCCCGACCCCATGGAGCTGCACACCGACGCACGCGACCAGAGGAGGCCCCAGTCGACCGGAGCATCGTCGTCTTCATCCCCGGTGCCCGGAGATCGCTGCCGTAAATTCGCCGTCGCAGAAGCTTCCCCGAGCTCGCCGACCCCTCCGTCCAGTCCACTGTGAGCCCCTCTTCCTCTTCCCCCTTCCCTCAAGATCGCGCTCATCCCCTAGCCCCTTCCTCCACCGCGGCCGAGAGTTTCTCGCCGCCGGCCATGGCGCAGCCGTGGCCATAGCCGCGCATGCCCACGACGGAGTGCTTCACCGTGCTCATAAAGCCCCCAGGAGCCCAACACACCAATCAGCTCCCCCTCCCGTGCACCGCAACGCCAAACCCGCGGGTGCCCGAACTCCGGCCGCCGCGGAAGTGCTCGTCGCCGTCGACTCAGGCCATCCCAGCTGCTGTCGCTGCTACCACTAGATGCGCAAGAATGCCAGCAAGCCGTAGCCACAAACCGCGCTCAAAATGGAGCCCCGTAGCGTTTTTCCGAAACGCTCCGCCGTCGTTTTGGTCGCCGCCGGCGTAACTCCGGTGAGGGTGACGTGGCAGATTAATTCGGGCTAATGACACACTTAGTCAACACCTAGTGACACTGACAGCGGGCCCCACCCCTGGTCAAACCCCAGTCAGCGCTGGGTTTGACCAGGATTAGCTCCTGTGTCACTGAAGTGTGGCCCCCACACGTCAGGTTTGACCTGGGGCGCCCAGTTGACCCTGCTGACGTCAAAGTGACGTGGGGCTGACGCCATAAATCATTTCTGGATTTATTATTATTTCAGGAATTTCAGAAAATAGCTAAAACTTCAATAAATCATAGAAAATTAACCGTAACTCCAAATTAAATAATTTATATATGAAAAATTATCAGAACAATTCAAGGAATCCATCTGTACCATTTTCATGCATGTTTGAACAATGTTTGTCCTCTGTTTTGGACAAAACGTTTAAAGGGCATTTAAATAATCACATATGGAGTTTGAATTTGAATCTTGTATTCAAACCAACTTCATTTCATCTGTTGCTAGTTGCATTAGATCAAAACACATTCATATTGCCATGTCATGAGCATGCATCATATTGTGCATTGCATTGATTGTATTTCTTCCTTGTTGCCGGTATCTGTTCCCTCCCGGTAGACGATGTTCCGACGTTGTGATCGTTGACACTGATGAAGACTCAATGTTATCTTCAGAAGTGCCAGGAAAGCAAAACCCCCTTGTTCATTTCGATACAATCCTACTCTCTCGCTCCTGCTCTCTTTTACTGCATTAGGACAACACCGATTCATCTGTTACTTGCTGCGGTAGCTGAACCCCTTTATCCTTTGCATGACCTGTCATTGCCACAGTAAATAGATGAAACCCACTAGCATGAGTAGGAGTTGTTTGAGCCCTGATGTGCCTACTCATTCATGCTTGTTTGTCATGCCTGCTACTGCTTAGAGTTGAGTCAGGTCTGATTCATCGAGGATGAATCAGAGGTGTGTGAACATGTCCTACTATGTGTGAGCTAAGTGTGTGAACACGATTTGGTAAAAGGTGTCGGTGAGAGGCCATGTAGGAGTACATGGTGGGTTGTCTCATTGAAGCCGTCCTCAGGAACTGAGTTCTGTGTTTGTGATCCATGATTCAGCTACTACCATACATTGGGCCCTGAAATATGACCCCGCTCGACTTCTTATTCACCCTCGTCCTCTATCCAGGAGTTGCAAGTAGTTTCTGGTGTTTGTAGCTTACTGGAGGCCGTGGACAGCGCTGACCGTAGGGGTGGGCTGTGATGCGGTAGGTACGTGGCACGGTGTACCGGATGCCCGTTTGGTATCTCGGGAACCCTGTTCACATCGTTTGGGGCTGTGAGCGAAACTCCGGCCGGATCTCCTCATGGATGGAACCCGAATAGGCGATAAACCTGGACTAGAGACTTGAGTGTTTAGGTAGGTCGTGGTCTACACCCACGTCGGCTTTCGCTTGAAGTCTGCCGAGCACATGTCGTGTGCAGACGCTAAGTGGTGGAAACATGTATGAAGAAGTACACCCCTGCAGGGTTAACATCATCTATTCGAATAGCCGTGTCCGCGGAAAAGGACTTCTGGGTTGCTTATATCAGTTCATAGACAAGTGAAAGTGGATACTTTAAAATGCGCAAGATAAGCATGAGTGCTATGGATGGCGTTCTCGTAGGGAGACGGGAGCGGATCCATAGTGGTGTATTGATATGGTGAATATGTGGACTCGTGTGCGCCACCTCAAAAGAGTCGCTTGCAGTCATAGTTTAGGATAGCCACCGAGTCAAAGCTGGCTTGCTGCAGTTAAACCCCACCATCCCCTTGTTGAAAATGATGCATATGTAGTTAGTTCTGATGTAAGTCTTGCTGGGTACATTTGTACTCACGTTTGCCTATTTTATGTTTTTGCAGAGAGACTTCAGTCTCACTAGTAGTTCCACGTGGACTTCGACGTTTAGCTTGTAACCTCAGCTACGATCTTGTGCCCTCGGCAGGATCTGACAGATAGTCAGGCTTCTCAGCCTTTTTCATTTATAGATGTCTGTACCCAGACATGATAGCTTCCGCTTGTGCTTTGATTTGTATGCTCTGAATGTTGGGTCATGAGACCCCTGTTTGTAATATCTCGCTCCTCGGAGCCTATTGAATAAATTACTTGAGTCGTAGAGTCATGTTGTGATGCCATGTTGTGTTTGCACATATCGAGCATATTGTGTGTATGTTATTGAAATGCTTGGTATGTGTGGGATCTGACTATCTAGTTGTTTATCTTTAGTAGCCTCTCTTATCGGGAAATGTCTCCTAGTGTTTCCACCGAGCCATGGTAGCTTGCTACTGCTCCGGAACACTTAGGCTGGCCGGCATGTGTCCTTCTTCGTTCCTGTGTCTGTCCCTTCGGGGAAATGTCACGCGATGAATACCGGAGTCCTGTTAGCCCGCTACAGCCCGGTTCACTGGAGTCCTGCTAGCCCAGTGCTACAGCCTGGATTCACTCGCTGATGACCGACACGTTCGATGCTGGGTCATGGATGCCTGTCCCTGTAAGTCTGTGCCACTTTGGGTTTACGACTAGCCATGTCAGCCCCGGGCTCCTTATCATATGGATGCTAGCGACACTGTCATATACGTGTGCCAAAAGGCGCAAACGGTCCCGGGCAAAGGTAAGGCGACACCCGTGGGAATACCGTGCGTGAGGCCGCAAAGTGATATGAGGTGTTACATGCTAGATCGATGTGGCATTGAGTCGGGGTCCTGACAGTGTTGGTATCAGAGCTTGACTGCCTGTAGGATTACCAAGCCAAACTGATCGAAGTTGAGTCTAGAAATTCTTTAGTTATATAAGGGAATTGATTGTGGGATGGAACGTAAGGCTCTTTTTACTCCTTATACCTCATGGCCTTCTGATCTGAGTCATCATCTTCTCTTCTACGGGGATTAAGAACTAGGCTATCTCTTCTTTCTATTAGGATCACGTGTTACTAATCAGTGGACTTATAAGATTGTTGGATTTAAGTCTCAGTTCAGTCCCTACTACTTCCGTATGTTAATTATTGATCTCGAAACCTTGATATTGTGCTTCTGAGTGGCTATGCCACCATTTTGTAGCATGTCTCCAATCCTTTGAGCATTTACAGCCGTTATGCTATCGGAGTCATCCCAGGTTTCTAAATAGTCCGATGCATTTGCAAATCCCTTCCTTCTGTTTCCGATGTGCCTTTGGTCAGATTAATCACACAAATTAGTGAGTTGAGGTACTTTATTGCCTCGACATATATGTTGGAATAATTATTATGACCCTAGGTGTTTTAGGGAGTCACCTAGTAATCTAGCAACGTTTTGTGTTCCCAGTGTGAAGATTCTGGCCTTTATTATCGAAAGCATCCTGTGATGCCATTTAGTTAGTAGGCATTCTATTCCTAGGTTCTTGAACCCGAGATTCACTCTACTTACTTCATGTAGATAGTGTTTGCTAGTCCCTTTAGGATAGTAGTAACCTTTGCGATAGTCCTCGAGGTTCGTGGTACATCCTTCTTCCAATTACCATGAACCATTCTTGGCAGGAGTTCTTCTGAACCAAAAGATGACAACAAGAGTGCTGTCGATGAGTTCTCCATGCTATATTGTGACTCTGCCAGCTCAACCCTTCTGCATGGGTTATCCGGAAGAATTATGTTGAACTTGGTTCGACATACTAGTCTATGCATCCACAACTCAGAAATTTATATGTTCCTTTGAGTTGTCCCTCTTTAGTTGTCTACTGACCTTCGTCTATCAATTGATAGTCAAGAGTATGCATGCGTTCGTTTATCGATGCCTACTACTTTTGTGGTCCGTCAAGCCATTCTATCGCGGAATGACTAGGAGAAACAAACTCCAGTACCTCATCCATATCTAGGATTGGGTCAAAGTAGTTGTATTCCGCAGATCAAATGCCAATCCAGCTTTTGGTTCTGTTCTACCTTGGAGTATTACCTTATTCTATATCGAGATTGTTATAGGAATTGCACACCCTCCTATGAACTCTTGGTACAGTGATACTTCTCACCATCATTAGTCATTCCTCGGCCCTCGTGTTGATGCAACCGGAATACCGACAAATGAATTGTGATGTGTGAAATCAATACTCCCTGCAACCTCGTTGCTTGGTAGTTAAAGGATAATAATTTCATTCTTAGTATGTTGGTTTTTGAATCATCCTTCTAAGACTGATCGTGCTACCTAGTCCTTATTTCGGTGCACCCTTCGATTGATGAGTTAGGATCTTGTCAAGTCCTCACTCATTTGATCATATCGTCTTGCCCTCAAAAGCGAGATTGTTCTCAAGCTTAGTAACATACCGGTGGTTCGTGATTTTCCGAATATCTTCTCGGAAGTATTACCAGGTTGTCACCTGACTGCTATGTTGAGCTCGTGATCAAGTCGGGTTCTTGTGAACCACCCTTTCTCCAAGAATCTGTGATGGATATCCCGGAGCTAGTTGGTTAAGCTAGACAACAACTTGGAGAGTTGGAAGATAAAAGCTTGTCTGACTTAGTTCATGTTAAGGGATATCTTTCTGTGTATGTGTGTGTGTTGAAGAAAGATGATATCTTCATTAATTGGTCCTTGTGATCAGTTGTTGGACCTATTGTCTTACCCCATCTATAATTTGAGTATGGGCTATCATCCAATCAGACCAGAACCAACGATATTCGTAATGTTGTCTTACTCGTGGTTGATCCCTCGAGCATACACCATTATATCTTTTGAGTCTGACCAATGCTAACACTTGTTCTCTTAACTATGGAATTCCTTTTAAAGGGAAACCCGGAAGAATTGTTGTTGAGCCCATTGACAACATCCTTATCTCCTCCATGATTTTGTTGAATATTAAGCTAGTGTTGGAAACTTTTGAAAGCATTTCTTCATGCTAACTCATGAAGTATTTGTTTGATGAAAGGAGTGACTTCCTCTTATACACGTGCATTTGGTGAAAGTTGCCGCCGTGGATTTGAGAAAGTTAGTTTTGCTTCCTCTGGAATCATCCCAAGTCAATCATGCATACGTGCGAAGTATTCTGTGGTCTGGAGACTTGCAACCTTCATTCCATATGTGTTCCGAGCACACCAAGCCACTGATTGAGTTGTTCAAAGATAAAGGAGTCTGTCCAAGGTGAACTCTTTGGACTTCCACGCGTGGAGACTTCGATGTCATTAATGATGGTTCCCCACCTGAACTCGGTAGTGTTTTATTATAAGACTACCACGTGGTCATGTTTGTCTGGGACAGCGTGTTCACATGTTTGTAGCAGAACCAGCTCATGTTTTGGAGCTTACTATCGTAGTTCATTCCCCGAGAATCTCGCAGCGTTGTCTCGTCGAATTGTGTTGCAAACTTTCATTTTTCTTCCTAGACTCGATGAGTCTGGAATATCCTGACACCAACCAGATCTGAATCTTAGGCAGATATGATGGTTTGGAACATTTCCCAAGAACTATAATATCGGTCCCTCGAAAACCGGTAAAGTGGATGTCGTGGCCAACACACCCAGCCGGAAGACCTGTTATTATAATATCTTGATTGAGGAAGTTGGCCACCTCCCCATAGGGATTTCGTAGGATTTACTCCCTAGTTGCCCCTATGGATTTTGAGATCCCGAAGTCCGACCTTTTACTTGATGTTCTAGATATCAAACCATATCTATGAATGGGTTACGCTAGCACATCAAGGAGAACATTAGAAGCGGAGTGCTAAATGTCTCTCGGTCGATCATCCAGATTTTGTTTCCTTGGCCTCGCCAAGGTGAAATCTAAGAAGGTGTTATCTTCCTTTGCATCGGCATCTTCCACCGGTATTCATCATGGTAGTAAGTTGTGTTGCCAGAATCCTTGACACGGATATTGGTAAAACCTTGATGATTATGGAAATGCTCAAGTTCTTGAGAGCACGCACAAGCGTTAGGTGTTACCATCGGCACTAGCTAGGTTTGCTCTCAACTTCCTCGGTTATGCTATAACTTCTCAACAGTGGATTCACTCTCTATTGTTGGGTTCTTCCCCAGTTACCAGAATCATTCCCAGCATTTGCATTTTGTTCCCAGCTTGCACCGCCAATGTGCCATTCTACCACGGGTCTCTTCCATTTCTGGTGGTAAGCAAATTCATCCATTACGTTGTCTTCAACAAGGTAATCCACATCATCCAAGTACGAGTATGCCATTCTACCGACCCCCTCCAAATGATCGCTCGAGAATTGCCTTAGGCTGGTTTAAAGAGTTTCAATGATCTCTGAATCAAAAGTAATTCTTTTTGCCACTTAAGGGGATATCTCTACGAGTCACCTTCCCTAAGGTGTATCGTTATGGTATCATGGCAACTCAACTCCTCGCTACGTTGACAATCGATTACCACCTTCTTAAGCGTGAAATTGTGGTCTACCTAGTGAACCTTCGTCATCTGCTTCACTCCATTCCTATGGATGTGTGCTTCGCCTCTCAGCTCGAGAGATGTTGCTATGTCTCATTCCGTGAGTTAATCCTGAGTTGTTCGACCTTCGAGAAGAACCATTCTTTTAGGATCTTTCCTTTCCTCTCGTTGTCATGTTAGTTGGAGTTCTCAGAGCAAGACTTCGAGACAAAGATGGTGATCGAATCAACGCTTTGATAAAGTGCACCCTGGATCGTGAAGATTGTGCTAGTTTGCGTTTCCCCTTCACCCTACCCTACGCTTGAATCTCGGGACGAGATTTTTGTTTAGTGGGGGTGAGTTGTCACATCCCTGGTCTTGTTATGCACTAGGCTAGACCTCATGTGAGTATCATGTTTTAATTCAAATGAAATTTGAATTGAGGAATTTTTAAAGCCTCAGAAACCTTCTAAAAATGATCAACATTAAAATCTCCTCAAAGAAGTCCAAGAAAATGTTCCTCTTAGTCTCTGAAAATATTGCAAAGAGGTAAAACTCAAAACAATATTTTTGGTATCTCAGAGTTAATTATTTTGGGCCTTTGAATTAAATAAATAGCTATTTGCATTGGATATATATTTGATATATAAATAATATATGTCCAATAATTACTGGAACATTTTATGTGGTTTGGTATATTTTAGTCCTAGCCACATAACTATTTCCAGGATTTTATAAAATGGTTTAGTGTCTAAAACTAAATCAAAACAAACTACAGAAAATAGAAAACAGAATTAAATAGAAATGAAAGAGAGAGAGAGAGAAGGACTTATCTGGCGCTCACCCGGTAGCCAGCCGGCCCAGCTCCTGTGCGGCCCAGCCCATCTCCACCCCCCCGTCATCTTCCTCCCTGCCAGGAGGACAGACACCGCGACGCCGCCGCGCGCGCCACCTCCTGCTTCCCCTGGCCACCTCCTGCTTCCCCTGGCCACCTCCTGCTTCCTCCCCGAGCCCTCTAGCGACGCCACGGAGTCGTCCCCGACCGCTATCCCTCTCTCTGCTCGCTCTGGCTCTCTCCCTCTCCCGATTTGGAGCACCACCGAGAGCCACCGGAGGGCGCCGCCGTCGCATCCATAGCCACCGGCCACCCCTCGCCCTTCCGATGAGCTCAGGAGCTCCG
Organism: Triticum dicoccoides; assembly: GCF_002162155.2. Lineage (NCBI taxonomy): Eukaryota > Viridiplantae > Streptophyta > Magnoliopsida > Poales > Poaceae > Triticum > Triticum dicoccoides. The sequence goes on along the minus strand of NC_041387.1, from coordinate 393,707,142 downwards.
TCCCGACCCCATGGAGCTGCACACCGACGCACGCGACCAGAGGAGGCCCCAGTTGACCGGAGCATCGTCGTCTTCATCCCCGGTGCCCGGAGATCGCCGCCGTAAATTCGCCGTTGCAGAAGCTTCCCCGAGCTCGCCGACCCCTCCGTCCAGTCCACTGTGAGCCCCTCTTCCTCTTCCCCCTTCCCTCAAGCTCGCGCTCATCCCCTAGCCCCTTCCTCCACCGCGGCCGAGAGTTTCTCGCCGCCGGCCATGGCGCAGCCGTGGCCATAGCCGCGCATGCCCACGACGGAGTGCTTCACCGTGCTCATAAAGCCCCCAGGAGCCCAACACACCAATCAGCTCCCCCTCCCGTGCACCGCAACGCCAAACCCGCGGGTGCCTGAACTCCGGCCGCCGCGGAAGTGCTCGTCGCCGTCGACTCAGGCCATCCCAGCTGCTGTCGCTGCTACCACTAGATGCGCAAGAATGCCAGCAAGCCGTAGCCACAAACCGCGCTCAAAATGGAGGCCCGTAGCATTTTTCCGAAACGCTCCGCCGTCGTTTTGGTCGCCGCCGGCGTAACTCCGGCGAGGGTGACGTGGCAGATTAATTCGGGCTAATGACACACTTAGTCAACACCTAGTGACACTGACAGCGGGCCCCACCCCTGGTCAAACCCCAGTCAGCGCTAGGTTTGACCGGGATTAGCTCCTGTGTCACTGACGTGTGGCCCCCACACGTCAGGTTTGACCTGGGGCGCCCAGTTGACCCTGCTGACGTCACAGTGACGTGGGGCTGACGCCATAAATCATTTCTGGATTTATTATTATTTCAGGAATTTGAGAAAATAGCTAAAACTTCAATAAATCATAGAAAATTAACCGTAACTCCAAATTAAATAATTTATATATGAAAAATTATCAGAAAAATTCAAGGAATCCATCTGTACCATTTTCATGCATGTTTGAACAATGTTTGTCCTCTGTTTTGGACAAAACGTTTAAAGGGCATTTAAATAATCACATATGGAGTTTGAATTTGAATCTTGTATTCAAACCAACTTCATTTCATCTGTTGCTAGTTGCATTAGCTCAAAACACATTCATATTGCCATGTCATGAGCATGCATCATATTGTGCATTGCATTGATTGTATTTCTTCCTTGTTGCCGGTATCTGTTCCCTCCCGGTAGACGATGTTCCGACATTGTGATCGTTGACACTGATGAAGACTCAATGTTATCTTCAGAAGTGCCAGGCAAGCAAAACCCCCTTGTTCATTCCGATACAATCCTACTCTCTCGCTCCTGCTCTCTTTTACTGCATTAGGACAACACCGATTCATCTGTTACTTGCTGCGGTAGCTGAACCCCTTTATCCTTTGCATGACCTGTCATTGCCACAGTAAATAGATGAAACCCACTAGCATGAGTAGGAGTTGTTTGAGCCCTGATGTGCCTACTCATTCATGCTTGTTTGTCATGCCTGCTACTGCTTAGAGTTGAGTCAGGTCTGATTCATCGAGGATGAATTAGAGGTGTGTGAACATGTCCTACTATGTGTGAGCTAAGTGTGTGAACACGATTTGGTAAAAGGTGTCGGTGAGAGGCCATGTAGGAGTACATGGCGGGTTGTCTCATTGAAGCCGTCCTTAGGAACTGAGTTCTGTGTTTGTGATCCATGATTCAGCTACTACCATGCATTGGGCCCTGAAATATGACCCCGCTCGACTTCTTATTCACCCTAGTCATCTGTCCAGGAGTTGCAAGTAGTTTCTGGTGTTTGTAGCTTACTGGAGGCCGTGGACAGCGCTGACCGTAGGGGTGGGCTTGTGATGCGGTAGGTACGTGGCACGGTGTACCGGATGCCCGTTTGGTATCTCGGGAACCCTGTTCACATCGTTTGGGGCTGTGAGCGAAACTCCGGCCGGATCTCCTCATGGATGGAACCCGAATAGGCGATAAACCTGGACTAGAGACTTGAGTGTTTAGGTAGGTCGTGGTCTACACCCACGTCGGCTTTCGCTTGAAGTCTGCCGAGCACATGTCGTGTGCAGACGCTAAGTGGTGGAAACATGTATGAAGAAGTACACCCCTGCAGGGTTAACATCATCTATTCGAATAGCCGTGTCCGTGGAAAAGGACTTCTGGGTTGCTTATATCAGTTCATAGACAAGTGAAAGTGGATACTTTAAAAGGCGCAAGATAAGCGTGAGTGCTATGGATGGCGTTCTCGTAGGGAGACGGGAGCGGATCCATAGTGGTGTATTGATATGGTGAATATGTGGACTCGTGTGCGCCACCTCAAAAGAGTCGCTTGCAGTCGTAGTTTAGGATAGCCACCGAGTCAAAGCTGGCTTGCTGCAGTTAAACCCCACCATCCCCTTGTTGAAAATGATGCATATGTAGTTAGTTCTGATGTAAGTCTTGCTGGGTACATTTGTACTCACGTTTTCCTATTTTATGTTTTTGCAGAGAGACTTCAGTCTCACTAGTAGTTCCACGTGGACTTCGATGTTTAGCTTGTTACCTCAGCTACGATCTTGTGCCCTCGGCAGGATCTGACAGATAGTCAGGCTTCTCAGCCTTTTTCATTTATAGATGTCTATACCCAGACATGATAGCTTCCGCTTGTGCTTTGATTTGTATGCTCTGAATGTTGGGTCATGAGACCCCTGTTTGTAATATCTCGCTCCTCGGAGCCTATTGAATAAATTACTTGAGTCGTAGAGTCATGTTGTGATGCCATGTTGTGTTTGCACATATCGAGCATATTGTGTGTATGTTATTGAAATGCTTGGTATGTGTGGGATCTGACTATCTAGTTGTTTATCTTTAGTAGCCTCTCTTATCGGGAAATGTCTCCTAGTGTTTCCACCGAGCCATGGTAGCTTGCTACTGCTCCGGAACACTTAGGCTGGCTGGCATGTGTCCTTCTTTGTTCATGTGTCTGTCCCTTCGGGGAAATGTCACGCGATGAATACCGGAGTCCTATTAGCCCGCTACAGCCCGGTTCACCGGAGTCCTGCTAGCCCAGTGCTACAGCCTGGATTCACTCGCTGATGACCGACACGTTCGATGCTGGGTCATGGATGCCTGTCCCTGTAAGTCTGTGCCACTTTGGGTTTACGACTAGCCATGTCAGCCCCGGGCTCCTTATCATATGGATGCTAGCAACACTGTCATATACGTGTGCCAAAAGGCGCAAACGGTCCCGGGCAAAGGTAAGGCGACACCCGTGGGAATACCGTGCGTGAGGCCGCAAAGTGATATGAGGTGTTACATGCTAGATCGATGTGGCATTGAGTCGGGGTCCTGACATTGTCTCCCTTCAAATTTGGCCGCTATGGGATCTCTTCCAGTCTTCATTTGGGAGTAGGACCAAGGCCACTATAAATAGGACCTAGCCACCACCATGGAAGAAGGATCAGGTCGACCGCATCCATTCCACCCTCACCAACTCACTTGAGCTCAAAAACACACCTCCTGAGGTTGTTCTCCCCTGTACTAGTTCATCCTCAGCCCGTCGAGGCAAATCCACCACAAAGCAGGAGTAGGGTTTTACACCGCAAGGTGGCCCGAACCTGGGTAAACTGCTGTGTCCCCTTTACCTCGAGTTCATTGCGCTAGGCTATGAGATTGGCAAGTAGGCAGACTGGAGAGGTTGAGATCTCCGCATGCACCCCAGAGTTCGAACCTCTCAAGGGTTTGCGGAACCCGAAATCTGACATTTGGCACGCTAGGTAGGGGTGCGTCGGAATCTCTCTTCCTTCGGTCTATTCCCCGTTTCTCCACCGCTTCCATGGCTGACGCACGTCGAGCTCATGCTGAGCACCGGGCTGCTCTCGCCGCCCGCATCGCTCAGACAGCATCGGCAGGCGATGGCTGCCCACACCAGCCCCCGTCGCCTATGGCGAATGCTGCCACAGGCCCTGTGGGCCACGAGCAATAGGCCTCTTCGCTGCATCCTTCCGTGCGCCACGACGGGCGCTCCGCCACTCTATCGCTGACTCCGGGCGCTTCGTCTTCCCATGGTCGTCGTGGCCCGCCGAATGCGCAGGCTGCGCTGCTCATGGCACACGAGCTCCTGCGCTACCGCCCGGTCGATGACCTCTACGAGGACTGACTCGACCGCATCACCGAGCTCGTCAGCCCTACTGGAGATTCTGCTGCACCGTCTCGCTCGTTGCCTCAACCACCGCCTGTTGCAAGAGACGTAGCTCACGGGGCACCTCCTCCACCTCCCAAGCAGGACGCCATCATCGAGCCAAGGCGGGTGGCACCTCGGCGTGATCCGCAACGCCAGGCGCCTGCGCGCGATGAAGCAAGCTTCCAGGTGGTGCAGTGGCCAAAATAAGATGCGCATGCGCTCCCAGCACCGCCCCATCAAGACCGCGCACCACCTGTGATGGCGGTGCACGTGCACCAAGACCAGGCTTCACCTCCACGGCGGGCTCCTGTGACCACAGCAGGGTGCCGCGCGTTCACTCCGAAGTTGCGCAACATCATCTGGACGGGGAAGTTCAAGCCCGACCTGCCTCCACGCTATGACAGCACCGCCGACCCTGCTAAGTTTCTGCAGCTCTACGAGTTGAGCATCGAGGCGGCCAGCGGCGACGAGAAGGTCATGGCGAACTGGTTCCCCATGGCCCTCAAGGACGACGCGCGCTCCTGGCTCTTGAACCTCCCGGCAGGATCGATCTCCTCCTGGGACGAGATGCGGGAGCGCTTCATCACCAATTTCCAGGGCACACGCGACCGCTCGCTAGCCGCGGGTGACCTGCGACGCATCAAGCAGCAACCAGGAGAGACCCTACAGAAGTACATCCAGGGCTTCAACATCGTTCGCCTCAAGATCTCCAACGTGTCAAACAAAGCCATCATCTCAGTGTTCACTGATGGCGTCCGCGTCGACAAGATGAAGGAGGAGCTCGCCATACACGAAGACCTGTGCATGGTGCTGGAGATGTGCAACATGGCAACCAAGTGTACAAGAGCTGAGGAGGGACGCATCTCCCTACTTGAGCTCCCCGACGCAGACCCAGAAGACAAGAAGGCCAAGGACGTGAAGCGCAAGGGACCGGTCGTACTCGTAGCCGAGCTAGAGATGAAGCGCGGATGCGATCACCCAGAGTCATCCAAGGGCAGCTGCCCGTTCTGCGTCTTCCACAACGTGCACAACCACAACACCAACGACTGCCAGGAGCTCAGGGCCATCCGTGACAGGCGCCTCGGTCATTGCCCCGAGCGCAACGATCGAGGCTATGGTCATGAAGGAGGTCGAGGTGGAGGACGCTAGGACGGCCGTGACCATCGTCAGGAGTGGTGCAACCAGCCTCAGGAGGACCACTGGCAGGGCTAGCCTCGTGAGGGTGCCTGGAGGGATCAGCCTTGCGAGGACCATCCTCAGGGCAACGCTGGCTTTCCCCCGCTGCCGCCACCACCAAGGACAAAAGCAGACCACCATCAGGACAAGGCGACTGTCGGCTTCCAAGAGCCTCATGCCATCGCCTGCATCCTGGGCGGCTCCCAGGCCCCAGCCTCTCATCGCATCTTCAAGCAGTTCGCATGTGAGGTGAACGCAGCCCTACCCAAGCTCGAGGCAACGCGCCATCTCAGGTGGTCCAAGTACGCCGTCACCTTCAACTCCTCCGACCAGCTCAAGTGCGCGGCCCCTGCTGGCGCCCTCCCAATGCTCTGCTCATCCATCATTAGCAACGTACTCGTCACCAAGACGCTCATCGATGACAGCGTAGGGCTCAATGTTCTCTCTATCCAGACATTCAATAGGCTCCAAGTGCCATATCACCAGCTTCAGCCTACCAAGCCCTTCTCAGGAGAAACCTACGGCTCCACGCATCCGATCGGGCAGGTCTGCCTCCCCGTCACCTTCGACAAGCATGACAACTACCGCACCGAGCTCATCGACTTCGACATCACTGACATTCGCCTGCCACACGATGCCATCCTCGGGTACCCAACTCTCGCCAAGTTTATGGCAGTTATGCACCATGGCTGAAATGTCCTCCAGATGCCAGGAAACTACGGCATCATCAGGGTCGCCTGCGAAGAAAATGATGCGGTGTGCTCTCTCGAGCGTGCCTACCAGGCTGCAGCAGTCGAGAGCCCATACGAAGAGGGCGCACCCTACCCTCCAGAGGTCGTTCCCAAGAAGAATAAGTAGCTGCTCCACCAAGGATCTCAGGAGGGTGGGGCGTCCGGCGATGTTGCATCAAGCCCTGCGTCCACGGACGGGGCGCCTTCCCCCTTGCATAGGAAGGCGTGCTAGACGCCCCTCTCAGGCTGGGCTCGGGGGTGCTCCTTTGGAGAACCTCTGACCTGGACAACATCATGAGGAAGGCGCTCGGGCACCATGTGGAGGCATGCTTCAGTGCGCGCTTCCGTGAAGAGAGTGCAAGGCGCGAGGCACCAGGCGCTCAGGAATTCATCACCAAGGCAGCCAAGGAGATTCAAGAGGCAAGAGCTATGTGGAGCAATCATCGCCCACCACCAAGCGGGGCTCCCTGCCCAGGCGAGGACGGGGAGCTGCGCGTCTGCATTGACAACCCTGGGCTCAACAGGATCGCGTCCCAAGAGCTCTTCTGGCTGTCCCGTGTTGGCCGATGCGAGGGTCCCCCTCACAGCTACATTCGCATGCCCTTCGGTTTGCTGAACGTGGCTGCCGCATCCTAGCGCCACATGCAGGGTGTCCTCGCAGCTCAGGAGGCCAGGCGCCGAGCGATCCAGGCGGAGATGGCGATGGATCCTCACGAACCTCCCGGACCTCCAGAGCCTCCCGAGGTTCAGGGCCAGGGTGGCTCATGAGGAGCGACTTTTGCAGCATGCATCTTCTACTGCTCCAACACCCCTTCAACAACGGTACCAGGTGGCATCTTTTAGTTCGTTCAGTTGGGGGCGCCCCTCGGGCTGCACTATCCCCAAGCCACGTGGGTCTGTCCCTGTGACATGTATCCTTCTTGCATTTATTAGGACTGGCTTACCTTCTTCCATGAGTTGCCTTATGGTTATCATTTGCCTGTCCGGCGCTTCGTCGCCGTGAATGTCTCATGCCCTTGCAAGCCCACCCACGACCGCCTCATGATTAAGGACTGGCACGACGTCTGTGCTTGGGTCCGTCCCTGCAGCGTTGCTAAAACCAAGAGGCTGAGCTCTGGCTCACGGGCCAGCTCCCGTGCATGTCACCTCCCATGTCCATTGGTGCCTTATTCTCGCATGGGCTAATTGTGGGCAGATGAGTGACGGCGCGCGACCTGGTGCCTCATCACCACGGGAGCCGTGTGCCGGTTGTCTTTCTTCAAGACCGTCGCATGAGAAGACTGGGCACGACGTCCGTGCTCAGGTCCATCCCTGCAGCTTGATAAACCCAAAAGCTCAGCTCTGTCTGGCGGGCCGGTCCCGTTCACGTCACCTCCTGGGGTCGTTTGTGTTTGGCCTTCTCATGCGATAACCTCAGGAGATTCACTCGACGCAGGTTGCCTAACCATCTCGCAGGACTACCACAAGTGTTCCCAATCAAGTTCAGGCGCAACCCGCCTTGAGGTAGGGCCTCGTGAGTCCCGTGCTGGCTCATGAGTGCCTAGACACACCTCCTCTAGCCCTATCGTGGAAGCCATGTGTTAGGGCGGAGCTGTACACACCCCGGTGTTCTCCTCAGAGGGAGCCCCCACCCACGTACCTGTGGAAGCACCATGCTCTGCACTGGCAGTCGACACGGTCGAGGAGCGGAGATGCCCGTGCAAGAGCGTAAGCACCATGCTCTGCACTTGTGATAAAGAACTGAGGGTAGCTTCACGGCTGCTGCAACCTCAGGTGAGCTCCAGGCTGAACGCTTAGCCTCACCGCACTGCTTTCCCTTGGGAGAGTAGCACGAAAGGGATGGGCATGGGGGCTACGCTCAGGTCATGCCTGGCGTACGCCACCCCGCCAGGTCCCACGGACCTGGTCTTCACGCACCCCTCCTGAGCGAAAGCCCAACGTGGAAAGGTATGATGGTCTGTTCGTACGTCAAGGGGGACTCCTGAGCATCGCGACTCGGGAGCCGAACTGGTCATGTAGCCCCTCACCCCTTGTCCTCGTCCTGGTCATCCGAACGACTCAACAACGGCTGAGGTATGCGCGGGGCCGGGCCCTGCCGACACAGAACGCCAAGACCTGCTCCCACACCTCCATTCTGAGGGTTGTTCGTACGTCAAGGGGGACTCTTGAGCATCATGACTCAGGAGCCTAACTGGCCACGTAGACCCCACTCCTTGGCCTCGTCCTGGTTATCCGGACAACCCAACGGCGGCTGAGGTACGCGCGGGTCAGGCCCTGCGGATGCAGCGCACTAAAGCAAACGAAAAGGAGGTCACAGAGACTAAGCAAATTATTACAAGCATAATGTCTCTTGAAAGTACCAAGCATAAAGTTCTTATGCCTCCACGAGGCACGATACGTGATGAAGAAATAAGGGGAAGCATCATCATCAAGCCTCTTTCTTCTTCCTTGGGCGCCGTCATCGCTCGCTAAAGGAGCCCCGTCGTCGATGACGTCGCTGCTGTCCTTGTCATCAGCCCTAGCCACGGGCTCGACGGCGAGGAACTTCTCAGTACGGCCTCCACCTGATCCTTCACGGCCTCAGCTGTGGCAGCACAGGACCCTGGGTCCATAGGCTCGAGCAAGGCACCAAAGTCGAGGGCGGGGTCTTGGAGATAGAGAAGGCTGAAGACGCGCGTCATGGCCGAGGAAGAAAGAACGCGGGCCTCTCCCACCACCATGGGGCCTACTCCAACAACGACGCCCTCGAGTGCCGCGACGAGCTTAGGGAGCAACACGATGGGACCCTGCTCTGAAGTCACCAGCGGCACCTCGTTCTCACCTCCGTGGAGACCCTGCAATGACTTGAGGGACCTCACCTCGAGGGAGATGAAGGTGTCATGCCCTGCAGCGGCCGCTTCCTCCGCCTGGGCAAGAAGCTTCTCCCTGGCCTCCAGCCGAGCCTTCTCATCGGAAACAAGCTTGGTGCAGGACACCTGGGCCGCCTCCACCTCCTCCTTCAACTTCCCCAGGCGGCTACGCTCGGCAACCTGCTCCTAGGTCGCCTGCCCCAGCTCGACATCGCAATTGGCAACCGCAGCTTCTCCTCCCGCACCTCGAGCCGACGGACCTGAGCGACCTACTAATCGCGAAGGGTATGTAGCTCGGCCTCCGCCGCATGATAGCGCTCCCCGGCGTCTTGGGCTTCTTGCAGCGCCACGTCGCGGGTGGCTGCTACTAAGCCAGCCACTCTCTAGCCCTCCTCTATGAATGCCATGGCTTGGCCCAAGGCCGCCCTGACAGACGCATCGGCCCGGAGCCACCCCAAGACCAGGTCTAGGTGCCCCGACGCCCTGCGTCGGTCCGGATCCTGAAGATCGTCCCAAAGCTGGTTCAGCACGGAGATGGCCTCCTCCAGAGTACTAGGCGCTACAGAAGAACCACAGACCGATGGCGTGGTGGAGAGGAGAGGAGACGGTGTCGGCGTCAAGACTAGCGGATCAACAGCAACAAAGGGCTCTGGAGCCCTCAGGCCCCCGGCAGGCGGGTTGGGAGCGAGCATTTCTAGAGTCTGCTCAGCCGCAGGAGCTATGTCCCCCTGAGGCTCGGCCCCGGAGCCTCGGGAAGACAACACCACCACAGGACCATCAGGATCAGCCACGTCCCTCTGAGCCGGTGCCGCAGTGACCATAGCAGGGCGCTTGGTCTCGGTGGCTCCACCGTCCTCCTTCTTCCTCTTTGCCACTGGCTGCAGCCTAACATCATGATGAAGATATTGAGTGCTACATCAAGATAAAAGAGCAAGGGCAAGGATATGCACTTACTAATCCGCAGCGACGTAATTCCTCTTCATGCTAAGGAGCGTGAACTTCCCGGGCACGAGCGGCACTGCGCTCTCGGGAGCAGATGAGTGCACAGCCGGTTCTGCAATGGATGCCGGCGGCGAAGCGGGGGCGCTAAGGGAGTCCTGGATTAGGGGGTATCTGGACAGCCGGACTATATACATCGTCTGGACTATTGAAGCGTGAAGATACAAGACTCAAGACTTCGGCCCGTGTCCGGATGGGACTCTCCTTTGCGCGGAAGACAAGCTTGGTGATTCGGATATTGTGTTTCCTTCCTCGTAACCGACTCCATGTAAACCCCATCCCTCTCCGGTGTCTATATAAACCAGAGAGGTTGGTCCTTAGAAGACCGATCACAATCACAATCATACCATCATAGGCTAGCTCTTAGGGTTTGGCCTCTAGGATCTCGTGGTATATCTACTCTTGTACTACCCATATCTTCAATATTAATCAAGCAGGAAGTAGGATTTTACCTCCATCGAGAGGGCCCGAACCTAGGTAAATATTGTGTCCCTTGCTTCCTGTTACCATCAGCCTAGACGCATAGATCGGGACCCCCTACCCGAGATATGCCGGTTTTGACACCGACATTGGTGCTTTTATTGAGAGTTCCTCTGTGTCGTCGCCGCAAGGCTCGATGGCTCGTCTCGTCATCAAGGACAACATTACCTCAGAGGGAGCTCTGGCTATAGGATAAACTCTCCGACTTGGCGGCTTTATCATGGCTGCCCCATCGGCGGTAGCGCTGACGATGGCCTCTCGGGTCATCAATCGTAACCTTCGCGTCAGTTCGGAACTCGCCGAACAGATAGACCCGATGGAGCTCTCCTCCCTTAATGAGCTCTTGGATCGCATCGCCGCTCTGGGAGTCGCTACAGACTATGACCGGATCGGGCTTAAACCCGACCAAAGGGACATCAGATCCCCGCCGGCCACCCATGAGATAGCGGTAGTGGAGGAACCACACACGGATCGCCCCTCGACTTTGAGGACGAACTATGTCCGGATCACCGAACTCCTTGAGCCGAATACTTGCTCAAAGGAAGACATGACCCGAGTCCCGGACTTAGAACCGGGCATTGGGCCGAAGAAATTGGGCGGCACTCCGGATCCTGAGCTGTCAGGCTCGAAACCTCCCATGCCCCTGGGTGTTAGATCAGATCAGAATCCGGATTCAGCTAACAACACCCACCAGGACTTAAACCGTCTCTCCCGCATCAGGCAAGAGCCCCAGGAGACTGTACATCGCTATTGGTCCAGATTCCTCCTTGCGCTTAACAAGGTCCGCCAGGAGGACGTAGTCTTACTCTTCTGCAAAAACAACACGGACAAAGGACTCCTTAATGCTATAAGCCGCCGTGACATAGTACACTTCGCGGATTTGGCAATCATAGTACAGAAGTACTGTGCGATGGAAAGCGCCTGGAAAAACCCAAACAGAATTTTGGGACAGTACGACTCTCACCAAGATCTTTGTCCGAACTAAACGGGTGAACTCTTGTAAGTCGGCCGATCATGTCCCCAAGAAACCAAAGCACACCCCAGGGCGTGGAACCATATTGGAAGAATGGCTCAATGGACCATGTAAACTCCACAACACTCCGGACATGACACCAACTCATAGCCTTAGAGCATGTTGGATACTCCGGCAGGTTGCAAAAAGTGGCGAGGATCTTCTTGCAAGCCATAAAGCAGAACAACATCCCACCAACGAACATAATGCAGTATTAATAGTCTTCAAGACTTTCGCCTCAGACAATAGGCGCAAGCAAGCTCATCGAAGCTCCGCTGAAATTTGCCATGTGGCAAAGATAAACCCCTGGAACGACACTGCTATAACTTTCAAGGCCAGTGATGAACCTCGATTCCAGACTATCCAAGCACTGGCTGCTCTGGTCCTTAGCCCAATCATGGACGGCTTCCGGCTCACTAAAGTACTCATGGACGGCGGAAGCGGATTAAACTTGATCTATGAAGAAACGCTCAACAAGATGGAAATTGATAAAGGCCGCATTGAGCAAAGCGGCACCACCTTCAGGGGAATCATCCCTAGTCGGGAAGCGCGGTGTGCGGGAAAAATCACACTCGATGTGGTATTCAGCACCCCGGAAAATTACAGGTCCGAAGAAATCACATTCGAAGTGGCTCCTTTTAGCAGCGGATACCACACCCTTTTAGGGCGGGACGCGTTTACGAGATTTCAAGCCATACCCCATTACGGGTACATGAAGCTTAAAAGCCCGGGCCCACTGGAATCATCACTCTAACCAGTGATCCGGACGTCGCACTTCGCGCCGAAAACAAAACCGCAGCAGTGGCCCTGGAAGCATTATCCGAAGCCCTAGCAGCCGAAGAATTAACAACGCTACGGGCCACCGTGGACAGGGACGACCTGATACTCGACAAGCGACCCAAGTCCACCTCATTTAAACCCGCAGAAGAGATAGTCAAATTCCAAGTCCATCGGGAAACAGTTGAGCCCCGTAATGGACGCTGCACTACAAGACTTTTTACGCAAAAATGGGACATTTTTGCCTGGCACCCAACGGACATGCCGGGCATCCCGCGTGGATTGGCCAAGCATAGCCTTAACATACTAAAGGGATATAAACCTGTCAACCAGACCCTAAGGCGATTCTCAGAGCCCAAACGACAAGCAATGGGGGAAGAGCTAGCCAAGCTACTTGAGCCCGGATTCATCAGAGATATTAAACATCCGGATTGGCTGGCAAATTTGGTAATGGTACCAAAGAAGGACAAATCCTGGCGCCTATGCGTCGACTTCAAAGACCTCAACCAGGCTTGCCCCAAGGATCCCTTTCCCCTCCCTCACATCGATCAAATCATCGATGCCACAGCTGGACACGACTCGCTGTGTTTTCTCAATGCATACTCTCGATACCATCAAATAAAGATGGCAGAGTCTGACCAAGCTGCAACAGCTTTCATAACGCCATATGGCCCTTTTTGCTTCAACACTATGCCTTTCGGGCTTAAGAATGCCGGTGCAACCTATCAACACATGATTCAAACATGCCTGGAAAAACAAATCGGCAAAACAGTGGAGGCATATGTGGACGACCTGGTCATAAAAACAAGACACGTCGAAACCCTAATAGGTGACTTGAGGCTTAAATTCGATAACCTTCGGACATACGACATCAAGTTGAATCCGGAAAAATCTATTTTCGGCGTCCCCTTTGGGAAACTACTGGGCTTCATTGTTTCCAATAGAGGAATCGAAGCGAATCCGGCAAAAATCCGAGCTCTGTCGTAGTTGGCTATAACAATAGACCTCAAGCACATCCAGAAACTAGCCGGATGCGTGGCTACTTTGAGCCACTTTATCTCCAGGTTAGGAGAAAAGGCATTCCCTCTTTACCGCCTCCTTCGGTGCACCGAACACTTCGAGTGGACGGATGCAGCCGCGGCCAGACTCGATGAAATAAAGACTTTATGGCCAGTAATCCAGTCCTAACAACACCGAATATCGGCGAGCCTATGCTACTGTACATAGCTGCAACACATCAAGTTGTAAGCGCAGTCCTCGTCGTCGAACGAGAGGTTGACGGATACAAATTCCCTCTCCAAAAGCCGGTTTATTACGTATCCACGGTCCTCACCCCATGCAAATCCCGATACCCATACTATCAAAAAATAGCATACACGATCTTCATGGCATCCCGGAAGCTGCGACACTACTTTCAAGAGTGTTCGATTACAGTGGCCTCTGAAGTACCACTCAGTGACATAATAAACAACCGCGATGCTACGGGTCGGATTGCTAAATGGGCTATCGAGCACCTTCCGTTCGACATAATATACAAACCACGGCGGGCCATCGAGTCGCAAGTACTGGGTGACTTTGTCGCCGAATGGACGGAAGCCAAACTCCCTAAAGAGTATGGTGCGTACTCCAACTGGATCATGCACTTCGACGTCTCTAAAATGCTGGCCACCATAGATACGGTCCAGTACGTCCTCCAAATATTATACACAGACTCCAACAATGCAGCCGAATATGAGGCTCTGTTGCATGGCCTTCGGATGGCAGTCTCTATGGGCATCCAACGCCTGGAAGTGCGCGGGGATTCAAACCTCGCAATATCACAATTAAACGGAGACTTTGATGCCAAGGATCCAAAAATGGCGGCCTACCGTAATGCCGTCGTCAAAATGTCAGCTCGGTTCGAGGGGCTCGAATTCCACCACGTGGCTCGAGAAAACAATCAAGCGGCGGACGTCCTCGCCCGCATCAGTGCTAAACACGACCCTGTCCCACCTAACATATTCCTGGAAAGGTTGTTCAAGCCATCCGTAGTATGGGAAGGGGAGTTCGGCAATACTAGCACGGATCCGAACACACCCCCAGATTCCGAACCATCGGACACAATCGGAGGCTCTGCCACCGAAATAACATCTTCGCCCCATGAAATCATGGCCGTAATCGCCCCGTGGACTGAGCCTTTCTTGGCCTACCTAAATAGGCAGGAGCTCCCCGAAGACCAAAATGAAGCACGCAGCATTGTCCGGCGTTCTAAAGCTTACAAAGTCCATGAAGGGGAACTCTATAAGAAAAGCGCGACCGGAGTGCTCCAAAGGTGCATCTCCGAAGAGGAAGGGCGGAAACTCTTGGCTGATATCCATGCTGGACTGGGCGGACACCACGCAGTGGCTCGAGCGCTAGTTAGCAAGGCCTTCCGTATAGGCTTCTATTGGCCGACGGCCCGAGCAGACGCACAGGACCTTGTCCAACATTGCGTCGGCTGCCAGCTCTTTGCCAATCAGAGTCATATGCCCCCTACCGCCCTCCAAGCAATCCCCATAACTTGGCCCTTCGCGGTCTGGGGGTTGGATATGGTCGGACCTCTTAAAGGGGGAAGCCATAAGAAAAAAATACTTATTGGTCATGGTGGACAAGTTCACCAAATGGATAGAAGCCAAACCAGTCAAAATGGCCGAATCCGGACCAGTTATAGACTTCATATCCGGGGTCGTACACCGATACGGTGTCCCCCACAGCATCATCACTAATAATGGCTCAAATTTCACAGCCGATGAAGTGAAAACTTGGTGCGGCAAAATGGGCATTAAGCTCGACTACGCTTCTGCCTACCATCCCCAAACAAACGGCCAGGTCGAACGGGCAAACGGTCTCATCATGAGCGGCATCAAACCCAGACTAGTGCGATCTTTGACAGAATCGGATACGCACTGGGTGGAGGAGCTCGACTCCGTACTCTGGGGGCTGCGGACCACACCGAATCGCAGCACCGGATATACACCATTTTTTATGGTTTACGATGCGGAAGCAGTACTACCCTGCGACATAATACATGATTCTCCATGCGTACTGTCGGCATAATGGGCCACGGGTAGGCTAACCAGCGCCCCACGACATTTCAAGACATCGGGGCAGGCCGCGCCCCTCAGGCCGAGTCCCAGGAGTGACTCCAAGATATGCCGAGTACCAGGCGGCGACTCCCAGATAAGCCGACTTCAAGCCGGCGACTTCCAGGGAGGCCGACTGCGGAGAGTCGGCCCAAGACTCCTCCCTTATCCCAAAGTACGACACGGGGTATGGTTACGGCATGGCGTTTCCCCCCTCGCTTCCGAAGGGCCGGCGTGGCTACAGTAAGCCGTACCGCTGGAAGATCTCCAGCGAGATACGACACTGTTGCCATGCCTGCCCTGACCTCAGCCACTGTATGCAGTGCACTGTGCCCACGACGCCGGCCTGTACGACCAGAAGGCGGCAGGGCCGCCTGTCAGTGGGAGGGCCGAAGCCGGCCTGGGCAACCCGAAGAGGGGCCCATGGGAGTCGGCCTCCCTGGAGTCGGCCGACTCCTCCCGGGCCCCACGAGCCATTAATCAGATAAGATGGGGTATGGCGACAGTGATAGCCCGATAGACGGCGGCACTGTTGCCATGACCCAATGACCAAGCCTGCGTCATCAGGAGTGCCGCTACAGTATCAAGCCTGTGCGCGGGACCCACCAGTCGGCGGGCCCCAGAAGCCGGCGGGAAGGACGGCGGCCTGAGAGACAGACGGCAGGGACCCGCGCCCAGCCGGATTACTATTGTACCCCCGAGGGTAGGCCTATATAAACCCCCCGGGGCACCCATGCAAAGGGTTCGGACCTAGAGAGAGAGAGATAGACCAGATAGCCCAGGAAGGAGAGAGCTAGCCTTGCCCTCTCCTACCTCCCGAAACAGCTCCAGGAGCTCCATTGTAGCCACTTTGCTTTAGTGATCATGCGGAGACCCCGCAGAGCAGCAGTAGGGGTGTTATTTCCTAGGAGAGCCATGAAGCTGGGTAAGTTCCGCCGGCGTGCATGTCTTCGCCTCATCCCGCTTCCAGGCACCGGCGACGTTCTACTCGCTCCCACCATGATAAGCCATCCTTTGACATATGTCGTATCCAACCCCCGACATTTGGCGCCCACCGTGGGGCGAGGTGCACCGTCGTCCGGAGATCTGCTCTGGACGGGAACCCTGTTCCTCCCCGGCGAGCACAGCTAGCCCGGCACGCCAGACGGCGTCTGTGCCGACGCGCTACGCAGCGCTGAGATCGCGTGTGCAACCAGCTGCCTCGCCGATCTTGTCGGCGAGGTTTGCCTCTCCGACGAGCTTGCCCCCGACGCAGGCACGTGTGGCCCCGAGAGCCTCCTCGCGGGCCTCATCGGCCAACTCCATGTCACCGGCGAGCCTGCCGTGGACCTGGAGTCCATAGGATCCACCGACCCGATGCTGGTCGACTCCGACACTGCGTCGCTCGACGCGTTCCCCACCAGTGTGGTGGTCTACGATGAGCCGCTCTCATACGCGGGGAGCGGCGGAAGCACCATCACTGAGGTCCTCGTCCTCGAGCACGGCGAGCGCTCCGGCGAAGGAGCGCATGACCCGTTTGACGCGGCCCAGCGAGACCTTACAGCATCGATTCCGGAAGACGCCGACGCCAGGACGCTGGAGGCGCTCCGCCTTCAGCTCGTCGAGGGCGTGAAGAAGCTGGCAAGCATGAGGCGCTTGTCAGAAGCTTACCAACGAGAGATGGATCGCGCCGTAGGCGGCTCGCCAGCTCCAACCGGGCCTAGCCGCCTAGGCACGGTCCGACAGCGCGGCGCGGCAATCGCCAACCTCTTCGGGGCTAATCGCCCTGTGTATGCCACGCCCGCAGAGAATATCCATGCCGCCCAGGCGGCGGCAGACGAGCTCGACAACTTCGAAGGCGAAGAGTGCCGCATAATGACGGAGCGAGTTCAGCAGCTCCTCGACACGGCTGCCGTGCAGAATAATGCCGGCTGCCGCACCGAGGCGCCGCTGCGCCAAAACGATGACCCACCGCCTCGCCGAGACCAAGGTGCAACGTCTCGAACACCGACTGGCAGGGCCCGTGGGAAGAAGGACAAGGAGCCGGCTGCTGGCCGCAGTCGGACTCACATCACCATCGAGCGCGACCAAGACGGCCGCCCTAGAGCGGTGGAACGGCGGGACGACTACCTACCTCCCCCTCCTCGCAGAGAAAGACAAGTCTCCCCGCCGCCCTGGAACATCCGACTCTCGGAGACCGCCTTGGCCGCCGAGAGGGAGTCTGAGAGAACGACGCCCGTCACCGGATCGACCGACTCCACCGATCCCTGGCGCTGGAAGAAGAAGACGAGTTGGGTCCCCCCTGCTTTGGACCCCGCATCCGGGACGAGCCCTTTCCCAAAGGGTTCACGCTCCCCCGAGACACGCTCAAATATACCGGCACCGTGAAGCCGGAAGATTGGCTGATCGACTCCACGGCCGTCAACATAGCGAACGGCAACAAGCGTGTTGCCGTAAGATACGTCCCGCTCATGCTCCAGGGCTCGGCCCGGACGTGGTTAAACAGTCTGAAGCCTCGCAACAGCAACAGCTGGGTCGAATTCACCGAGGCTCTCGTCCGCAACTTCACGAGCACGTACAAGCGACCTCCCAAGCCACGCCAGCTCTCCTTGTGCGTGCAAGGCCCTGACGAGTCTACTAGCGACTACCTCACGCGATGGGGCGAGCTCCGGAACTCCTGCGAGGGCGTGCATGAGGTGCAGGCCATCGAGTACTTTACTGCCGGGTGCAGAGAAGGCACCCTCCTCAAGCACACGCTCCTCTGCAATGAGCCGGAGACCCTTGATGAGTTGCTGATCACAGCGGACAAGTACGCCACGGCCGACTCCTCCATGAATGCGGAGATTCGGGTCAGCACAACTGGCAAAGTCGCCCCTCAGGCTCCAAGAACTCCGGCTGAAGACAGCAGTCGGCGGCAACAGCATAATGACCAGAAGCGCAAAGCCCCGCAGCCGACTTCCAGCAGTCGGCAAGTGGCAACGGCAGAGGACCAGCAGCTGGAGGGACCGCCTCCGGCGAAGCGGCAGAAGGGTGGCAAGTCCAACTGGCTGCCGGCCTTCTCCTACGAACAGACTCTAGATGGTCCCTACAAGTTTCACAGCGGCGCGAAGCCGTCGAACCAAACCACCAGGAAATGCCACTGGCTGACCAGAATCGCCAAGGGGGACGACCTGCTCCCTCCCGCTCCTACTGGGCCGCCTCCTCCACCACCGCCCCAGCAGCCGGCCGTCAGGCCAGTCGGTGCGATACAAGACGAGTTCCCGGATGAGCATGGAGCCTATGTGGTCTTCACCAGTGTAGCGGATGACCGGCGCAGCAGGCGCCAACAACAGCAAGAAGTGAATGCGGTTGCATCAAGCACTCCCGAGTTCATGCATTGGTCCGAGAGGCCTATCAGTTGGAGCAGAGCTGATCACCCAGATGTGATGCCGAGTCCAGGCTCCTACGCCTTGGTCTTAGGCGCCACACTCGCCATGGATAGGCGGGCCGCTCGTTTCTCGCGAGTACTGATAGACGGAGGCAGCAGTATCAACATCCTGTACAAGGATACAATGGAGAAATTAGGAATCAAGCGAAGACAGCTTCAGAGCAGCCGGACTGTGTTCCACGGAATCGTCCCTGGCCTTTCCTGCTCACCAATCGGCAAGATCCTGATAGATGTCCTCTTCGGAGACAAAGATCATTTCCGCCGAGAGCCAATTTGCTTTTAGGTGGTGGACCTTGAGAGCCCATATCATGCACTGCTTGGCCGACCCGCCTTGGCCAAGTTCATGGTGGTCCCCCACTATGCCTACCTCAAGATGAAGATGCCGAGTTCCAAGGGAATCCTAACCGTGTCCAGCGACTACAGGAAGTCGTCCGCTTGCGCGGCCGAAAGCAGTCGGCTGGTCGAGTCCTTGGTGATCGCAGCTGAGAAACGGCTCCTTGATCGGGTCGTGGCGATGGCCGGCAAGCAGCCCGAGTTATCGCCCGACCCCAAGGAGTCGGAAGCAGAAGGATCATTCAAGCCGGCCAGAGAAACAAAGAAGATACCGTTGGACCCGGAGCACCCGGAGAGGTACGCTGTCATGGGCACAGGCCTTGACAGCAAATAGGAAGGCGAGCTCGTCGATTTCCTCCGTGAGAATCGCGACATCTTCGCATGGTCCCCCAAGGACATGCCTGGTGTCCCCACGGAATTCACCGAGCACAAGTTACACGTCCGATCTGATATGAAGCCCGTCAGGCAGCCCTTGCGCCGCCTGTCAGAAGAAAAAAGAAGAGTTGTTGGAGAAGAAATAGCCCGGCTCCTTGCAGCCGGCTTCATCATGGAAGTATTTTTTCCAGAGTGGCTGGCAAACCCAGAACTGGTGCTGAAGAAGAACAAGTAGTGGCGGATGTGCATTGATTACACGAGCCTCAACAAAGCCTGCCCCAAGGACCCATTTGCTCTGCCGAGAATTGATCAGGTGATAGACTCCACAGCCGGATGCGAGCTGTTGAGTTTCCTAGATGCATATTCAGGATATCATCAGATCAAGCTGAACCCGGCTGACAGAATGAAGACCGCCTTCATCACGCCATTTGGAGCCTTTTGCTACCTGACCATGACGTTCGGCTTGAGAAACGCCGGCGCCACGTTTCAGCGTTGCATGCAGAAGTGCCTCCTGAAGCAACTCGGCAGAAATGCCCACGTCTATGTGGATGACGTGGTGGTAAAGACAGAAAAGCGTGGAACCTTGCTGGAGGACCTCAAGGA
This sequence comes from Triticum dicoccoides, assembly GCF_002162155.2. Lineage (NCBI taxonomy): Eukaryota > Viridiplantae > Streptophyta > Magnoliopsida > Poales > Poaceae > Triticum > Triticum dicoccoides. The sequence continues at coordinate 393,687,170 of NC_041387.1, read as the reverse complement.
AACATTTGAGAATCTGCGCCGATTCCAGATCAAGCTCAACCCGGAGAAGTGCGTTTTCGGAGTACCAGCCGGCCAGCTCCTCAGTTTCCTGGTCTCCGAATGCGGCATAGAGTGCAATCCAGTACAGATCAAGGCCATAGAGAGGATGGAGGCACCCAGACGACTGTTAGATGTGCAGAAGTTCACTGGCTGTTTGGCATCCCTCAGCCGATTCATCAGTCGACTGGGCGAGAAGGCTCTCCCCTTGTATCATCTCATGAAGAAGACGACCTTCTTTGAGTGGACTCCCAAGGCGGACGAGGCTTTTCTCCAACTAAAGAAGATGTTGACTACTCCCCCTGTGCTGGCGGCTCCGACTCCCAAAGAGCCCATGCTCCTATACATTGCCGCCACCAGCCGAGTAGTCAGCACGGTCATTGTAGTCGAGCGCAAGGAGGAAGGCAAGGCGCTACCCGTCCAGAGACCGGTATATTACTTGAGCGAGGTGTTGTCGGCCTCCAAGCAGAACTACCCCCATTACCAGAAGATGTGCTACGGCGTGCATTTCGCCGCCAAGAAATTGAAGCCTTACTTCCAGGAGCATCCAATCACCATGGTCTGCACAGCTCCACTGGCCGAGATCATTGGAAGCCGAGATGCTTCTGGCCGGGTGGCCAAATGGGCCATTGACCTGGCTCCCTACACCATCTACTATGAGCCCCGCACGGCCATCAAGTCACAAGCACTGGCCAACTTCCTCGTCGACTGGGCCGAAACCCAGTATCTGCCGCCAGCGCCCAACTCCACCCATTGGCGGATGCACTTCGACGGCTCCAAGATGCGCACCGGCCTGGGAGCCGGCGTCGTCCTCACTTCCCCCAAGGGCGACAAGCTCAGATATGCACTACAGATCCACTTCACCGCCTTCAACAACGTGGCCGAGTACGAGGCGCTCATCCACGGGCTCCGGCTTGCCAAAGAACTCGGCATTCGCCGGATCCTGTGTTATGGCGACTCTGACTTGGTGGTCCAGCAATCATCTAGCGATTGGGACGCCAAGGACGCAAATATGGCGAGCTACCGTTTCCTCTTCCAGCAAGTCAGCGGATACTTCGAGGGGTGCGAGTTCCTCCACGTGCCGAGGAACGACAACGACCAAGCAGACGCCTTGGCACGAATTGGCTCCACCCGCCAGGCAATACCATCTGGTGTCGCCCTCCGGTGCCTCCTCAAGCCTTCTATCAAGCCGTCACCAAAATCAGATTCAATCTATGTACCGGCTCCGCTTGAGGAGGACGGATCCGACTCCAAAAAACGTACAGTCGAAGCCGGCCCGGGGACTTCAAAACCCGGCCCGGGGACTGCAGCAGCAAGATCGAAGACTCCGGAGCTCGGCCCGGGGACTGCTCCAATCGGCCCCGGGACCTTGTCAAATCAGCAAGCGGCCGCGGACTCCAACCCGCCGCCTCCCAGCCCGGCCGCCCTTATCCAAGTCGCACTAGTGGCAGTTGAAGAAATAGCAGCACCTTCATGGGCCCAGCCCATCCTCAGATTCTTAGTAAACCGAGAGCTGCCAACTGATGAAATCTTGGCTCGGCAAGTGCAACGCCGTGCAGCAGCATACACCATAGTCAACAGAGAGCTGGTCAGGCGCAGCGTTACCGGTGTCTTACAATGCTGCATCGAAGCAGAACAAGGTCAGGCAATCCTCAGAGACATCCACGAAGACAAGTGCGGTCACCATGCGGCCTCCAGGGCACTCTTTACCAAAGCCTTCCAGCACGGTTTTTTCTGGCCAACCACTCTGGAAGAGGCCAAAGAATTAGTCCAAAAGTGCAAGGGGTGCCAGATTTTTTGGTCCAAGCCACTTCAGCCGGCTTCCGCACTCAAGACTATCCCCATCGCCTGGCCCTTTGCAGTCTGGGGCCTGGACATGGTGGGAACATTCAAGATGGCACGAGGTGGCTTGACTCACCTACTTGTTGCAGTGGACAAGTTCACCAAGTGGGTGGAGGTGAAACCCATCAAGAAATTGAATGGTCCGACTGTAGTAACCTTCATCGCGGACATGACAACTCGGTACTGCATCCCACACAGCATCATCACCGACAATGGCACGAATTTTGCCAAAGGCGCCTTGGCCCGTTTCTGCGCGACAGAGGGCATCCGACTGGACTTAGCGTCCGTTGCCCACCCGCAGTCAAACGGCCAGGTGGAGAGAGAAAACGGCCTCATCTTATCCGGCATCAAGCCTTGACTCATCATACCGCTGGAGCGATCTGCCGGCTGTTGGCTCAAGCAGCTGCCAGCCGTCCTCTGGAGTCTGCGCACGACTCCAAACAAGTCAACCGGCTTCACACCATTCTTCCTCGTCTATGGCGCCGAAGCCGTCATCCCAACGGACATAGAGTTCGACTCGCCGCGAGTCACCATGTACACCGAGGAAGAAGCAGAAGAAGCACGTTAAGACGGCGTCGATCTGCTGGAAGAGGGTCGGCTGTTGGCACTCAGCCGATCCAGCATCTACCAGTAGAGTCTGCGTCAATACTACAACAGGAAGGTCAGGCCAAGATCCTTTCAAGAAGGCGACCTTGTGCTCCAGCTGATCCAACGAACAGCCGGCCAACACAAGCTATGGGCACCTTGGGAAGGCCCCTTCATCATCAGCAAGGTGCTAGGGAATGATGCTTACTATTTGATCGACGCCCAGAAGCCCCGAGCATGCAAGAGGGACGATTCCGGCAAAGAGACAGAGCGCCCGTGGAATGCAAATCTTCTTCGAAGATTTTACAGTTGATGCAGTATGTATCACACTACCCCTTTGTATTAAAGTCCTAAGACTTTGGGCCCCCCGAGACGAGCTCGGGGACTGCCCTTTTTGTTATCTGTATGATAAGAATTATGCCTCCGAGTACATTACTTTCATTACAAGCCGCTTGGCACCGGGCTTGACTAGTCGGCCCGGGGACTCGCCGCCTTGCGCTATGAGAAGCTTCCCGCAGTCAGACAAGTAGTGTGCGGTACCCAATCCGCCTCCTGGCAAAGCCGCTGCTCGCAGAGCGACTGTGAGGCAGGCAGGAGTGAGGAAGAACGGGCACCCCACACGAAAAATGGCTAAGGACCTAAAGCACGAACATAGCATAAGACGGCCTCCAACATTTCTGAAGCGGAAGGCCGACTCATGAGTAGCCGGCTCGCCGTCTTTATTAGCCTCTATTAAGGACGGCCGACTCTTGGGTAGTCGGCATGTCGCTTTCTATCCGACTTGCTAAAGAAACTCTAAACGGCCAAGTCCTTGCCTTCCCGAAGTAGCCAATCACTTGACCCAGCGGCAATCCGCAGAGCGGTTGCTTGACTAACAAGGCAGCAACTAAAGGAAGGCGGCAAAAGGAAAAGCCTAAAGAGCAGTAAGCAAGGAAAGACAGAAAGCAGATTAGTATTTACATAGGCCCTTGGCCGAATCTTCGAATAGAAGTTCAAGATACACCCCGCGGGTGGAATTGTTCGAATCTAACAAAGTTTTCAAAAGATTACTAAGACAGACAAACAGAGGCGAAAAAGCAGCCTAGGAGGCGGCATCTGGGATCGGAGGATCAGAGGAGACGGCGGTGTCAGGTGCCGGGGCAGTCGGCTGGGCGGTCTCGGTTTGATCGCCTCCGGCGGCAGTCGTTTTCTCTTGACGCGGCTCGTTGCTGGAGGCGCGGTCGAGCTGAGGCTGGCCGCCTGCTCCGTCTTCTGGCACCTCCGCCTCACCTTCGGCCTCCGTCTCATCCTCCTCCTCGGTGCTGGAGTCGATCACCTCAGCCGAATCCTCTCCATACTCCGGGTTCATCCCGAACCACTCTGTCGGCACTTCCTCGCTGCCTTCAGCCCGCTCGGGCATGAAGACGCTGGTGTCCGTGTACTCGGCGATGGCCGCCGCACGCTCGATAAGGGCGCCCTCCACGGCCTCCAGTTCGGCCTGGGCTTCTGACCGGAACGCGGCCAGGCGGTCTAGGTCCAGCCCTGGATACCACGCCTTGACGAACTCCAAGGCCCGGTGCGCTCCGGCCCGGGCCGAGGAGCCCTTCCAGGCCTCAAGACGGCCGGCAGTGACTTCCAGCCAGTCGGCGGTCCGACTGGCGGTGCGCAGAGCCGGCATATCCGGCCACAGAGCGGCAACCGCCTGGGCGCCGGCACGCTGAAGCCGGCGCATCTGCCGGTGGACCGGACGAAGACGGGCGTCAATGCTCAGGAGCTGTTCATCAACGGTTCGGGGGGCATTGGCGGCGATCTCGTCACCATTCGCCCTTTGCGCCTCACGAGCAGCCTCGATGGCCAGAGGGACCGCCTGCGAGTGACCAGGGAAGAAGTCTGCCAAGACAAAGAAGAAGAAAGTCAAAAAATCAGAAGTCGGCCCGACACCTAGTCGGAGGCGTGAAGAAGCGAAAGAAACATACCATCCACAATATCCTCGATCTCGTGGAAGCCGGAGGTCAGCATCGCCTCCCTGTTAGTCCAGGAGGAGCGCTCGCTCTCGAACTCGGCTAGGAGAGCGGCTTCCTTCTTCTCGGCCTCGTCCTGCGCCTTCTTAAGCATCTCCTTCTGCTCGGCCAGCTGCGCCGCTAGCAGGTCGCGCTCCGTGGCGAGCCTGTCTAACTCCTCCTCCTTGGCGCGACGGGCGGTATTGGCCTCGCCCAGCTGCTCCTGAAGAGCGGCGTTGGCTCCTGAAAATCGAAAGAGAAAACAAGTCAGTCGTCAGCAAAGAAGATCGTCAGGAAGATCCGGCCCGACTGCTCAGCAGTCGGCCCGAATCTCGGGGACTACAGCCCGCGGGTGCGCCAGCGCGCCCCCGCGAAGAAGAAGAACTCACTCCGGCTTTCCGACAGGTCGGCAGCCCGCTTGCTCAACTCCTCAACATTGCGGTTCAAGGCAGTGGCGTGGAGGTTGTGATACTCCTGCAGTAAATCATTGAAGATGAAGTTAGTGTTTGGAACTCGCCAGAGGGAGTTCCGAACCGCCTGCTCAGCAGCCAGCCCGGAACTCGGGGACTACACCCAGTGGGTGCGCTGGCGCGCCCCCACAGAGAAAAATAAGAATCAAGAAGGAGAAGAAGCTTACTCGGACGGCCGTTCGCGCGGCCAGGTGCGCTCTGGTGCAGGTCTGAAGGGCGCCGCCTTCGGCCCACAACTTCGCCTGGACTTCCAGGAGCAATTGATTTAGCGGCCCGGTGCCGCCTCCGCGCACCCACCCGGTGGGCGCGGCGCTTGTGGCCTCGGCGTCTAGAGCTGCCGAGCTGGCAGCGCCGATTTCCCGAGGTCGCGGCGCCGAGGTCGCCCTCTCAAGACGGCGACGCACCAGCGAGGCGACTTGGAGAAGCAGCCGCGTTTCAGCCTCGTCCATGGCTGGCGGCTCCGACGGATCCAGATGGTGGTGGAGGCGGCGGCAGCACGACAGCATCCGACATGGAGGCCTCGCCGCTCTCCTTCTCCGCGATGGGGTTCTCGGTGCCGGCTCCCCCGGTCTGCCCCGTGAACTCCGGAGGCGGCGGTGCAGACGATAGTGGAGGGACGAGCATCGCCGATCGGCGACGCGCGGCCTCCTCGGCGTGCCGTCTCGCCACAAGGGAGGCTTCGGCATCATCTAGCTTTTTCTGGGCGGAGGCGGCCGCCCTGTCGGCCTCCGCCTTCTCCAAACACGCGGCCTCCTCCTCCTCGCGCTTCTCCCGCGCGTTCCGCTCCGTCTCCTCCCGGAGGTCGGTGGCAGGGTCGGGCCGCCGAGTGTTGGCGGATGTCTCTGCCGACCCCATGACGGAGGGGACGGCGACTCTCTTAAGGGAAAGAGGGGCCCTGAAGAAGAATGGAGGGAGTATATAAACGAAGACTCGGACAAGATTCAACGAAGAAAATAAAAGAGCGTAAAGACTTACGCGGATACTAGCGGCGGCTTTCTCACTACCCTTTAGAAGCGGTTGGCCTTCACGGCCGCCTCCTCTCGTCTGGTCGCGGCGGCCGCCCCTTGAACTTCTTCAATTTACCGCCGGGCGCACTCGGCCCGGCGTGACGCCTCTTCGCGCTGCCTTGGCCGGCGGAGGAGTTGGCGCCCGACGGGCCGATCCTCAGCTGGTGGCGCGGAGCGACTTCTCCTTCGGTGTCGTCATCAAGCCAGTTGGCAAAGGTGGCCGAGGTCCTGAAGTTGCCTTCTGCCCCCCTCCACCGCCTTCGGCGTCGGCTTCCATCGCCGCCGCCCCCAAGTAAGGGTCGTCGACGTCGCTCTCCGCGCGGTCGGGAACATACTCGCGGGGCTGCCTCATGGCGCCGGTGGCAGGCTGCATAAGAGGATTCTAGTTCAGAAGAAGCTAACAAGAGTTAGAAGCCGGAGTCGGCTGCGGAAAAAAGATAAAACAGCAGGGAGACGCGACTTACTACTGGTGGAGGGTTGTCGCGCGAGTACGGCTCCTTGCCGAACCGCCAGTCCTCCTCGTACTCGCAGTGCGCGATGTAATTCACCATGTTCGCCACCTTCTTGCGGGGCATCTCCTTGGTGCTCATCCGACTTGGGTCTCGGAGGCCGCTCATCTGACAGATCAGGTGAGGCCGGCCTTGGAGCGGGAGAACTCGGCGCGCCACGAAGGCGGCCAGCAAGTCGGCCCCGACGAGTCCCTCCGACTGCGTCAAGACTCGGAGTCGCGCCACGGCGGCGGCTCCGGCGGGAGTTAGCGTCTTGACTCGGTGGGACCAGCTGGGGAGCCGCCCAGTCAGGGGAGCGGCGTTGTAAGGCGGCAAATTGACCCAGTCACTGTCGGAGGCGAGATTCTTCACGTAGAAGTACGAGCGCTGCCACATCTTCACCGACTTTATCAGTGTGATGGGAGGAAAGGGTTGTCGGCCGTCGAGCGCCGCATCGCGATGAAGGCGCCGCACTGGGCCGGCACGCCGGCGATGTGCGTGCCGAGCTTAGAAGAGAAGAATTCTCCCCACAGCTCGATGGTGGGGAGAACACCGAGGAAACCTTCGCACAGGGTGGCGAAGGCGGAGAGCAGCACCACCGTGTTCGGTATGAGGTGGTGCAGCTGAAGGCTGTGGAACTCCAGGAATGAGCGGAAGAAGCCGCTCGCCGGCAGCCCCAGGCCGCGCATGAGGTGCGAGCGGAAGATGACCCGCTCGCCCTCTTCTGGCGCCGGCCGGATTTCCCCTTCCGGCGCGGCACGGGCGCGCACGAGGTCCGCGCTGGGGAGACGGCGGGTCTGGCGGAGGAACTCGATGTGTTCTTCCTCTACCTCCGAGCCGTCCCATATGCCGGAGCGCACGGCAGAGGCCGCGGCGGAGGAAGAGCTCATCGCCGCGGTGTGAGGTGCTCCTGCTCAACGGCGGAGGAAGGAGGGAGAGGAAGCAAGATGAGGCGGGGGAGCGGGGAAGAAAGGCGCGCAAACTGTGCCGCTCCGCTTCCCCCGGCCTACTTATAGCCCTGCGGGCTGAGAGGCCGAGGGACGGCCGTGGGATTAACTGCGCACGATGCCCCATGCCGCCCCACGATTTACCCACGAAGTTACTGCGCACAGTAACAACGTGGGAAAACCAACCGTCCTCGGCCACAACGGATCCGTCCGTATGCCGAGGCGCGGTAGTGGCGGGCCCCGCCTGACGGCCTGTCCCGTCGCGCGCGTGGGCAGGCAGACTGTTCTCCCCACGTGGCGCCACGCGATAGGACCACCCTGATGGCTGCGGGGAAGCGTATCAGGCACGCCACCTTCGAACTGAGGCTCTTCACCGAAGTCCCGACTTTCGACAGTCGGCCCAAGGGAAGACGGCAGCCGAGTCCCAGAGTGTGCACTTTTAAAGATTGAAGCTATTGAAGCCCCACAATGCAGCGACCGCAGGGTTTCAACAGCTTCGGGGACTACTTTCGGGGTAATGGGCCACGGGTAGGCTAACCCGCACCCCAGGACATTTCAAGACATCGGGGCAGGCCGCGCCCCTCAGGCCGAGTCCCAGGAGCAACTCCAAGATATGCCGAGTACCAGGCGGCGACTCCCAGATAAGCCGACTTCAAGCCGGCGACTTCCAGGAAGGCCGACTGCGGAGAGTCGGCCCAAGACTCCTCCCTTATCCCAAAGTACGACGCGGGGTATGGTTACGGCATGGTCGTTTCCCCCCTTACTTCCGAAGGGCCGGCGTGGCTACAGTAAGCCGTACCGCTGGAAGATCTCCGGCGAGATACGGCACTGTTGCCATGCCTGCCCTGACCTCAGCCACAGTACGCAGTGCATTGTGCCCACGACGCCGGCCTGTACGACCCGAAGGCGGCAAGGCCGCTTGTCAGTGGGAGGGCCGAAGCCGGCCTGGGCAACCCGAAGACGGGCCCGTGGGAGTCGGCCTCCCTGGAGTCGGCCGACTCCTCCTAGGCCCCACGAGCCATTAATCAGATAAGATGGGGTATGGCGACAGTGATCGCCCGATAGACGGCGGCACTGTTGCCACGACCCGATGACCAAGCCTGCGTCATCAGGAGTGCCGCTACAGTATCAAGCCTGTCCGCGGGACCCGCCAGTCAGCGGGCCCCAGAAGCCGGCGGGAAGGACGGCGGCCTGAGAGACAGACGGCAGGGACCCGCGCCCAGCCGGATTACTATTGTACCCCTGGGGGGTAGGCCTATATAAACCCCCCGGGGCACCCATGCAAAGCGTTCGGACCTAGAGAGAGAGAGAGAGATAGACCAGATAGCCCAGGAAGGAGAGAGCTAGCCTTGTCCTCTCCTACCTCCCAAAACAGCTCCAGGAGCACCATTGTAGCCACTTTGCTTTAGTGATCATGCGGAGACCCCGCAGAGCAGCAGTAGGGGTGTTATCTCTTAGGAGAGCCCTGAAGCTGGGTAAGTTCCGCCGGCGTGCATGTCTTCGCCTCATCCCACTTCCAGGCACCGGCGACGTTCTACTCGCTCCCACCATGATAAGCCATTCTTTGGCATATGTCGTATCCAACCACCGACACGTACGCATGTACAAAGAGAAGGAAGCTGAGTCAGATTGGCAGGACAACTTGGATGCCCTGGAGGAGGAGCGCGATGTCGCAAAAGCCCGTTCCACATTCTATCAGCAGCAGGCTCGACGATATCAAAGCAAAGAAGTGTGGGCGAAAACTTACAATATTGGCGAGCTCGTTCTACGCCTATCGGAGAAGAAGAAGGACAAACTCAAACCCAAGTGGGAAGGTCCCTTCGTCATTGACAAAGTTCTCACCGGAGGAGCATACCGCTTACGTAATGCATCTGATAACAGACTCGAGCCGAACCTAACACCGAACTCAGTGTTTGTCTCCTTACTCCCTCCCTTTTACTTATGCTCTACCCACTCTTCCTTTCTCGACCTTTTTTCTCTTCACACAAAGTATTTAATATAGTGCGGACTCCCGGATTACTCCGGCCGCATTATGTGTGTAAGCAATACCTGGGGGCTTCCTATACGGAAGCTAAAAATAAATACTCAGATGGCTTTTTGCCCATCACATACGAGTTTCTTTTTCATATGTGCCTTTTCTTCACCATTATATGCATCGATATGTCTTAAGATGTGGCCAAGCTGGGTTGCCTGCCTCTTGTGTTTATGCCCTACGTTCCCGTTAATTCGGCTAGGGCATAAGGGGAGCACCTCTGTGATTGTTACTGTCGGTTCAGCTGGATGTGTACCTCAGACTGGGTGAAGCCGAAAGCTAGTTTCCTTAAGAGAATATTCGATCGGTGAACAAAAGATGTATTCGTTTATTACAACGTAAATCCCCAGAAGTCTTGTATCTTGCACCATCGTTCGCAGTCCGGACATGTGCATTGTCGCATGTGTACCGAGGGAAAGGAATCCCTAACGGAACTATTCTCCCTGGAAGATGTTTCTTACTATCCATGTAATATAACATTACTAGTTGGGTACTTGTCTGTTCAAGCACTTATGACACCTACGCCTTGTCTCCACGCATACCCCGGTCTTGTATAACTGAGCGGGTATTCGGACACACCCTGGACTATAGGATCCGGGGGCTGAAGCGAAAAGGTCCACCATGACAAATGATTTTAATCCGTCTAGGGACTAATTATGTCCATTAAATTACATAGTCACTTGGACTGACTATATTCTTCCTCTATACCATCCAAAAGGCTATCTAGCTTACAATCCTGTTGAGAATACTTGGCGGCTAACGCTACCTGGTCATATACCAGGCTCACGGGAATTTCTTGCCCATCAGGCCCCGCAGGTCCTACTTCGGCCATATGGTTCGGGTCCAGCTTGGTGTAGCGCGTCTTCACCATAGCCCAGGATTCTCTTGCACCTTGCCGGCAAGCTGACATCTTCCACAGTTGGAAGCGCCGCCGTGCTCCTTGAAGCATATCCACAAGCTCCCCCATGCCGTTCGGCAATAAGCTTGATGGCCACAAGGCTTGAGCAACACCCTGCATCACTTGCCGAGCTCGCTCATGCAGTTGCGAGAGGTCTTGCAGTAAATCACTTGCAGATGAGGGCATCTCCTCTTCAGGGCAACCCGTTAACATTCCTGCAAGCAAAATTCTTTCAATATACTTCCTCGCCGAACTATCATACAGTTCGTCTGGGCACTCACCATAAATGCCGCGTTGAAGCCTTTTGTTCTCCTTCATGGAGTCCGCCAGTTGAGCACGGACGTCTTTTAATTCCACGTCCAGCCGAATATTGGCATCTTGAAGATTGTTCTTCTCTTGCTTAACTTGCGTAAGGATGCACTTGCCAGCCTTTAGCTGCCTTTTAAGATGCGAGTCGTCATCCTTACGCCCTCCGGATTCACCCCGGGATTGTCTGCAGAATTTTCTGTTAGACTAGTCATACCATCCATTTACTAACTGGTGCATCTTCGTACAATTGAGACAAATGTTACCAGATGAGGCCTTCTGGGATTCCTCTAACTTGGCAACCGTGTCCCTCAGCTGGGCCTTGCATTCCTCCAGCTCCCGAGCCAATTGTTCATTCTTCTCTACAAGGACCTATGCATAAATTGATCCTTCAAACAATTGTTCCAACTATTTCAAGTCTCAGGGGCTACAGTTATACATACTTATCAAAGCTTCTTACCCGTATATCTTTGGTATACTGGTTCGTCGCTTGGGCAAGCCCGCCTTGAGCAGCTTGGACGTATGTGTCTACTGAATTGAAGGCATTAAATGCCTCTTCGGAAAAGATGTTGTTTTGAAGCATGGCCCTCCAGCGCCGGTGATTCATGGCGCTCTCCACTTCGGAGTTTGTGGCCGAAAACATATCCGCATCCTTTGTCAGAGAACTATGCGGAACTGGCCCCGTGTCCGCCTCCGCCCTCGAAGCTGGTTCTGGAACCCGGCTGGTGGAGGCATGATTGGCGGGATCCCCGGATATAGTCCGGCTGCTTCTCTTCCTGCCAGACACAAAGGGCGCTGTTATATTTGAAATACTATAATCGTAGGAGAGGTTATTACTTTACCTCTGCAGTGGTGTGTCGACCCTCACCGTCTTCCTCTTGAGCCTGCCCGATCCGGACGCCCGTGGTCGACGAGTCCCTAGGGTCTCGGCCCCGCGCTCCGACCGTCGTCTCGGCAAATAGCACGCCGCCTCAAGGGTAAAGCATAATACCTGAGGGGAGTCCTCTTCGGAGGATAGGGTTTTTTAGTTCGGCTTAAACGCGACACAGGAAGCAGTTTGGGATAGTCGACCGTAATGGCCACTGAGGCACCATCCCACCTCGCTTGATAAAATACCACGTTGACGAGCTCCACGGTAATATCTAGATCTTCTTTGAGTCCTGGATCTAGGGCCCTTCCGGGGTCCTCTGGCTGCGGGGAGGGGCTGAAGATTTCTTCTACGGCCCTCCTCAGTTCCTGCTCGGATACATCGATGCAGGTAATCTTAGCAGAAGAACGCTAAAGTAAGTAAAACAGGGAGAGGAATGATGACTTACCCACTCTGGGGGGTTATACATGGAGAATCCGTCCCGTGGTTTAATGCGAAGGAATTCCTCCTCTTCCCCTTTGTATAAATCGGACAATATCCTTGCCAAAGCAGTGGCGGAGCCTGGACCCTTACGGCCGGAGCGGGTGGAGTCGTCTTCCCCGTTGAAGTGCCACATGGGCTTCCCCCAATATTGAAGCGGTTGCACCCCCCGCATTATGCATATTGCCATGACCTCGGCTATCGTTAGTCCGGATTTGGCCAGTAACTTTATCCTGCTCATCAGGAAGTGTATTTCCCTCGTATCCTCTTCTTGAGGGCCCTGGGGGCGCCAGCTTAGGCGTGCCCTCGGCAGGGCATTACTGAACTTGGGGAGACCTGTCCGGACTGGATCCGGAAGGGGAACATCATCAATGTAAAACCACTCTGAAGGCCAGTTTTCTGGTGCCTTCTTAGGAGTGCCAGATAGGTATCCGGTCTCGGCAATGCGCCATACTTCAGCCCCGCCCACTTCACATAGGGATTCTCCCTGGGTGCGGGGGACAAGGCAGAATAGCTTCCTCCATAATCCGAAGTGAGGTTTGCAGCCTAAAAACAGCTCGCAAAGGGCGACGTACCCCGCTATATGCAGAATGGAGGCAGGGGTAAGGTTGTGCAACTGGAAGCCGTAGAACTCCAGGAGACCGCGAAGAAACGGGTGGATGGGAAACCCGACGCCCCTTAGCAGATGCGGGATGAGGCATATACGCTCCTCTGGATATGGATTTGGAGATCCCTCTGCTTGTTCCCCTCCGTCATAAGTGGCTATTCCGGATCGGACAGGGACCATGAACGCCGGTGGGAGAAACCCTTTGGTTTGTAACTCTATCAAACAGCTATGAGGAACTGAACACTCTCCCCAATCCCCTGACTTGGAACGAGGAGGGCGAGCAGAAGAGCTGTGATGGCCGGCCATGTTGGAATGGTTTTTCACGGAGCGCTCTGTTGGATGCTGGCTCAGGGAGGGAGAGTGAGGTTTGGATCTGAGAATCCCCGTCCCTTCAAATAGACGGTCAGCCCAGAGGATTGAGGGTGGAAAATGCAAAAATACCTCGGCTCATCGCATTCGCTCGACACGTGGAGATGGTTATTATTGAGACACTGAAGCCGAGGAGTACAACATTGATGGGAAGCTGGACACTATTTGTCGTAACAGATACTTTGGAGTATTCGGAGATGGAACCCGCCTTGCAATGCCGAAGACAAGACTGCGTGCCGGACTCATCGTCATTGAAGCCTGGTTCAGGGGCTACTGAGGGAGTCCTGGATTAGGGGGTATCCGGATAGCCGGACTATATACATCGTCCAGACTATTGAAGCGTTAAGATACAAGACTCAAGACTTCGGCCCGTGTCCGGATGGGACTCTCCTTTGCATGGAAGACAAGCTTGGCGGTCCGGCTATTGTGTTTCCTTCCTCGTAACCGACTCCATGTAAACCCTAGCCCTCTCCAATGTCTATATAAACTGGAGAGGTTGGTCCTTAGAAGACCGATCACAATCACAATCATACCATAATAGGCTAGCTCTTAGGGTTTGTCCTCTACGATCTTGTGGTAGATCTACTCTTGTACTACCCATATCTTCAATATTAATCAGGCAGGAAGTAGGGTTTTACCTCCATTGAGAGGGCCCGAACCTGGGTAAACATTGTGTCCCTTGCTTCCTATTACCATGAGCCTAGACACACAGATCGGGACCCCCTACTCAAGATCCGCCGGTTTTGACACCGACAGGCGCCACCACGGGGAATCAGCACCGACTTGTCCCTCCTCGGGATCCCCTGCTTCTGCTTCTTCAGGGGGTCCCCCTAGATCTTGTGGTGACCCTGGTGGAGCGTGTCAATTCCCTGACTACGTGCGTGCTGGCGTCGTCATCATCATAGAGGGTGCGAAGGAGCTCGGTCTGCCGCAGGGGAGAGGTCTCCCCCTCACCCTCCAAGGTGGCCTCTAAGGAGTGGTTGCCGGAGGACACATCCACCGGGGAGCCTGCAGGCTGGGAAGGCTCTGGCGGCATGAGCCCATGCTCATTGAAGACAGTCATGGCGACGACAATCTCCTCCCCATCATCACAGCGGTATAGCGGGAGGAAGGTGTCAGGGGGCCACCCTAGTCCTTCCTGAGCAAGGTGCGCATGACCTTGCTCAGCTCCTCATCGGGCAAGTCGTCCGGGCGCAACCAGAGTTGGTCTTCTACGCTCGCGAACTTCCACAAGGGGTGTGAGTGTGCTTGGAGCGGCGCCGGGCGCTGCATCAGGAACTTCTTGACAATCATGGCCCCTGCCAACTTCTCCGCCTTCAGGTTAGCTGCCATCTTCTCCAGTAGTGGCTTTGGTTGGGGGTCAGTGAGGTTCTCGTGAGACCATCCCTCCCGGGTTATCGGGAACCCGGTAGGCAGCTCCAGCAGGGCGTGGTAACGCTTGGCGTCCATGAAGATCTACTTGTTCCGGAAGTCCTCCACCTTCTTCTCGGCCCGAGAGATCACGTTTCTGCCGTTGGCTGCAACGAAGCAGGCACACCCTGTGTACTGGCTGCCGCTCGTGCGGAGGTAGAAGAAGTGGCGAAGCAACACAACGGAGGGCATCACCCCCATGAACGCCTCATAGTAAAAGGCAAAGATTGATAGGAGGAGAATAGAGTTGGGGTGAAGATGGAGGGTGTGGAGCCCGTAATGGCAAAGGATGGCGTAGAAAAAGCTGGAGAAAGGGGGAACCAGCCCGGCATAGACACTGTGCAGGAAGAAGGGGTAGAAGGTACCACCCAAGGATTCCGGCTTGGCAGAGCTGACCAGGAGCATCATCTATCCCCCTCATTGTCGCTGCTCGCCATCAATTGGACCACAGTGGCGAGTAGCTTCTCCTTGGCGATAGTGGACGTGCTCAGGGCTGGCTCGAACCAAGGAGCCAAGAGCACAGTCGGGGTCGGAGCTTTCGCCATATTGATGGCCATCTGGCACGAGCTTGGTGGAGAGGTTCGACAGATCTGGAGGATTTTCGGTGTAGAGGAAGAAGGGGATCTGGAGAAAGATGAGAGGAAGGCAATGAAGGCTTAGCGGTAGGCGCCAACTTTCTTTTCAACCAGGAACCATTGCCAAGGCAGTGTGGGGAAGCGGAGACGCCCACGTCCCATCAATCACCACGCGTCTCCCAAGGCCGCAAGCCGATAGGGCCCAGTGTGCTCCATACTTGCCCTTTGGCTTCGCCTCGAAGCCAAGTCCGAGCGTGCCTTGGGCCCTAGGTCTACTATCGGTGTTCTGGGAATGGGGGTTCCCAGACTTGCCTGTCTGCGGCCCACGGCGTGGCTCCATCAGCGGCCGGGTATGGCCCAGCTTCGACATTGACAACTCAAGACCCCTGCGAGGGGCCGAGCCTCGCGAGGCGGACGACACCAAGACCTCCAAAGGGATCAGCCTCCTCAGGCTGGCTCCCGAGGAGCAGAGATTTCTATGCAAGGACCACCTCACGAGGTTTGGGTGGCGTGAGCCATGACGACCAAGGCCAGGCAGGCGCCAGCGGGCGCAGTGTACCAATTTCCTCTTTGGTGCAAAGGAGGCAAGCAGTAGGCGCGGAGTCCCGAGGAAGCAGCCAAAGGTTTCCATTCCCGTGCAACAAGACCAAGACTGCTAGGATGGCATGATGGAGGTCATCACCGAACCCACCACGGTGTCACGACCAGAGGCTTTTGCAGGCGAAGACCACTTTAGTTAGGATAAGATGTACTAGTTGTCTCCCTTCAAATTTGGCCATTGTGGGAACCCTTCCTGCCTTCATTTGGGAAGAGGACCCAGGCCACTACAAATAGGACCTAGCCACCACCATGGAAGACGGATCAGGTCGGCCGCATCCATTCCACCCTCACCAGCTCACTTGAAGTCAAGAACACACCTCCTGAGGTTGTTCTCCCCTGTACTAGTTCATCCTCAGCCCCTCAAGGCCAATCCACCACAAAGCAGGAGTAGGGATTTACACCGCAAGGTGGCTCGAACCTGGGTAAACTGCCGTGTCCCCTTTCCTTCGAGTTTGTCGCGCTAGGCTGTGAGACTGCCGAGTAGGCAGACTGGGGAGGTTGAGATCTCCGCACGCACCCTAGAGTTTGAACCTCTCAAGGGTTTGCGGAACCCGAAATCCGATAAGACCTTCCTCTTGACTTCATCTCCGGGCAAACCTACACGCTTAAACAATCCACAAACTTCATCCACAAAGATTGTAAGCATATCAAGATGTAGTGTTCCATCTCCTGCATAAGGATTAGCTAGCAGTTTCTCTATCATACCAAAAGGAATTTCAGAATAAATATTTTCAGTAGGTTCAATAGGTTGAGGAGAATCTCTTTGTTATTCCGGTTAGGGTGAAGATACCCCGAACAAGCCCCTCAAAGGATTATTTTCCATAGTGACAAGTGATAGTAAATTTTAGCACACAATATAAGTTTTTCCTTACCAAATTCCACTCACCAAAGGCGCTTCACTCCCCGGCAATGGCGCCAGAAAACAGTCTTGATGAGCCACAAGTATAGAGGATCTATCTTAGTCCTTTTGATATTTAAGAGTGTCGAACCCAACGAGGAGCAGAAGGAGATGACAAACGGTTTCCAGCAAGGTATTTTCTGCAAGCACTGAAATTATCAGTGCTCGGTAGTTTTGTGATAAGATAATTCGTAACGGGTAACAAGTAACAAGTGTAACAAAAGTGCAGCAAGGTGGCACAATCCTTTTTATTGGAAAGAACAAGCCTGGACAAACTCTTATATAAAGTAAAGCGCTCTCAAGGACACATGGGAATTACCGTCAAGTTAGTTTTCATCATGCTCATATGGTTCGCGTTCGCTACTTTGATAATTTAATATGTGGGTGTGATACATCTCCAACGTATCTATAATTTTTGATTGTTCCATGCTATTATATTACCCGTTTAGGATGTTTATGGGCTTTATTTTACACATTTATATCATTTTTCGGACTAACCTACTAACCGGAGGCCCAGCCCGTATTGCTGTTTTTTTGCCTATTTCAGTATTTCAAAGAAAAGGAATATCAAACGGAGTCCAAACGGAATGAAACCTTCGGGAGCGTGATTTTCAGAAAGAACGTGATCCAGAGGACTTGGAGTGCAAGCCAAGAAGTAGCCGAGGCGGCCACGAGGGTGGAGGGCGCGCCCCCTATCTCATGGGCCCCTCAAGCGGCCACTGACCTACTTCTTCCTCCTATATATACCCACGTACCCCGAAAACATCCATGGAGCCAATGAAAAACAATTTCCACCACCGTAACTTTCTGTATCCGCGAGATCCCATCTTGGAGCCTTCGCCGGCACTCCGTCGGAGGGGGAATCGACCACGGAGGGCTTCTACATCAACACCATAGCCCATCCGATGAGTTGTGAGTAGTTTACCACTGATAACCCACAAGTGTAGTGGATAATTATAGCCTCTTTCGATAAGTAAGAGTGTCGAACCCCACGAGGAGCTAAAGGTAGAACAAATAGTCTCTCAAGTCCTATTTGCCACCGATACGACTCTACGCATGCTTAGTGTTCGCTTTACCTAGAACAAGTATCAAACTAGAAGTACTTTGTAGGTGTTGTTGGATAGGTTTGCAAAAATATAAAGAACACGTAAATAAAAAGTAGGGGCTGTTTAGATAAAGAAGCAATAAAGTAAATACAGAGAGTGTGGAAAAGTGGTGGTAGGAGTTGCGGAATTGTCCCTGAGCAATTGACTACTTTACTAGACCGATAGCAAGTTTTATGTGGGAGAGGCCACTGCTAGCATGTCATCCCTGACTTGGAATTCTATGCACTTATGATTCGAACTATTAGCAAGCATCCGCAACTACTAACGTTCATTAAGGTAAAAGCCAACCATAGCATTAAGATATATTGGTCCCCCTTCAATCCCGTATACATCAATTTCTATGCTAGGTTGAAGCTTCTGTCACTCTTGCCCTCCAATACATATTCCTATCAACATACAACTAACCCTATGGTGTGATCCACGCGCGCGCTCATATGATGGGCACCAAAGGACAACAACATAACCACAAGCAAATTAAATCAATCATAGCAATTCATCAACCACCAATAGGACAACGAAGATCTACTCAGACATCATAGGATGGCAACACATCATTGGATAATAATATGAAGCATAAAGAACCATGTTCAAGTAGAGGGTACATCGGTTTGCGGGAGAGTGGTCCGCTGTAGATAGATGGGAGAAGGTGATGGAGATGTTTGTGAAGATGGCAGAGGTGTTGGTGAAGATTGCGGTGATGATGATGGCCCCCGGTAGCGCTCCGGCGCCAATGGAAGCAAGGGGGAGAGGGGCCCTCTTATTCTTCTTCTTCTTCTTCTTCTTCCTTGATCTCCTCCCTAGATGGGAGAAGGGTTTCCCCTCTGGTCCTTTGCTCCCATGGCTTGGGAGGGGTGAGAGCCCCTCCGAAATTTGATCTATCTCTCTGTCTCTCTGTTTCTGCATTCTGGGATTCTGCCCTGGCACCGTTTCTTTTATATCCGGAGATCCGTAACTCCAATTGGATTGAAACCTTCGCCCAGATCTTTTTCCAAGAATTAGCTTTCTTGCAGCCAAAGAAGGGCATCAACCGCCTTACGAGGGGCCTAGGAGGGTGGGGGGCGCGCCCACCTGGAGTGGGCATGGGCCCCTAGCTCGTGGCCACCTCGGGCACCGTCTCGCATTGATTTTACTTCCCAAAAATCTCAAATATTCCAAAATAATTCTCCGTTCGTTTTTATCCCGTTTGGACTCCGCTTGATATGGGGTTTCTGCGAAACATAAAACATGCAACAGACAGGAACTGGCACTTGGCACTGGATCAATATGTTAGTCCCAAAAATAATATAAAAAGTTGCCAAAATTATATGAAAGTTGAATAATATTGGCATGGAACAATCAAAAATTATAGATACGACGGAGTCGTATCAGCATCCCCAAGCTTAATTCCTGCTCGTCCTCGAGTAGGTAAATGATAAAAAAGATAATTTTTGATGTGGAATGCTACCTAGCATAATCTTGATCATGTATCTAATCATGGCATGAATATTAAGACATGAGTGATTCAAAGCAATAGTCTATCATTTGACATAAAAACAATAATACTTAGGGCATCCCAACAAACAATCATGTCTTTCAAAATATCAATGCTTCAGAATGTTATCCCTACAAAATCATATAGTCTTGTATGCTCCCTTTTCTTAACACAAGGTACCCCTCATGCCTATCCCAGTGTCAGCCAAGCAATTGTTTCAAACTTTAGTATTCTCAAACTTTTTCAACTTTCACGCAATACATGAGCGTGAGCCATGGATATAGCACTATGGGTGGAATAGAGTATGATGATGGAGGTTATGTAGAGAAGACAAAAAGGGAGAAAGTCTCACATCGACGTGGTTAATCAACGGGCTATGGAGATGCCCATCAATTGATGTCAATGCGAGGAGTAGGGATTGCCATGCAATGGATGCACTAGAGCTATAAGTGTATGAAAGCTCAAACTGAAAACTAAGTGGGTGTGCATCCAACTTGCTTGCTCATGAAGACCTAGGGCATTTGAGGAAGCCCATCGTTGGAATATACAAGCCAAGTTCTATAATGAAAATTCCCACTAGTATATGAAAGTGACAACATAGGAGACTCTATATAAAGAACATGGTGCTACTTTGAAGCACAAGTGTGGTAAAAGGATAGTAACATTGCCCCTTTTCTTTTTTTTTACTTTTTATCTTTTTTTTGGGTGGGCTTATTTGCCCCCCTTTTTTATTTAGGCTTCTTTGGCCTTTCCTTTTTTTCTTTTTTTCATGGGGCAATGCTCTATAATGATGATCATCACACTTTTATTTACTTACAACTCAGTATTACAACTCGATACTAGAACAAAGATATGACTCTATATGAATGCTTCCGGTGGTGTACCGGGATGTGCAATGATCAAGCATAGCAATGACATCAAAAAATGAACAAGCCATGAAAACATCATGCTAGCTATCTTATGATCATGCAAAGCAATATGACAATAAATGCTTAAGTCGTGTATATGATGATGATGGAAGTTGCATGGCAATATATCTCGGAATGGCCATGGAAATGCCATGAAAGGTAGGTATGGTGGCTGTTTTATGGAAGATATAAGGAGGCTTATGTGTGATAGAGCGTATCATATCACGGGGTTTGGATGCACCGGCGAAGTTTGCACCAACTCTCGAGGTGAGAAAGGGCAATGCACGGTACCGAAGAGGCTAGCAATGATGGAAAGGTAAACGTGCGTATAATCCATGGACTCAGCATTAGTCATAAAGAACTCACATACTTATTGCAAAAATTTATTATCCCTTGAAACAAAGTACTACATGCATGCTCCTAGGGGGCAGGTTGGTAGGAGTTAACCATCGTGCGCCCCCGACCTTCACGCAAAGATAAACAATCAAAATACATTGCGTGCCAATTTGGTTACATAGTTAGTAGACCATACGTGCATGCTTCGGGAATCACAAACCTTAACACCAACATCCTTACTAAACACAACCATCTACTAGTACCTCCCACATATTATCAGCTCTATATCGCAAAACTATTGTCAGGAATCAAACATATCATGTTTAGTGATCCATAAGTTTTATGTAGGATTTTATGACTAACCATGTGATTGACCAATTCCTGTCATATCTCTAAATAGATATAAGTGAAGCAAGAGAGTTTAATTCTTTCTACAAAAGATATGCCCACGCTCTAACAAATATAAGTGAAGCAAAAGAGCATTCTACAAATGGCGGTTTTCTATGTGAAGAGAAACAAGCAATCCAAACTTCAAATGATATAAGTGAAGCACATGAAGCATTCTATAAAGACATACTCAAAAGATTTAAGTGAGGTGCAATGAGCATTCTATAAATAAACCAAGGACTATATCATACCAGCATGGTGCATAAAATAAAAGTGAAAACTAAATGCAAAATACGCTCCAAGATTGCACATATCGCATGAACGAAACAAATCCGAAAACATACTGATACTTGTTGAAGAAAGAGGGGATGCCTTCCGGGGCATCCCCAAGCTTAGACGCTTGTGTCTCCTTGAATATTTACTTGGGGTGCCTCGGGCATCCCCAAGCTTGAGCTCTTGCCTCTCTTCCTTTTCCTCATACCGAGACCTCCTCGATTAGACACTTCATCCAGACAAAACTTCAACAGAAAACTCGGTAAGATCCGTTAGTATAATAAAGCAAATCACCACTCTAAGTACTGTAGCAAACTAATTCAAATTTTGTTTTTGCATTGTGTCTACTGTAATATAGCTTTTCCATGGCTTAATTCACTGATATAAATTGATATATTCATCAAAACAAGCAAACTATGCATCAAAAACAGAATCTGTCAAAAACAGAACAGTCTGTAGCAATCTGAACATTCACCATACTTCTGGTATCCCAAAAATACTACCAAAATTAGGAAAAAAAACAATTTGTACATCAAGACAGTGCAAAAGTAATATGAGCCATTTGACGTTCCAGTTAAAAATGTAAAATCGCGCACTACAGCCAAAGTTTCTGTCCTGCACCGTACAAACCAACAAGCAGTGTAAACATCCTAAAGGCAAACCTTGGCACATTATTTTTATAATACAATGGAATTGTACAAGGGGATAATCATTTTTGTTAAAAAGTTTATGTAATCAAGATTCACAAAGTTTCTGTGAGCATGAACAAAGTTCAAGGCTAGCTCCCACTTCAACAATGCTTGTCTTTCTCACTTTCACTTTCCTTTTTGAAAATTTTTGGGTTCCCCTCTTTTTTTTGTTTTTAAACTATATAAAAGCACTCAACAGAAATAAATGACTCTCTAAAACTTCCGGGTTGTCTCCCTGGCAGCACTTTCTTTAAAGCCATTGAGCTAGGCATATAGTGCTCAAGTAATGAATCCACCCGGATCCCAAGGTATATCAAAGCCAATTTTAATTAACAATGATTTGTAATTTAGTAGTGAGCACAAAGTAACATATATCAAGCAACAACGAAGTCTAACTCTCTTCCTATGCATCGGCATGCCATAAAAGAACAATTCATGCACACCAAGTAAAGGCCAACGCATAGTATAAACAGTTTCTTGCAATTTCATAGTATGGGAAACATAGAGAGGTGGAGATATAGTTCCTCTCTCATAATAATTGAAAGTAGGAGCAGCAAGCGCATGCATTTTATATTCATCAAAATTATCATGTGCAATGATAAAAGGCAACCCATCAATATAATCCTTAATAAGCACAAACTTCTCCGATATAGTGTAGTAGGGAGAATTCAAAAGGATAATAGGACTATCATGCGTGGGTGCAATAGCAACAATTTTCATGTTTAACATAAGGAACTATAGCAAGTTCATCTCCATAAGCATAATTCATATTGGCATCTTGGCCACAAGCATAGCAAGCATCATCAAAAAGGGATATTTCAAGAGAATCAACAGGATCATAACAATCATCATAGCAATCATCCTTCGGTAAGAATGAAGGGACATTAAATAATGTATGAGTTGGAGGGTTACTCTCATTAGAAGGTGGGCACGGGTAGCTAATCCGCTCTTCCTCCTTTTGTTCTTCGCTCTCCTCATCATCTTTTTCATCTAATGAGCTCACAGTTTCATCAATTTCTTCTTCCATAGCTTCCTGCAAAATATTAGTCTCTTCTTGGACAGCGCAGAATTTCTCAGTATATAGTTTAACATAGGCATTAGAAGCATAATTACCATAACAATATTCAAGTATGGCAAAATTTTCAGATTTGTAGAGAGTAGCATCATACTTTTCAATCAAAGAAGCAATTTCATAAGCACCCTTAAAAGCAACAAATTCTTCAATTTGTTGAACATCATAGTAATTATAAACACCCTTAGCATACGAAGATACGATTCCATTATCAATAAACTCACATTGGTAGGGAAGGTGTTTCTTAGGGTTTTCAGAACAACAAGTAACATCATATATTTCACATAAAGTCCAAGCATAACATTGCAAACGATGAATTTGATCCAGTGAAAGTTTCCCCTTTTCAGATATATGGTGTCACGCATAACAAGCATGCTCATCTAAAGATTTGCCCTCAACTAGGCTAGTTGGGGTTTCAGCACGAGCACATAGGGATCGAAGATGATCCAAGTAAAAAGCTTCAGTAGTGTGATAGATTTTGAGTGGTTCTTAAACCATTGGTGCAGTAGGTACAACTAATTTTTTTTGGTATTTTTCGTTTCCTACCCATAACTAAAGATAGAAACAACTAAGAACAGCAAATAAAAATTACTTAGTGATAAAGCAAACAAGCGCACACGAGAATATTCACCCCACGCTATGACTCCCCGACAACGGCGCCAAAAAAAGGTCTTGATAACCCACAAGTGTAGGGGATAATTGTAGCCTCTTTCGGTAAGAAAGAGTGTTGAACCCAACGAGGAACTAAAGGTAGAGCAAATATTCTCTCAAGTCCTATCTTCCACCGATACGACTCTATGCATGCTTAGTGTTCGCTTTACCTAGAACAAGTATGAAACTAGAAGTACTTTATAGGTTTTGTTGGATAGGTTTGCAAACATATAAAGAACACGTAAATAAAAATTTGGGGCTGTTTAGATAAAGAAACAATAAACTAAATATAGCGACTGTGGAAAAGTGGTGGTAGGAGTTGCGGAATTTTCCCTAAGCAATTGACTACTTTACTAGACAGATAGCAAGTTTTATGTGGGAGAGGCCACTGCTAGCATGTCATCCCTGACTTGGAATTCTATGGCCTTATGATTGGAACTATTAGCAAGCATCCGCAACTACTAACGTTCATTAAGGTAAAACCCAACCATAGCATTAAGATATATTGGTCCCCCTTCAATCCCGTATGCATCAATTTATATGCTAGGTTGAAGCTTCTGTCACTCTTTCCCACCAATACATAGTCCTGTCAACATACAACTAACGCTATGGTGTGATCCACGCGTGCGCTCATATGATGGGCACCAAAGTACAGCAAAATAACCACAAGCAAATTAAATCAATCATAGCAATTCATCAACCACCAATAGGACAACAAAAATCTACTCAGACATCATAGGATGGCAACACATCATTGGATAATAATATGAAGCATAAAGCACCATGTTCAAGTAGAGGGTGCAGTGGGTTACGGGAGAGTGGACCGATGTAGATAGATGGGGGAAGGTGATGGAGATGTTGGTGAAGATCGCGGAGGTGTTGGTGAAGATCGGGGTGATGATGATGGCCCCCGGCAGCGCTCCGGCGCTGATACGTCTCCAACGTATCTATAATTTTTGATTGTTCCATGCTATTATATTACCCCTTTTGGATGTTTATGGGCTTTATTTTACACATTTATATCATTTTTGGGACTAACCTACTAACCGGAGGCCCAGCTTGTATTGTTGTTTTTTTGCCTATTTCAGTATTTCGAAGAAAACCAATATCAAACGGAGTCCAAACGGAATGAAACCTTCGGAAGCGTGCATTTTGGAATGAATATGATCCAGGGGACTTGGAGTGCAAGTCAAGAAGCAGCCGAGGCGGCCACGAGAGGGTAGGGAACGCCCCCCCCCCCATAGAGCGCGCCCCCCTGTCTCGTGGGCCCCTCGGGCGGCCACCAATGTACTTCTTCCTCCTATATAAGCCTACGTACCCCGAAAACATCCAGGGAGCCAACGAAACACAATTTCCACCACCGTAACCTTCTGTATCCGCGAGATCCCATCTTGGAGCCTTCGCCGGCACTCCGCCGGAGGGGGAATCTACCATAGAAGGCTTCTACATCAACACCATAGCCCCTCCGATGAGTTGTGAGTAGTTTACCACAGTCCTTCGGGTCCATAGTTATTAGCTAGATGGATTATTCTCTCTTTTTGGATCTCAATACAATGTTCTCCCCCTCTCTTGTGGAGATCTATTCGATGTAAACTCTTTTTGCGGTGTGTTTGTCGAGATCCGATGAATTGTGGGTTTATGATCAAGTTTATCTATGAGAAATATTTGAATCTCCTCTGAATTCTTTTATGTATGATTGAGTTATCTTTGCAAGTCTCTTCGAATTATCAGTTTGGTTTGGCCTACTAGATTGATCTTTCTTGCTATGGGAGAAGTGCTTAGCATTGGGTTCAATCTTGCCGTGTCCTTACCCAGTGACAGAAAGGGTTGCAAGGCACGTATTGTATTGTTGCCATCGAGGATAAAAAGATGGGGCTTATATCATATTGCATGAGTTTATCCCTCTACATCATGTCATCTTGCTTAAGGCGTTACTCTGTTCTTATGAACTTAATACTCTAGATGCATGCTGGATAGCGGTCGATGTATGGAGTAATAGTAGTAGATGCAGGCAGGAGTCGGTCTACTTGTCACGGACGTGATGCCTATATACATGATCATGCCTAGATAATATCATAATTATTCGCTTTTCTATCAATTGCTCGACAGTAATTTGTTCACCCACCGTAATACTTATGCTATCTTGAGAGAAGCCTCTAGTGAAACCTATGGCCCCCGGGTCTATCTTTTATCATATTTGCTTCCAATATACTTTTATTTGCATCTTTACTTTTTGCATATATCTTATAAAATACCAAAAATATATTTATCTTATCATACTATCTCTATTAGATCTCATTTTCGCAAGTGGCCGTGAAGGGATTGACAACCCCTTTGTTGCGTTGGTTTCGAGTTCTTTGTTTGTTTCTGTAGGTGCATGGGACTTTTAAGGAGCCTCCTACTGGATTGATACCTTGGTTCTCAAAAACTAAGGGAAATACTTACGCTACTATTGCCGCATCACCCTTTCCTCTTCAAGCAAAACCAACGGAAGCTCAAGACGTAGCAAGAAGGATTTCTGGCGCCGTTGCCAGGGAGGTCTTCGCTCAAGTCAAGACATACCAAGTACCCATCACAAACTCATCTCCCTCACATTTACATTATTTGCCATTTGCGTCTCGTTTTCCTCTCCCCAACTTCACCCTTGCCGTTTTATTTGCCCTCTCTTTCCCAATCTCCTCCTCTCTCTTTCGCTTGCCTTTTTCTGTTTTCTTGTGTGCTTGTTTGTCCTTATGGCTTTGCCTAAGAGTACCGACCATCTTCTTACAAGGATGGAAGAGATTGAATCAAATATTAGAAGCTTTATGAATTTGCAATTTGAGCATAATAATTTCTTCAGAAAAGAGCTTAAGGAACAAAAAGGTTTTTTGGGGTGTATGAACAAAGAGCTTGATGATATGAATAAAGAATTTTATGGTGTGAACTCTCAAATTGCCGGTCTTGAAAATGCTATAGCCAAAATTTCTGATAAGAAAGCCACCTTAGTCAATAAGATGGCCGACAAACCAGAAAAGTTAGATGAAAATAATGATGAAGATCTTAAAGTTATTGATGTGTCTCCTATTAGATCTTTGTTTTGCAATATGAATCTTGATAATTATGGGACTGAAGATGAGTCAACTTTACCTAGAAGGTGTCCCAAAAATTTGGAGTTTTTAGATCTTGATGCTAAATTTGGTAAAAGTGGGATTGGAGAGGTCATGACTTTAAATAGTATTGAACCCACTATCTCGGATTTCAAGGAATTTGATTATGATAATTGTTCTTTAGAAGGTTGTATTTCCTTGTTGCAATCTGTTGTTAATTCTCCTCATGCTTATAGTCAAAATAAAGATGAAAAACTTTATGATGAAAAACATATCGTTGATGCCTTGATGCAATCTTATGATGAAAAACTTAATTTGGAAGTTCCTATACCTAGAGAACTTAATGATGAGTGGGAACCTACTATAAAGATTAGAATTAAAGATCATGAGTGTTTTGCTTTGTGTGATTTGGGTGCTAGTGTTTCCATGATTCCGAAAACTTTATGTGATATTCTAGGTTTCCATGATCTTGATGATTGCTCTTTAAATTTGCACCTTGCGGATTCCACCATTAAAAAGCCAACGGGAAGAATAAATGATGTTCTCATTGTTGCAAATAGAAATTTGGTGCCCATAGATTTTATCGTTCTTGATATAGATTGCAATCTTTCTTGCCCTATTATTCTTGGTAGACCATTCCTTAGAACGATTGGCGTGATTATTGATATGAAGGAAGGGAATATTAGATTCCAATTTCCATTAAAGAAAGGCATGGAGCATTTTCCAAGAAAGAAAGTCAAATTACCTTATGAATCTATCATGCGAGCTACTTACGAATTTAGTGCCAAAGATGGCACTACTTAGATCTATCTTCGCTTTTATACCTAGCTAGGGGCATTAAACGATAGCGCTAGTTGGGAGGCAACCCAATTTTATTTGTGTTTTTTTGTTTTTGTTCCTGTTTAGTAATAAATCTTGCATCTACCTCCTGTTTATATGTGTTTTTATCTTTTAATTAGTATTTGTGCCAAGTAGAACCTATAGGATAACCTATGATGATAGTTGATTTGATTCTCCTGAAAAACAGAAACTTTGCGCGCACGAATTTAGTTTTGTTAAATCACAGAAACGTGATTTTGCGTTGATTATTTTTTCTTCTGATCAATAGACAAATTTTCCAGGACTTCCTATTTTGGTAGGAATTTTAGAGTTCCGAAGTTTGCGTTAGTTACAGATTGCTACAGACTGTTCTGTTTTTGACAGATTCTGTTTTTCGTGTGTTGTTTGCTTATTTTGATGCATGTATGGCTAGTAAATTAGTTTATAAACCATAGAGAAGTTGGAATACAGTAGGTTTAACACCAAAATAAATAAAGAATGAGTTCATTACAGTACCTTATGTGGTGGTTTTGTTTTCTTTCACTAACGGAGCTTATAAGATTTCCTGCTGAGTTTTGTGTTCTGAACTTTTCAAGTTTTGGGTAAAGCTTTTATGGACTATGGAATAAGGAGTGGCAAGAGCCTAAGCTTGGGGATTCCCATGGAACCCCAAGATATTCAAGGATAGCCAAAATCCTAAGCTTGGGGATGCCCCGGGAAGGCATCCCCTCTTTCGTCTTCGTTCATTGGTAACTTTACTTGGAGCTATATTTTTATTCGCCACATGATATGTGTATTGCTTGGAGCGTCGTGTATTATATAATTCTGTGATTTTTAGTTTACCACAACCATCCTTTCTGTACACACCTTTTGGGAGAAGCCTACTTGATTAGAATTTGCTAGAATACTCTATGTGCTTCACTTATATCTTTTGATCTTGATAGTTTTTGCTCTAGTGCTTCACTTATATCTTTTAGAGCACGACGGTGACTTAATTTTGAAGAAATTGCTAGTCTCTCATGCTTCATTTATATTATTTTGAGAGTCTTTTAGAACAGCATGGTGTTTGCTATGGTTACAAATTTGGTCCTAGAATGATGAGCATCCAAGTTGGGTATAATAAAACTATCATAGAAAGTGAATTGGATGCTATGATCAATTTGATGCTTGATAATTGTTTTGAGATATGGATGTAGTGATATTAAAGTCATGCTAGTTGAGGTGATTATGAAAAATGCTTGTGTTGAGGTTTTTGATTCCCGTAGCATGCACGTATGGTGAACCACTTTGTGATGAAGTTGGAGCACAATTTTATTTATTGATTGTCTTACTTATGAGTGGCGGTCGGGGACGAGCGATGGTCTTTTCCTACCAATCTATCCCCCTAGGAGCATGCGCTTTGTGCTTTGTTTTTGATGACTTGTAGATTTTTGCAATAATTATATGAGTTCTTTTGACTAATGTTGAGTCCATGAATTATACGCACCCTCACCCTTCCACCATTGCTAGCCTCTCTTGTGCCGCGCAACTTTCACCAGTACCATACACCCACCATATACCTTCCTCAAAACAGCCACCGTACCTACCTATTATGGCATTTCCATAGCCATTCCGAGATATATTGCCATGCAACTTTCCACCGTTCCGTTCATATGACATGCATTACTTTTGTCATATTGCTCTTTGCATGATCATGTAGTTGACATTGTATTTGTGGCAAGGCCACCTTCATAATTTTCATACATGTCGCTCTTGATTCATTGCATATCCCGGTACACCGCCGGAGGCATTCATATAGAGTCATATCTTGTTCTAGCTTTAAGTTGTAATTCTTGAGTTGTAAATCCATAAAAGTGTGATCATCTTCATTATTAGAGCATTGTCTCAGTGAGGAAATGATGATGGAGACTATGATTCCCCCACAAGTCGGGATGAGACTTCAAACTTTATAAAAAAGAAGAGAAAAAGAAAAAAAGGGAAAGGCCAAAAAAAAGACCAAAGAAAAAAAAGAAAAAAAGGAGAAAAAGAAAAAGAAAAAAATAAAATGAGAGAAAAAGAGAGAAGGGACAATGCTACTATCTCTTTTTCCACACTTGTGCTTCAAAGTAGCACCATGATCTTCATGATAGAGAGTCTCCTATGTTGTCACTTTCATATACTAGTGGCAATTTTTCATTATATAACTTGTCTTGTATATTCCAATGATGGGCTTCCTCAAAATGCCATAGGTCTTCGTGAGCAAGCGAGTTGGATGCACACCCACTTAGTTTCTTTTGTTGAGCTTTCATATATTTATAGCTCTAGTGCATCCGTTGCACGGCAATCCCTACTCACTCACAGTGATATCTATTAATGGGCATCTCCATAGCCCGTTGATACGCCTAGTTGATGTGAGACTATCTTCTCCTTTTTTGTCTTCTCCACAACCACCTTTCTTCTCCACATATAGTGCTATGTCCATGGCTCACGCTCATGTATTGCGTGAAAGTTGAAAAAGTTTGAGATTACTAAAGTATGAAACAATTACTTGGCTTGTCATCGGGGTTGTGCATGATTAAATACTTTGTGTGATGAAGATAGAGCAACAGCCAGACTATATGATTTTGTAGGGATAACTTTTTTTGGCCATGTTATTTTGAGAAGACATGATTACTTTGATTAGTATGCTTGAAGTATCACTATTTCTTATGTCAATATGAACTTTTATTTTGAATCATTTGGATCTGAACATTCATGCCCCAATAAAGAAAATTACATTGAGAATTATGCTAGGTAGCATTCCACATCAAAAATTCTGTTTTTATCTTTTACCTACTCGAGGACGATGAGGAATTAAGCTTGGGGATGCTTGATACGTCTCCAACGTATCTATAATTTTTTATTGTTCCATGCTATTATATTACCCTTTTGGATGTTTATGGGCTTTATTTTACACATTTATATCATTTTTGGGACTAACCTACTAACCGGAGGCCCAGCCCGTATTGCGGTTTTTTGCCTATTTCAGTATTTCGAAGAAAAGGAATATCAAACGGAGTCCAAACGGAATGAAACCTTCGGGAGCGTGATTTTTGGAACGAACGTGATCCAGAGGACTTGGAGTGCAAGCCAAGAAGTAGGCGAGGCGGCCACGAGGGTGGAAGGCGCCCCCACCCCTACAGGGCGCGCCCCCTATCTCGTGGGCCCCTCGGGCGGCCACCGACCTACTTATTCCTCCTATATATACCCACGTACCCCGAAAACATCCAGGGATCCAATGAAAAACAATTTCCACCGCTGTAACTTTTTGTATCCGCAAGATCCCATCTTGGAGCCTTCGTCGGTGCTCCGCCGGAGGGGAAATCAACCACGGAGGGCTTCTACATCAACACAATAGCCCCTCCGATGAGTTGTGAGTAGTTTACCACAAACCTTCGGGTCCATAGTTATTAGCTAGATGGTTTCTTCTCTCTTTTTGGATCTCAATACAATGTTCTCCCCCTCTCTTGTGGAGATCTATTCGATGTAAACTCTTTTTGAGGTGTGCTTGTCGAGATCCGATGAATTGTGGGTTTATGATCAATTTTATCTATGAGAAATATTTGAATCTCCTCTGAATTCTTTTATGTATGATTGAGTTATCTTTGCAAGTCTCTTCAAATTATCAATTTGGTTTGGCCTACTAGATTGATCTTTCTTGCCATGGGAGAAGTGCTTAGCTTTGGGTTCAATCTTGCGGTGTCCTTACCCAGTGACAGTAAGGGTTGAAAGGCACGTATTGTATTATTGCCATCGAGGATAAAAAGATGGGGTTTATATCATATTTCATGAGTTTATCCCTCTACATCATGTCATCTTGCTTAAGGCATTACTCTGTTCTTATGAACCTAATACTCTAGATGCAGGCAGGAGTCGGTCGATGTGTGGAGTAATAGTAGTATATGCAGGCAGGAGTCGGTCTACTTATCGCGGACGTGATGCCTATATACATGATCATGCCAAGATAATCTCATAATTATTCGCGTTTCTATCAATTGCTCGACAGTAATTTGTTGACCCACCGTAATACTTATGCTATCTTGAGAGAAGCCTCTAGTGAAACCTATGGCCCCCGGGTCTATCTTTTATCATATTTGCTTCCAATCTACTTTTATTTGCATCTTTACTTTTTGTATCTATCTTATAAAATACCAAAAATATATTGATTGTATCATACTATCTCTATTAGATCTCACTTTCGCAAGTGGCCGTGAAGGGATTGACAACCCCTTTATTGCGTTGGTTGCGAGTTCTTTGTTTGTTTCTGTATGTACGTGGGACTTTTAAGGAGCCTCCTACTAGATTGATACCTTGGTTCTCAAAAACTGAGGGAAATACTTACGCTACTATTGCTGCATCACCCTTTCCTCTTCAAGGAAAACCATCGCAAGCTCAAGACGTAGTAGGCGCCACCGGAAGCAAGGGGGAGAAGCCCCCCTTCTTCTTCTTCTTCCTTGACCTCCTCCCTAGATGGGAGAAGGGTTTCCCCTCTGGTCTTTGGCTCCCATGGCTTGGGAGGGGCGAGAGCCCCTCCGAGATTGGATCTATCTCTCTGTCTCTCTTTGTTTTTGTGTTCCGGGATTCTGCCATAGCATTGTTTCTTTTATATCCGGAGATCCGTAACTCCAATTTGATTGAAACCTTCGCCCAGATCTTTTTCCAAAAATTAGCTTTCTTGCGGCCAAAGAATGGCATCAACCGCCTTATGAGGGCCCCAGGAGGGTGGGGGCGCGCCCACCTGGAGTGGGCATGGGCCCCTATCTCGTGGCCACCTCGGGCAAAGTCTCGCGTTGATTTTACTTCCCAAAAATCTCAAATATTCCAAAATAATTCTCCATCCATTTTTATCCCGTTTGGACTCCGTTTGATATGGGGTTTCTGCGAAACATAAAACATGCAACAGACAGGAACTAGCACTGGGCACTGGATCAATATGTTAGTCCCAAAAATAATATAAAAAGTTGCCAAAAGTATATGAAAGTTGAATAATATTGGCATGGAACAATCAAAAATTATAGATACGACGGAGACGTATCAACCACAGACCTTTGGGTCCATAGTTACTAGCTAGATGGCTTCTTCTCTCTTTTCGGATCTCAATACCATGTTCTCCTCGATCTTCTTGGAGATCTATTTGATGTAACTCTTTTTGCGGTGTGTTTGTCGAGATCCGATGAATTGTGGGTTTATGATCAAGTATATCTATGAGAAATATTTGAATCTCCTCTGAATTCTTTTATGTATGATTGAGTTATCTTTGCAAGTCTCTTGAAATTATCAGTTTGCTTTGGCCTACTAGATTGATCTTTCTTGCAATGGGAGAAGTGCTTAGCTTTGGGTTCAATCTTGCGGTGTCCTTACCCAGTGACAATAGGGATAGCAAGGCACGTATTGTATTGTTGCCATCGAGGATAAAATATGGGGTTTATATCATATTGCATGAGTTTATCCCTCTACATCATGTCATCTTTCTTTATGCGTTACTCTGTTCTTATGAACTTAATACTCTAGATGCATGCTGGATAGCGGTCGATGTGTGGAGTAATAGTAGTAGATGCAGGCATGAGTCGGTCTACTTGTCACGGACGTGATGCCTATATACATGATCATGCCTAGATAATCTCATAATTATTCGCTTTTCTATCAATTGCTCGACAATAATTTTTTCACCCACCGTAATACTTATGCTATCTTGAGAGAATCCACTAGTAAAACCTATGGCCCCCGAGTCTATCTTTTATCATATAAGCTTTCAATCTACTTTTATTTGTATCTTTACTTTTCCAATCTATATTATAAAATACTAAAAATATATTTATCTTATCATACTAGCTCTATCAGATCTCACTTTCGCAAGTGGCTGTGAAGGGATTGACAACCCCTTTATTGCATTGGTTGCGAGTTCTTTGTTTGTTTGTGTAGGTGCGTGGGACTTTTGAGGAGCCTCCTACTGGATTGATACCCTGGTTCTCAAAAACTGAGGGAAATACTTATGCTACTATTGCTGCATCACCCTTTCCTCTTCAAGGAAAACCAACGCAAGCTCAAGACGTAGCAAGAAGGATTTCTGGCGCCGTTGCCGGGGAGGTCTTTGCTCATGTCAAGACATACCAAGTACCCATCACAAACTCCTCTCCCTCGCATTTACATTATTTGCCATTTGCCTCTCGTTTTCCTCTCCCCCACTTCACCCTTGCCGTTTTATTTGCCCTCTCTTTCCCAACCTCTCTCTCTTTCGCTTGCCTTTTTTTGTTTGCTCGTGTGTTAGATCGTTTACTTTGTCGTTATGGCTAGTCCTCCTATCCTTGTTATCACTCCCGGACATGAAATTCTTAATTTTAAGCAAAGGGAGGGAGGAAATTTAAAAGATGCTTGGCATAGAATTTGTAATGCTCAAAATAAATCTACTAGGAAGCTTTCTACTTTCGTACTTCTTCGCAATGTTTATGTAGGCATTACTCCTTGGAATAGATGTGTTCTTGCTACCGTTATCGGAGGGGATTTCTTGAGTAGTCGTACGTTTGATGCTTATAATTCTATGTTAGATTTGTTTGGCCCCCCACCACTTTTGGTTAATGGAACTGCTTTAACTTTAGAACATGTGATGCAACGGCTTGAGATTATTGAAAATAAAATTGCCACTGTTGAGTTGATTGAAAATTTGGATAAAAAGATTCATAATCACATTACCCAATATGGATCTAGGGTTGGAGTTACTTTGATTTTTTTAAAGAGAAAGAACCTATAGTTAATGAAAAAATAGATCTAGACTCTGCAAGAATCGGTAAACTTGAGGATATCATTACCAACTTAGGGTCGGCATTTTCTTCCATGAAAAGCACTCCAAATACTCCTACAAAAACTGCCAAATTTATCTATGTTCCTAAAAATAAGGGTGAATCTTCTAGTAAGGGGAATACGGATCTCAAATCAACAAGTGTTCATCCCAATTGTCTCTCTATCATTAATGAACCTTTTGCTACAAATGAATTTCTTGAATTCTTGCCTAAGGGTTTAATCATTGCTAAAAACGGAGAAACCCCTAAAAATTATAAGTGCTCTATTGAGGAATTGAGTGCCAAAGATGGCACTACTTATGCTATCATAATTATTCGCTTTTCTATCAATTGCTCGACAGTAATTTGTTCACCCACCGTAATACTTATGCTATCTTGAGAGAAGCCTCTAGTGAAACCTATGGCCCCCGGGTCTATCTTTTATCATATTTGCTTCCAATATACTTTTATTTGCATCTTTACTTTTTGCATATATCTTATAAAATACCAAAAATATATTTATCTTATCATACTATCTCTATTAGATCTCATTTTCGCAAGTGGCCGTGAAGGGATTGACAACCCCTTTGTTGCGTTGGTTTCGAGTTCTTTGTTTGTTTCTGTAGGTGCATGGGACTTTTAAGGAGCCTCCTACTGGATTGATACCTTGGTTCTCAAAAACTAAGGGAAATACTTACGCTACTATTGCCGCATCACCCTTTCCTCTTCAAGCAAAACCAACGGAAGCTCAAGACGTAGCAAGAAGGATTTCTGGCGCCGTTGCCAGGGAGGTCTTCGCTCAAGTCAAGACATACCAAGTACCCATCACAAACTCATCTCCCTCACATTTACATTATTTGCCATTTGCGTCTCGTTTTCCTCTCCCCAACTTCACCCTTGCCGTTTTATTTGCCCTCTCTTTCCCAATCTCCTCCTCTCTCTTTCGCTTGCCTTTTTCTGTTTTCTTGTGTGCTTGTTTGTCCTTATGGCTTTGCCTAAGAGTACCGACCATCTTCTTACAAGGATGGAAGAGATTGAATCAAATATTA
Source organism: Triticum dicoccoides (assembly GCF_002162155.2). Lineage (NCBI taxonomy): Eukaryota > Viridiplantae > Streptophyta > Magnoliopsida > Poales > Poaceae > Triticum > Triticum dicoccoides. The sequence goes on along the minus strand of NC_041387.1, from coordinate 393,652,132 downwards.
GAAGCTTTATGAATTTGCAATTTGAGCATAATAATTTCTTCAGAAAAGAGCTTAAGGAACAAAAAGGTTTTTTGGGGTGTATGAACAAAGAGCTTGATGATATGAATAAAGAATTTTATGGTGTGAACTCTCAAATTGCCGGTCTTGAAAATGCTATAGCCAAAATTTCTGATAAGAAAGCCACCTTAGTCAATAAGATGGCCGACAAACCAGAAAAGTTAGATGAAAATAATGATGAAGATCTTAAAGTTATTGATGTGTCTCCTATTAGATCTTTGTTTTGCAATATGAATCTTGATAATTATGGGACTGAAGATGAGTCAACTTTACCTAGAAGGTGTCCCAAAAATTTGGAGTTTTTAGATCTTGATGCTAAATTTGGTAAAAGTGGGATTGGAGAGGTCATGACTTTAAATAGTATTGAACCCACTATCTCGGATTTCAAGGAATTTGATTATGATAATTGTTCTTTAGAAGGTTGTATTTCCTTGTTGCAATCTGTTGTTAATTCTCCTCATGCTTATAGTCAAAATAAAGATGAAAAACTTTATGATGAAAAACATATCGTTGATGCCTTGATGCAATCTTATGATGAAAAACTTAATTTGGAAGTTCCTATACCTAGAGAACTTAATGATGAGTGGGAACCTACTATAAAGATTAGAATTAAAGATCATGAGTGTTTTGCTTTGTGTGATTTGGGTGCTAGTGTTTCCATGATTCCGAAAACTTTATGTGATATTCTAGGTTTCCATGATCTTGATGATTGCTCTTTAAATTTGCACCTTGCGGATTCCACCATTAAAAAGCCAACGGGAAGAATAAATGATGTTCTCATTGTTGCAAATAGAAATTTGGTGCCCATAGATTTTATCGTTCTTGATATAGATTGCAATCTTTCTTGCCCTATTATTCTTGGTAGACCATTCCTTAGAACGATTGGCGTGATTATTGATATGAAGGAAGGGAATATTAGATTCCAATTTCCATTAAAGAAAGGCATGGAGCATTTTCCAAGAAAGAAAGTCAAATTACCTTATGAATCTATCATGCGAGCTACTTACGAATTTAGTGCCAAAGATGGCACTACTTAGATCTATCTTCGCTTTTATGCCTAGAAAGGGGCGTTAAACGATAGCGCTAGTTGGGAGGCTGTAACATCCCAAATTTTCAATTTGGAATGTTATGCAATAGATCATTATTGCACATCATATTTATTGCATTTTTGTTTCGATCCTAGAAATTCTATGCAACTCAAGGACCCACAGAGAGAGTTGGAGATTTCGTAAATTTCATATTTGAGTTTTCTCAAATTTTGGAAGTAGGATCATTTGATTTTATTTATTTTATCTTCAATTATTTGGAATTATAAATTATGAGAGAGGGAATAAAATGACTTTCCCAAAGTAAAGAAATACTGAGGATTCAATAAAAAAATCAAATAAGATTTTATTTTGGATTTTATTGCTATTTTATTTGAATTTAGGAAAAATGCGCGTTTTTCAAAATTGCATTTAGGCCCCAAATAAATGTTCATCTTGTCCGGCTTGATTTTAGAAGTCGGGGAAATTTTTTTCGGGATTTTTGGAGTCCGTTTAGTATTTCTTTCGTTTGTTTTTCTGCGCGAAAATTATTTAAAAAAAATCCGAATCGACTATGGGCCAGGATCGGCCAGGACTCCTCTGGCCGGGGCCTTTATATAGCGCCACCCCGGGCTGCGGCCAGCCCCAGCCCACCCGAGTCGCCGCCCCAAACCCTAGCCGCCGCAGCTTGCTGCCGCCGCCGCCCCGCGCCGCCGCCGCCGGACCCGCGCGCCGAGGTTGACCCTGCCCCCGCCGCCGTTTTTTTAGAAAAACCGTTCGGTTTTTCCATCGGTTTTTCGTCGGTTTTTTTAGATCCGTTTTTTTATTAGATCGATTTTTTTAGATCCGTTTTTTTATTAGATCGGTTTTTTTGGTTTAGGTTAATTAGCGAGCGTTCGCTCGTTCGTTCGTTTTAACGAATGCGTTCATCGTTTAGATCCAGATAATGAATGTTCATTTGTTAATCTGTTTGTCGTTTTTTCTTTTTCTCGGATTTATTTCGCAATTTTCTGATTGCGATTTCTGATCCGATTTTCGTTTTAGTATAGGTTTTCGCTCGTTTATCAGAATCAGGCGATTCAAGTGCCTAGAGTTTCGTCTCGAAATCCACTTTCCGAATAATCAACTCAAACAAGTTTTTGCTTCTATAAAATTTGACTTAGGTCCAGATTAGTAAACAAAGCTTGTTTCTTTCGCCGTTTGACTTTCGTTGCTTCGTTCGATTTGATTCTTTTTGCAAACCGGAGTTCTTAAGTTGAACTTTCTGGTTAGATCTCTTATTTGAGTTTTACCCGTGCATTAGATGAGTACTTATTGTATGCTTGTTTGTTTTTTTGCGATAGAGTACCCGGATTGCGCCGCTTGCTACTTCGAATCCCTAGGTTTCACGGATCATCAGCAAGGCAAGTAACACTTTGATCATATTCCTTTTTCGTACCCAGTATTTATGCATTAGATCAATCCTCAAACAATTGCATGATGAGGATTTGATTAATATGTGGGTTTTGGGATGTAGATGAGGTAGTACCTATCACCTGTTTGATTATCAAACCATTGGGAGTTACTTCTACGTTTGCTTATTATGCCATGCTATGCTAGTAGACGTGGATTGGGTGAGTGTATCCATGACATATGTGAGATTGTTAATTAATGGTTTATTTAAGGTGGCAACTTTAATACACATCTGGGTGGATTGAGGCACTTGGGTATTCCAGGATTGCCTGTTTGTTTTTGGACCGCCACCCAGGCTCAAAGGGATCATAAGATTATTCATACTAGAAACTTTCGTGTGCAGCCACATGCTTTTATGGGCTCTAGCATAGTTGACTAAGTCGCGCGAACTCTTATAGTGGTAGACTAGCAGATGTAGGGGAAAGTAGGTGTACAGGTCTACCCATCGTAAGGTGCTAGCGCTTCTGAAAGACTATGTCTCGGTCATCCATTTCTCAAACACCATGTAGTGCGAGAAAACCAACGGAGGAGATCGAGTCGTGTGGGGAAAAGTGCGCAAACCTCTGCAGAGTGTATAAACTAATCATGATTAGCCGTGTCCCCAGATATGGACGTTTTGAGTATCTACTACTTGGATTATCATGTGAATCTCGACATGTTACTTTAATTAATATTGTTGGGTTTGTTTATTGATGATATTCTAATTGGGATTGAGAATGCTGTCAACCATTCTCAATGTTTAACAACCACCATGATAGTTAAATAAATTTATTCCTTTGCAGTAGGGAAAAATTGGCTTTATGCAAAAAATGTAACCGTAGACCTTACCACCAGCCATATATGCATGTAGTATAGCATTATTCTTTCATTACTCTCTATGTGTTACATTGCCAGCATATTCCATGTGCTGACCCGTTTCGGGTTGCAACGTTCATGTTGCAGACTTTTCAAACGATGAGTAAGATGCCTTAGGATCATGGTTCTATACTCAGTGATTCCGTTGGAGTTGATGGACTCACTTTATCTTCCAAGCCTTCCGTTGTTATCGTTATTAGATGGCCTTAAGCCATATTTATTATAATAAGCTCTCTCTGGAGACATTCAATGTAATAAGTGTGTGATTGCCACTCTGTTATTAATCCTTCGAGTACTGTGCGTGTCAACATTACTGATCCAGGGATGACACTGATGCACAGAGATCAGATTGTTTGAGGTTTGGTCACTACAAGATGGTATCAGAGCACACGCTGACTATAGGACACGAGCACTAAGCTAAAGCCCTAGATCTCTACTCTCTCTTCTCATTTCTGACTCCTCATCTTTTCTACTCTCTTTTAGGATGGCGGATGCAAGGAACAAGTTCACGCAACCGGATGAAGATACACCCTTGGGCCGACACCTGAAGGAAGTCACTAGATACCTGAACATCGGAGTACCAAGCTTCACCGGGACCTACAATGCCACTTTACCTGAAGAGGAGCGCTGCATGATTCAAGTACAAGTTCTAGGAAGGACGTTCATGCCCGTCACTGAGCCCATAGAGTTTTCCTTTGATGCACCAACATGGAGTCTAGGAAAGAGCATGGCAGCCCACATCACCATGGGACGCATTGGAGAAGTTTACCACAAGGAGCTTAAGGATACTATCTACCAGATTTGTGGGCGCCGAGATGAGCAACGGGAGATGATCAGCACCAGGAAGGACAGATCAATTGCAGCTTTCATCCAGGAGGTAAACCAGCACATTCGACGCCAGGAGAACCAGATGTGCGCAGGCATGATGGATCTGAAGAAGGACATGACCAAGATCACGGAACAGGAGGAAGAACTCAAGTCTACACACGATGGATATGAGGAGGAAATAGCAACGCTAGTGGAGAAGAATGATGATCTGAAGAAGAAGCTAAGAGTGTTTATGGGATTTCCCGCAACTAGAGAAGATGAAGATTGCACTTGTCCAGAGAACTACATCATCATCGATGACACCGAATCAGACCCAGACGATAGTGATGATGACTATGTTGACGAAGCTGGAGCAGATATCATGGAGTCTTCATCGGAGCAATTTTTCTAGTAGACCACCATAACAGTAGTAGTATTTTTCCCCATGTATCTAGTATAGTTTGAGCACTTTTGTAATGATAGATAGACCGTTGTATGCCTTGCTTGATTGAATGAAGTATTTTGATTGCATTTGTCTCATGTGCATATGGGTAGTGTTTTCCCTCTATACCTCATTCTATTATGTATTCTCATATTTTCTAAACCCTCAGATGCCTCCGAGACGCGACAATGGTTTTGCTTTCCCACCGGAGCTCACCCAGTTGATCCAACAGCAGAATGCCTTGATGCAGTTGTTAGTCCAGAATCAGAATCAGGGGAACAACAACAACAACAACCCACCACCACCACCACCTGTTGAACACTTAACCCGTTTTCTTAGGCTGAATCCGCCGGTGTTATCCAGTAGCACCGAGCCGATTGTTGCAGATGACTGGCTTCGCAAGACAGCCAGGGAGTTGACCACTGCATGATGCACAGATGCGGAGAAGGTGCAATTTGCTGCACATCAGCTTGAAGGACCCGCAGCATCATGGTGGGAGAATTTCACAGCCACCTATCCAGTAGACACTGTCACTTGGGATCAGTTTCAGCAGGCTTTCCGTACTGCTCATGTTTCAGCAGAAGCTATGGCCATGAAGAAGCGTGAGTTTCGTAACTTACACCAGGGAGGACGTACAGTTGGCCAGTATGTGGATGACTTTAGTAAGCTAGCACGTTATGCCCCAGATGACGTTGCTACAGATGCAGCTAAGCAAGAGAAGTTTCTGGAAGGACTAAATGATGAGCTGAGCATGCAGTTGATGGTAGCAAGTTTCAACAATTGCCAGGAGTTGGTAGACCGTGCTCTTATGATTGAAGGGAAGCAGCAACAGATTGAAAATCGCAAGAGGAAGTATGGACAAGGAAAGTACAACTCTGGAGCTCAGCAGAAGCCACGTTTTACCCCGAAATCGAGAGGACAATTCCAGCATACCCATGGAGGTGGTAGCTCACACAACCATAATGGTTCCAAAAATGGTAACGGGAATGGAGGAAGCAATGGCCAGAACCGTACCAACCCATCAACCCTAGCTAAGAAAGATTTGAGTCAAGTCACTTGCTTTAAGTGCCAGAAGACTGGACATTACACCAATGAATGTCCTGAAGGTCAGAATGGAAATAGCAATTGAAGCTCGGGGAAGAAGCCGAACCCTTTCAACCAGGGACAGGTGAACCACGTAAATGTGGAGGAGATTGAAGCCCAACCAGATGTAGTAATAGGTAATTTTTTGGTTAAGTCATTTACTACACTCGTTCTTTTTGATACTGGTGCATCGCATTCATACATATCAAGGGGATTTGTGGATAAGTATAAACTGCCCACCAAGGTTCTAGGAGCACCCATGTTAGTAACCTCACCAGGAGCGGAGTATATGGACAATCGAGGATGTTTTCAAGTGCCGTTGAGTATAGGCAAGCATGTCTTCCCCTCAGATTTAATCGTTTTGGAATATCAAGGTTTGATGTGATTTTGGGTATGGATTGGCTATCGATGTATGGAGGAAACATCGATTGCGCCAATAAGCCGATTTTGCTTACTACCCCAGAAGGGAGAAGGATAAAGTATGTATCAAGCCATGAGCCGAAGAGGATGCACGTAAATTCCTTATCAGGAGTTGTGCAGGAGGAAGTACCAGTAGTGAAGGATTTTCCTGATGTATTTCCAGAAGAGTTGCCAGGCATGTTACCGGATAGAGACATCAAGTTTTTGATTGAGCTTTTGCCAGGCATAGGACCAATATCTAAGAGACCGTACCGGAAGCCCGCTAAGGATTTGGAAGAAATTAAAAAGCAGATTAAAGATTTACTGGATAAAGGTTATATTTGCCCAAGTTCTTCGCCTTGGGGATCACCAGTACTTCTAGTGGAGAAGAAGGATGGATCATTGAGGATGGTTGTTGACTATCGAGGATTGAATGCAGTAACAATCAAGAACAAGCACCCACTGCCGATGATCAATGATCTATTTGACCGATTGCAAGGAGCAAAGGTATTTTCCAAGATCGATTTGCGATCAGGATACCATCAGTTGAAGATTCGAGAGCAAGATATACCTAAGACGGCTTTTACCACCAGGTACGGGCTATATGAGTATACCGTTATGTCATTTGGTCTGACTAACGCACCTGCCTATTTCATGAACATAATGAACAAGGTGTTTATGGAGTTCTTGGATAAGTTCGTCATGGTGTTCATTGATGATATTTTGGTCTACTCAAAGAATGAAGAAGAGAATAAGGAGCATTTGTGTTTGGTATTGGAGAAGCTCCGAGAACACCAGTTATACGCCAAGTTCAGCAAGTGTGAATTTTGATTGCAGGAAGTTGGATTCCTCGGACATGTTATATCCGGAGAAGGTATAGCAGTAGACCCCACCAAGGTTGTCACCATGACAAATTGGGTAGCACCAATAATAGTTGGAGAGATCCGGAGTTTTCTTGGGCTGGCACGATAGTACCGGAGATTTATTGAGAACTTCTCAAAGATTGCAAAGCCCATGACGGAATTGTTGAAGAAGGATACCAAGTTCATTTGGACTGAGGAATGTGAGGCCAGTTTCCAAGAATTGAAGAAACATTTGGTTACCTCGCCAGTGTTGATTCTGCCAGATCAGAGCAAGGAGTACGAGGTGTATTGCGACGCTTCACATCGAGGACTTGGAGCAGTGCTTATGCAGGAGGGGAGAGTTGTTTCGTATGCTTCACGACAGCTTAAACCTCATGGGTTGAATTATGACACGCATGATTTGGAGTTAGCAGTCGTAGTGCATGCATTGAAGACATGGAGACATTTTCTTATCAGAAATCATTGTGAGGTGTACATGGATCACAAGAGTTTGAAGTACATTTTCACGCAGAAGGAGTTGAATCTCAGGCAAAGGAGATGGTTGGAGCTCATTAAGGATTATGATATGAGATTGCATTATCACCCGGGAAAGGCTAACACAGTAGCCGACGCGTTGAGCCGTAAGAGCCATGTCAATACACTCATGACCGGAGAGTTACCGAAGGAGTTATCCGAGGACCTTCGTGAGCTATGTTTAGAGATAGTTCCGAGAGGCTATGTAGCAGCATTAGAAATTCAGTCAACTTTGATGGATAAGATCAGAGAAGCCCAGAACATCGACAAGGAAATTTCTGAGATAAAGGAGAAGATGAGCAAAGGAAAAGCTAAGGGTTTTCATGAGGATGAGAACGATACCTTATGGTTTGAAGACCGTGTTTATGTGCCTAATGACCCGGAGATCAGGAAGTTGATTCTACAGGAGGCCCATGACTCGCCGTATTCGATTCACCCAAGAAATACCAAGATGTATTTGGATTTGAAGGACACTTTCTAGTGGACTGGAATGAAGAAGGATATGGCGGGATATGTAGCAGTTTGTGATGTATGTCAGAGAGTAAAGGCAGAGCATTAGAAGCCAGCATGATTGCTACAACCATTGCCGATACCCGAATGGAAGTGAGATAAAGTAGGCATGGATTTTATCACGGGATTGCCCAGGACTCGTTCAGGATATGACTTGATTTGGGTTGTAGTCGATCGTTTGACGAAGGTAGCACATTTCATTCCAGTGAAGAGAACTTACACCAGTGCTAAGTTGGCCAAGATATACATGACCAGGATCATATGTCTGCATGGAGTTCCGAGGAGCATTGTATCAGATAGAGGAACCCAGTTTACCTCAAAGTTCCAGAATCAGTTGCACGAAACTTTGGGTACCAGGCTACAGTTCAGTACAGCTTTTCATCCGCAGAATGATGGACAGACCGAGAGAGTCAATCAGATTTTGGAGGATATGCTGAGAGCTTGTGCGCTAGATTACGGATCTAGTTGGGACGACAATTTGCCAAATGCAGAGTTCTCTTACAACAACAGTTATCAATCCAGTTTGAAGATGGCCCCTTTCGAAGCCTTATCCGGAAGGAGGTGCAGGACCCCATTGTCGTGGGATGAAGCTGGAGACCGCTAGTTGTTTGGAACGGATTTGATTAAGGAGTCTGAACGGAAGTGAAGTTGATTCGCGATAGGCTCAAGGTAGCCCAGTCCAGGCAGAAAAGCTATGCAGATTCAAAACGCAAGGAGACAGTTTACGAAGTCGGAGATAGAGTCTATCTTCGTGTATCACCACTTCGAGGAATTAAGTGTTTTGGAGTTAAGGGAAAGTTAGCACCGCGTTTTGTGGGACCATACAAAGTTTTGGAGCGTATGGGAGAAGTTGCCTACAAGTTGGAATTGCCTGAGGGGTTGTCAGGAGTTCACGACATGTTCCACATTTCTCAGTTGAAGAAGTGCCACACAGAGATGGCTGATATACCGCTAAGAGATACAGTGCCGCTAGAGGCGATTCAGTTGGACAGTAATTTGACCTATGAGGAGAAACCAGTTAAGATTCTTGAGTATGCCAGCCGAGTCACCCGCAGCAAGGTTATCGAGTTTTGCAAAGTTCAGTGGAGCCACCACACCGAGGATGAAGCCACCTGGGAGAGAGAGGAAGATCTGCTGAAGGACCACCCTCACCTATTTTCTAGCCAACCTGAATCTCGAGGGCGAGATTCATCTTAAGGGGGTAGGTTTGTAACATCCCAAATTTTCAATTTGGAATGTTATACAATAGATCATTATTGCACATCATATTTATTGGATTTTTGTTTTGATCCTAGAAATTCTACGCAACTCAAGGACCCATGGAGAGAGTTGGGGATTTCGTAAATTTCATATTTGAGTTTTCTCAAATTTTGGAAATAGGTTCATTTGATTTTATTTATTTTATCTTCAATTATTTCAAATTATAAATTATGAGAGAGGGAATAAAATGACTTTCCCAAAGTAAAGAAATACTGAGGATTTAATAAAAAAAGTCAAATAAGATTTTATTTTGGATTTTATTGCTATTTTATTTGAATTTAGGAAAAATGCGCGTTTTTCAAAATTTCATTTTGGCCCCAAATAAATGTTCACCTTGTCCGTCTTGATTTTAGAAGTCGGGGAATATTTATTTCGGGATTTTTGGAGTCCGTTTAGTATTTCTTTCGTTTGTTTTTCTGCGCAAAAATTATTTAAAAAAATCCGAATCGACTATGGGCCGGGATCGGCCAGGACTCCTCTGGCCAGGGCCTTTATATAGCGCCACCCTGGGCCGCCGCCAGCCCCAGCCCACCCGAGCCGCCGCCGCCGCCCCAAACCCTAGCCGTCGCCGCCGCCTGCTGCCGCTCCACCCCGCGCCGTTACCGCTGGACCCGCGTGCCGAGGTTGACCCCGCCGCCGCCTTTTTTTTTAGAAAAACCGTTCGGTTTTTCTGTCGGTTTTTTTAGATTCGTTTTTTATTAGATCGGTTTTTTTTCGGTTTAGGTTAATTAGCGAGCGTTCACTCATTCGTTCGTTTTAACGAACGCGTTCATCGTTTAGATCCAAATAACGAATGTTCGTTCGTTAATCTGTTCGTCGTTTTTTCTTTTTCTTGGATTTATTCCGTGATTTTTTGATTGTGATTTCTGATCCGATTTTCGTTTTAGTATAACTTTTCGCTCGTTTATCGGAATCAGGCGATTCAAGCGCCTAGAGTTTCATATCGAAACCCTCTTTCAGAATAATCAACTCAAACAAGTTTTTGCTTCTGTAAAATTTGACTTAGGTCCAGATTAGTAAACGAAGCTTGTTTCTTTCGCCGTTTGACTTTTGTTGCTTCGTTCGATTTGATTCTTTTTGCAAACCGGAGTTCTTAAGTTGAACTTTCTGATTAGATCTCTTATTTGAGTTTTACCCGTGCATTAAATGAGTAATTATTGTATGCTTGTTTGTTTGTTTGCGATAGAGTACCCGGATTGCGCCGCTTGCTACTTCGAATCCCTAGGTTTCACGGATCATCAGCAAGGCAAGTAACACTTTGATCATATTCCTTTTTCGTACCCAGTTTTTATGCATTAGATCAATCCTCAAACAATTGCATGATTAGGATCTGATTAATATGTGGGTTTTGGGATGTAGATGATGTAGTACATATCACCTGTTTGATTATCAAACCATTGGGAGTTACTTCTACGTTTGCTTATTATGCCATGCTATGCTAGTAGACGTGGATTGGGTGAGTGTATCCATGACATATGTGAGATTGTTAATTAATGGTTTATTTAAGGTGGCAACTTTAATACACATCTGGGTGGATTGAGGCACTTGGGTATTCCAGGATTGCCTGTTTGTTTTTGGGCCGCCACCCAGGCTCAAAGGGATCATAAGATTATTCATGCTAGAAACTTCCGTGTGCAGCCACATGCTATTATGGGCTCTAGCATAGTTGACTAAGTCGAGCGAACTCTTAAAGTGGTAGACTAGCAGATTTAGGGGAAAGTAGGTGTTCAGGTCTACCCATCATAAGGTGCTAGCGCTTCTGAAAGACTATGTCTCGGTCATCCGTTTCTCAAACACCGTGTAGTGCGAGAAAACCAACGGAGGAGATCGAGTCGTGTGGGGAAAAGTGCACAAACCTCTGCAGAGTGTATAAACTAATCATGATTAGCCGTGTCCCCGGATATGGACGTTTTGAGTATCTAGTACTTGGATTATCATGTGAATCTCGACATGTTACTTTAATTAATATTGTTGGGTTTGTTTATTTATGATATTCTAATTGGGATTGAGAATGCTGTCAACCATTCTCAATGTTTAACAACCACCATGATAGTTAAATAAATTTATTCCTTTGCAGTAGGGAAAAAATGGGTTTATGCAAAAACAGTAACCATAGACCTTACCACCAGCCATATATGCATGTAGTATAGCATTATTCTTTCATTACTCTCTATGTGTTACATTGCCAGCATATTCCATGTGCTGACCCGTTTCGAGTTGCAACATTCATGTTGCAGACTTTTCAGACGACGAGTAAGATGCCTTAGGATCATGGTTCTATACTCAGTGATGTCGTTGGAGTTGATGGACTCACTTTAACTTCCAAGCCTTCCGTTGTTATCGTTATTAGATGGCCTTAAGCCATATTTATTGTAATAAGCTCTCTTTGGAGACATTCGATGTAATAAGTGTGTGATTGCCACTCTGTTATAAATCCTTTGAGTACTGTGTGTGTCAGCATTACAGATCCAGGGATGACACTGATGCATAGAGATCAGACTGTTTGAGGTCTGGTCGCTACAAGATGGTACAGAGCACACGCTGACTGTAGGACACAACCACTAAGCTAAAGCCCTAGATCTCTACTCTCTCTTCTCATTTCTGACTCCTCATCTTTTCTACTCTCTTTTAGGATGGCGGATGCAAGGAACAAGTTCACGAAACCGGATGAAGATACACCCTTTGGACGACACCTGAAGGAAGTCACTAGATACCTGAACATCAGAGTACCAAGCTTCACCAGGACCTACAACGCCACTTTACCTAAAGAGGAGCGCTGGATGATTCAAGTACAAGTTCCAGGAAGGACGTTCATGCCCGTCACTGAGCCCATAGAGTTTTCCTTTGATGCACCAACATGGAGTCTAGGAAAGAGCATGGCAGCCCACATCACCATGGGACGCATTGGAGAAGTTTACCACAAGGAGCTTAAGAATACTATCTACCAGATTTGTGGGCGCCGAGATGAGCAATGGGAGATTATCAGCACCAGGAAGGACAGATCAATTGCAGCTTTCATCCAGGAGTTAAACCCGCACATTCGACGCTAGGAGAACCAGATGTGCGCAGGCATGATTGTAACGCCCGGATAATCATGCTACAATAATCTCACGTTGATGGTGCCACGTCACCTCTGTCACTGTAGTTAATCACGGGTTAAATCAAAACCGTTTTGAAATTCAAATTCAAATTTATGGTGACAATAAAAGTTTTCAAAAATTAAAACTAAAAAGTTCGGTGGTTGTCAAATATTACATCGGTAATTATGGTGGAGTGCACACATTTTTATAAAGTGTCTGAATATTTTAAAATGAATTAAAACAAAAAAGAAAAAAAATAAAGAAAGAAAAAAAACCGAATAAATAAAGGGAGGGGGGAAAACCCCTGGCCAACTGGGCCAAACGGCCCAGCCGACCGGCCCATTGGCCCATCCGCCCCCCCCTCAGTCCCTTAACCCCCCCGGGCGACGAAACCCTAGCCCCCTCCCCCACTCGCTCTCTCCCCCTCCCCCCGATCCAGTTCTGGATCGGGATCGGGACAAACCCCCCCACC